>NW_006399868.1:3121083-3167354 GCF_000299155.1 Elephantulus edwardii
GGGAGGAGAGGGCGGCCGCCGAGAGGACCAGCCTGCCGCCCACCCTGTACGTGCAGCTCCACGGCGAGACCACCCGGCGGCTGGAGGCGCATGAGAAGCCCCTGCAGATCCAGAATGACTACCTCTTCCAGCTGGGCTTCGGGGAGCTGTGGCGGGTGCAGGAGGAGGGCATGGACGCCGAGATCGGCTGCCTCATCCGCTTCTACGCAGGTAAGGGCTCACCTGCGGGGCCTGCGACCTGGGCGCAGCTGCCAGGAGCCAGGTGGGGGACGCTTGCCGAGTGCACGCACGCGGGGGCCGAGGGGATAGGTCACCTGGCAGTGGAGAGAGAGTCCTCTTCTCGTGGGCAGGCTGTAGTTGAGATTTCAGTAAAGCAGCACGTGCACGTGCTCCCACCGAGAAATGGAAAATGCAGTGGCACATGCTGCCCAGCCTAGCCCGCTGCCACCATGGCCACCTGCGCCCCGGCGCTCCTTCAGCCTCTGCTTGTTTGCCCGCGGAGCCCCCAGCGGCGTTTGGTGACACTTTAAAGCCCTGTGTTGCCTTATGCCAGTTTCCCTTGCAGGTTTTATTCTTGTATCAGAAGTGATTCCTACCCCGCCCCGTTCTGCTTTTTCTTTCCTCCTCACTGACTGTGGTCATAGAAGAATGGGCTCTCCCCCCAGTTTCTTCAACCCCTGGTGAGATTCTTGGCTGGGGTGACCTGTGTCCTGTGGCTCTCTGGTCTGAAGAAGGCCCAGGTGGTGCCCACAGAGGGGGATGTGGGTCCTGGTTGTTGTAGTTGAACATTGTCAGGTGCTCACACTTTCTGCGCTGTAGACCTCTGCGCTTCGAAGCAGCATTTTTATTTCAGCTCAAGTTAGCACAGCACCGTTAAATCAGGAGAGTTCAGTCTCCCCCGCTTTTACTTATTCCGGGGTGTAGGTGGAGAGAGCCGTGGTCCTATCTGGAACTCGATTGGGCTGTAGCATTTTTCAAACACAGTGCTTTATTTTGGTCCAGCTTGTGCTCTTAGAGCAGTGTGGTCCGTTGATGAATAGCTCTTTACTTGCACCCTGAAATAGGCAAGACTGGGTAGCCTTTCTGGCAAGATCTTCACTTATGTGCCATTGGAGTTGCTGTGAAATTCCTCAGTGGCTTTCTGACGGATTTTTCTGCCTGAGGAAGAAAATCAAATCATAATATATTATCGTGTGCAGTATCTGAGCATAAGCTCTCAGTGGGATGGCATGCCTCTTAAAGTTTATGGTCCAGGAAATAGGTGATTTTTCATGTAGGGGCAACAGCTATGTAGCTCATGTAATTTGTAAAATATTGTTACTTTCACAGAAGCACATTAAATTGTACTCACAAGTGGGACAAGAATGTTTATTTTGTTAATGTGAGAGTGGCAAATGCACTTAGGTCCAAATTCTTACATTGAAGGAAATATGAATAAACCACAAGTATAATAAATAAACAATATTTGGATCTATTTTCTGGGCAGAGAGCTCTAAAAGTTTACTTTGGTTGGTATCTGTTGATCCAGCAGAATAAAATATCCAAGGGAAAGGTTCTGGGTGGTACACCATGAACTTCACATCTTTGATTCTCTTTGGTCTTTCTCAGAGTATTTAAGATAATCTAAGCGGTTAGTATGCAGCTTTCTTGTTTTTTGATAGACTGCTCTTTAAGAAGTGCTATCTCTGTTGACATTGCTAATGTAGCCATTTTAATCTTTATGTTTTACTTTTTCTGGAAAGCCTTTTTTGATTCTTCATTCCAACTCTTTTCCTTCTGTATCACACACAGCATAAGTGTACATACGTCTCTCTGTGTACTTATATTAACTGTTTAACACAGGACCAGCTCACACAGTGTCCAGCCTGCTCTTGAACTTGAATCAATCCTAGTGTCCTAGAAGGAGGCCAGCTTATTGTTATAAAGATGTCTAATGGTCCATTTTGCTTTTAATACAAACTTGGGTTTGCTGTAGGCTTAAATTTTCAACGTTAATATAGCAAACTTCTTTGTATTGATACGCCTTTGCCCTGGAACAAAACCTAGCATATGGCCAGTCCACTTGAACGTGTAACAAGGAAGTTTCATTATTGAAGAACAAAAAGGCCTTGTTTGAGCTTAGTCTCACTTGCTGTGAGAAAGGTTGTCAGGATGTCCCCTCCATGCGGTGAAGGGTTACACCAGCTGGATGAGAGTCTAGAGATTCCCCCTGTTCTCCCCTGGTATGCTGGGGTGGGCGCCCCACTGGGAGGATGTTACCTTTTGATGGTAATTATTTTATTTAGGGAGAGGACGATTAATATATGTTTGAGGTGACATGCTCTAAGAATGCTACATACAGCATTCTATGTCTCAGTTGTTTTCAGAATTTCATATGTAGCTTCTTAAATTTATTGCTGCCACATATTTATTGGATAGTTGGGGTTAAGGGGAAACTAGGAAGTTGCCTCTGAAGTCTTTTGAATATTTTCAAGTGTTAAAATGGAGCCTGTGCCCTGCTGTCTGTCTGGCTAAGCTAGTCTGTTTTTTTTTGTTGTTGTTGGTTCTGTGTTGGTTTTTTGTTTGTTTTTTATTTTGGAGAAACTATTATCCAGCAGACAACTTTCGTTCTCTATGGATCATCTTTCAATTAATTTTTTTTCCTTTTTGTATTTATAACTTAACTCAAGTTATCCTTTAAAGACTTTACAAGACATTTGGAGCCACTCTGGACATTTAGCTTTTTATTTGGGCAAAGTAAAATGAAAGTTCTTAATGAACTAGGAGGCAGGCGGATGAAAGGCCCTTCTAATTACAGAGCTGTCCCTGAAAACGTACTTCTGAAAACTGTTATTGCAGCTGTCAATCAACTGTATTCTTAGCTGGTGTAAAATAAGAAAAAGTATTTGAATGGCTTCTTTTAAAACAAAAAAAAAAATAAGTGTGCTAATGTACATTTCCTTTTACAGTCAGACCTAAATTTTAACCTAAGTCATTTTAAATTTTACGTTAAAAAGGAATTGGCAAACGCCTGACATTCACTCAGGGACTCCTCCACGTGATGAGCTTGTTCCCTGGACTCTGCTGAGAGCCCATTGGCTATGAATGAGATCGTAGTAAATGATACGGTTGTGGTTTGTTTTTTTCCTTTCTTCTGCTTTTGATTTCTCTCCACTGATTTTTAAGTCTAGCACTATCTCACTCGCTGAGTTCAAGTTTTAATGATGAGAAAGGGTGTTGGCAGCACACAGCACCTCAGCTGTGCTGGGTGAATCTTGGACAAGCTGTTTTTATGTGTCACTCTTTGGATTGCTCAGAGAACAACCTCTCTACACTCTCATATTTCTTCTCCTTTTCTCTTCTGGGAGTGAGCAAACCTTCCACGGTTTCCTCCATGGAAACCAAGAAGGGGTCGTTCAGCATTAGGCTGTAATATTGACAAGCAGGTTCTTATTACAATAATTACAGCTGTATTGAGTAACATGGTGAGGGCATGTGACACCCGTGTGTGCTTGAGCAGTCTTTTAAATTTTAAGAACAAAGGGTTTTAATTATTCTCCCTGCCCCCCTTGGGTGTACTTATTTTATATATTTTAGGTTTGTGGCTTTTATAGAAAACACAGCGTCTGTTTTCTTCTTTGACTATGGTTTGGTGGCTGGCATCTATGCTACTTGGGGTTTTATTGTGTTCAAAAATCTTACAAGGCGTTTGGGGAAATTATCTCATTTGTCCTTTCAAAAACATTACTAGGGCGGAGTCCACGTCAATCTTCTCGTCACATGGAGAAAGCAATGGGCAGAGAGAGGCCTGACTCTTGCTGGTGCTTTTTCAGCTCCTGGCAGAGCTGAGAATACTGGCTGGGATAGTCTGTTTTGCAATTCATATCACTTTCCATGAATCGAAGCTGAATTTCATTTACACTTGAATCTTTCACTTGGTTAAAAGCACTCAGAAAATATGCTATTTTTGTTGGTAATGAGGTGATACTGTGGTGTAGTCCAAAGTGGTATTCCTTGTGAAATGTGTATGGTTCTATTTTTATCACGCTGCCTTTAAAACTGTAAAAGACCTGTTTGGCAAATATAAGGAGCCATTAAGAAAGTGTACTAAAGTGCTCTAAATATTCCAATTGCAAGTATTTACCCTTACAGTTAAGTTGATATGAAATCAAGTTTATATAATGATTCTTTATTCCCTTTTGCAGTCATGCCTTATTTATGGAAGTGTACATTTCAAGTAGGAAGTAGAGAATTGACACTTTATCTGAGAAGTACATAACTTTTGAATGTGAAGATGTGGCAGTTCAGGTCTTTTTTTTTTTTTTTTTTTTAAAAAAAGGCCTAACTTGTAAAATACTGAGAATACGCATTATGAAACATCTAGTTGCACAATAAACGTGTTTTAAAAAGCACACTTATTTGTGCTGTGGAGATAGTTCTTTATGGCAGCCACCAAACTGTTGTACAGTTTTTATCATTTATATGTTATGTAGACTTGGAGAGTAAGTTGTTCTCTCTGAATATGTTGTTCCTTAAATTGTGCATCTTTAAAACCAGTGCTTACTAAAAGAATGTGAATGGGAGGGTGTGGGCATAAATGAGCTTGTATAAGGCTTCAGGTTACACTGTATCCATTTTTGTTACTATAAGATTGTAAAGTATCCACCTCCAAGATTGCTTATCCAAAGATCTTTTTAAAATTGTAAGGTGATTTTTTTTGTTTGTTTGTTTCTCATTTTTTTTTTCTTCTTGGAATCCTGTGCATTAGTATCTGGTTTATTGATTATGTGGTGCTCATTGGCATTGTATGTGATCCAAGTCTAGTTAAATACTTGGCATTGTAGGGTAAACATGTGTTGGGTTGAATTTGTGGAATTTTGTTAAACAGCTGGTGGTGTGTGCTTTGACTCTTGTGTCTTCATCCTGCTTGGGTCCCCAAGGGGTATGTTAAACACACATCGACACAGGGGCATTTCTCCCATGGCAAGGTTGAGATAGTTCCTCACGTTAATACCATCTCTTTCACCGGAATGAGTGCTGTGTGGGTTTTAAGAGAGTTCTCTCCCAAAGCTTTCTTGGTGTTAACAGGTGTTTTGTTTCTTTTTTTTCCTCCTCCCCCTGCCCCCCAAATTATTCCTTTCAGCATCTCTTAGCACAACTTTGAGATGAATTTAATGGGACATCTGTCAAATGAGGCATCTTAGATTTAATGATTTTGTTATGTGCCAGGGTTGAGCCAGTTCAGTCTCTGGACAGAAGGGTTTAATTGTTGTCCTGTGAAAGTTGAGAGATCCAAAGCCACTCAATAGAAAACCTATTCATCTAAAGACGCCTGGCATTTAGAAAAAGAGAAAGCGATGCTATCAAAATGTCGAAAACAGTCTGGGAAAATGGAGAAGCCTTTTTCTTTCTTTTTTTTTAAAATCCCACCTTCTAAACCCCACTCCACCCCTTTAATCACATGCATCTGCTGTCGTCTTGGTAATGAGAGGTTTGAATCTGTCCTGGTGTTACTGTGCTGTGAGGGCAAACCCTTTTTTTATACATTGGTTTTCTAAAGATAGTATCATTAAAGCAGAACAAAATGACCGTGTGGGCTCTTTAAACTTATTAGGTATTTAAAACTGAGTGATTGATCATGTATGATTTGTATGGACCTTCACATCAGGGCTTCAAATTTTTTTCTTTAGAAGTTGAAATTCACAGATTTGGAAGGAATAGACTTTAATGATACTTGGTGAAAGAACGTGAGATATTTGGTTAGCTGTGGAATAATAGCTCTTTCAGGTTGTGCAATAGTGTGCTCTAGAATCAAGTATAATCACAGTTACAGAATTAATGAGATGTTTTTACACTTTGATTATAGAGAAGGGATGGCTATGTTGTTACGATATATTGGCCGAGTATACCTTTGAATATACTCATTGTTACAAAGTATAGGCTTCCCACAATGCCACAGTTCATGCAGAAGTCACCATTTCTCCTGCTGTATTTTCATGTTTGTGATTGTTTCCATACATTGCAAAATGCATTTATTGACAAGTGCCTTGTTGAGGTGAGTGTCCTGGAACCCTAAAAAATTCTAATTGGAAACTGGATGCATTTTTTTTTGGCATATTTTATAAGTTTTATTTTGAATTTGTAAATAGCAACATTTCAGCAAATAAATAATTCTGAATTTTTGGCATTTATCATCCCAAATGGAGTTTGCTGAAAGCATTCATGTTTTCTGTTATATGAAAGTGTCCAGTGGAAGATCCAATACCATTTCTGGTAATTCAGTTTTGGACTATCCCAATAATGAGTGAGAAATCTACATAGAAATTTGAGGTCCTTTGAGTGGTAGGATTTGAACGAGCCCCCTCCCCACCATCTTCTCAGTGACTTTTCAGTAATCATTTTTAGATTGGTTGCTATTTTTAAGGACTCATCTAGGATGAAGAGTGATTGAAGAAGGAACTTTCCATATACCCCCTGCCCTTGATAATATGTTAGAATATTTAGACTCTCTGCACAGTGTACCGAGCCTGGTTTTCAGCAGAGTCAAAGAAAAAATGGCCTGTCCTTCCATTCATTGCACAGCAAAACCTGTGAGCGTTGGGGCTGCCTTGTTTTTTGCAGATTTCGCGAGCTTTCCGCCTTCAGTCTTTGCTTCTTTCGTTGCTTGTTTTGGTAGAATATAGTCAAGTGTTCCTTCTCTTGATGGTTTTCTCCATGCACAGATTCTGGCTTTCCCAAGTTTTACTGCATATTTAGGGAGCACTGGTGGCCTAGAGGCAAGAAACTGTGCTGCAATCCTGAAGGCACATGGTTCAAGGCCACCAGTTGCTCTGTGGGAGGAGGATGGGCAGTCTCTTCCTTTGTGATAACTGCCTCTGAAAACCCGCCGGAGGGTCAGCTATGGGTCGGTTCCAACTCTGCAGTACACAACAAATGGCCTATTGGTAAGGAGTTGTAACGCTGACCCCAAGGCACACAGTTCAGATCCACCAGCTGTTCAACAAGGGAGAAAGCTGGACCACCTCCTCTCATGCCGGAGGGTCAGCCATGGGTCAGTTCTGACTCTGTGTTGCATAACAACAACAGCAACAACAACAACAACAACAACAACAACAACAATGGTGTATTTGAGAAGAATCTGGATTTCTCAACCAATTAATTCCTAAATGATGGTCCTGAAAGAGGACACATTTGTTGGGGCCCAGTTTTGACTTTTACTATTTTTTGAGGATCCCTGGTGGTGCTGTAGGTTAGGCATTGGGCTGCTTATCCAAAAGTTAGAGGCTTGAACCCCTCAGCTGATCGGGTGGCTGGTGGTAAGATGAGATAATCTGCTCTGGTCAAGATTTACAGCCGTCGAAGCCCTAGTGGGCAGTTCTGCTCTGTTCTCTGGGGTCCTGTGAGTTGTAAGGGCTTCACAGCAGTGGGATTTCATACTGTTTTTCACAGCACTGTGGTTTCCAGACATTGATTTTAATGCCCTTGCCGGGGTACCCCTGAAGAGGACACTGCACCTCATAGCCCTTGGGTTTGGCGTACGGTTTGGGTAGAAGTCACCTTTTTCAGAAGGAGAACTTTGGTCAAGATTTATGTTCTTTGAGTACACACTCCGATAGGGAAAATATACCACAGTTGAAAGAAACTAGCCGCAGCGTTTGTATGATGAGCCTTCTTGTGAACCGGCCCCGGGCTGGGCTGTCAGTGATGGGCTGGGGTCACAGTGATGTCTGGAGCCCTGAGTGACCATCTCATTAGAGCCCGATGGGAGGACGGAGGTCTGACTCTGATTTCCATGAGACCTGTCCAGGGCTTGACACTGACAGTGCCTTTCCTCAGTGGAGAGGAAGGGGTTTAGCTCTAATGTGCAAGACGCGCATGACCGACCACCTTTTTGGTGTGGTTTAAGACTAATGACAGATTAGATAATGTTTTTGAGTCACCCTCTCCTGACACGCCTGCTCCCTGAAGTAGAAATCTGAGTATCATAGATGGATTTAAAGAAATACTTCCTCTTCTCTGTAAAAAATCCTTTCCTGAGGTTGAAAGTGAGATTCTCTCCTCTTTCAGTTTGAGAAAGTTTCCTGCAATAAGAACTCATTGCCACTGTGGTGGGACTGGCTCAGAGCTGCCCCTCTAGCGGATTTCCTAGGCAGTGAAGAGCGTGAGAGGAGACTGCCCCTCTCTGTCTTGAAGCTTCTGGTGGATTTGAACCTCCAGAGGCACAGCCTTTGGGTAACAACACAGCTGTCTATAGCCTGCTCCCTGTCATGGGAACTCAGTATTAAAACATCAAACCCAACCTGTTGGAGTCTGGTCAGGTCTGATTCAGAGTGACCCAGCTCTCTAGTACTGGTTTTTTGGAACTAGAAAGTCAGGTCTTACAAGATGCCTTTGGGTGGATTTGAACACCAGCCTCCCAGCCTTTTCAACCAAACTTGTGGGATATTAGCACAAGGAGAGTCCCAACTCTGTGGTGTTGTCAGCTGCCTTCAGTCAGCCGACTCTCAGGAGTGACACGCACCACCTTGGTCCGTTGTGATTCCGTGGAGTTTTCATTGCATTTTTGGAAGTAGATTGTCAGGATCTCCCCCCTAGTTTATCTTGAGAAGGAGGTTCCATTGAAACCCACTCAGCATCCTGCTTCCACTGACAGATGGCGTGGGCTGCCCTGGAGGTGAACTGGCTACGTCTTGGACCTGCGTGTCCCATATGAAAAGTGACAGTTCTACCACTGAACCCCCAGGGCTTGTCAAGTCTGTGTTACCAAACCCATAACCATCAAATCGATTCCCTCTCACTGTGGCTTTCTCCTGGTCTCCACGGCTGTCCACCGGGATGGGGGTAGATGGCCTCATTGTCCTCCCAAGTGCCTGCCCATGGATTTGAATCCCTGTGTCTGCTGGAAGCATGGCTTGTCACTCCATGTGTCCCCAGAGCTTCCTCACCTCTGCATCAGAGCGATCCAGAACGTGCAACATTTGCTAGTTGTTTGGCTTTGACTCATGGAGGACCAGCTGTCAGCCTGTTCTCACTGTCCTGATGTCAGATGCACTCAGTTCTTTTACCCCCTGTGCACAACAGAACAAAACATCGTGCACCTTGATCTTGTGCTGTCATCACAGTCACAGTTGATCTTGAGCCCATCATAGCCAGTGAGCTGGTCATCTTCCCTAGTTACCGCTGGCTGCACTAACTTTGTCCTTTAACCAGCATGAGGGTCAGCCCTCCTGACAGCATGTCCAGAGGAGGGGAAGTGAAGCCTCTCCATCCCCTCTCCTAAGAGCTTGGATCATTCTGTCGGAGTCCTTGATATCCTCGTTTTTCCTCACTTAACACCACAGTTGAGACCCATGTATTCTTCAGGCCTCCTCATTCTTCGCTGGGCTTCCTTTCATATTCATTGCTCAACTTTGATGTACACAAGCACCCATGTCTCACGTCCTCCTCACAGATGATATTTAACAATGAAAGTTAAGGAATTAGTGAGCATCACACATGAGCGGTTTCTCTACGACTTTGAGGCTGTCTCCGTTTCCTTTTATTCTAATTAATGCTTTGAGAGGTTAGAGGCCATGAGCTTAGGGAGCTCTGGTTGGCTTAGTAATAAGAAGTTGCCCTTTCAGCCCAAAGGCATGTGGTTCAAACCTGTCAGTTTATCCCTGAGGAAAAGTCACTTTCTGTGAGATTTACTGTTTCTGAAAACCTATTAGAGAGTCAGCGTCAGTTCGGACTTGACAATACACAACAACAACAACATGTCAGGGGCTTCTAGTAGGATAGAAAGGAGATTTTTGTTTTGTTGTTATGATGATATGATAGAACTGAATCAATATCTGCCTTTTTATAGATGGGAAAAGCAGGTCTACCGAGAGCCTGGCCCAAGTTCACAGAGTCCATGTACTCTTACAGTCAGGACTGACTGTGGTGGTTTTTATTAGGTGCTGTCCACTTGACCATGACTCATAGTGACCCTGTAACAGACCGAAGTCTGGCCCGGTCCAGCAGGGTCCTCACGGTCTCTCCGTGCTCGTCCATCGGTGTGGTCATTGTGTTCATCTTTCTCTCCTCTGACCCCACCTTTCCAGGCAGGATGTCCTCAGCCAAGGACTGGCCATTCCTGGCTGGAACCCATGGCTTTGTAGGTCTCTTTTCTCCAGTTTGTTTCTCCCTCACTGTGCACTTGTGCACTGATAGTGTTTCGGTCTCCCTTACGTTTAGTGTATGAAAAACAATTAAAATGAGTGTGCATCACACACGGGTGGTTTCTCTGTGACTTCCAGCCTTCCCCAGCTTCCGTTCGATCAGATCTGTGCCCCAAGAGGTTCCATATCACTTTGACAGATTGTAGGGGATGAGGGAGGGAAATTAGATTTCATCAGTGATCTCGCCCATTGAGGGGTTTCGGGTAGAACTCTGGGTACCCATGGCTGATGAAAGTGAGGTGAAGTCAATAGTGGCTCGCCCACTACTGGGAAGCTGAGGTTATTAGAAAAGTAAAAGATCAGGAAATCATTAATTTTTAAAAGATAATATGGAGGAAAAAGATTTAGCAATGGATTTTTTAAAACTATTCTTATCAGATGTATGCTCACCAAAAAAGATTCCATATTCATGATATTATTTTAACTTTTTAATTTAAAGTTTTATCTCACAGTTAATTAATTGCATGTGACTTATTGCTCAGGACCATATTCACAATTCTACCTTTATGTGATAAAAAGAAATTAAAACTACAGTTATCAATCTGCCACTACTTTGAATACCTGTTCGCTCAGGAGAAGAAAGGAGGTATCCCTAAAAAGGCAATTTGTGAGCTCTGGAGGGAAGCAAAGGGCTCTCTTTTGTATCAGGCTTCATTTTAATTTAGTCTTTACCTCACGTGGGAGTTTTAGCTTTCCTTACATGGAAATTAGGAGGGCTGGTGATGCAGGCTGTAGCACGGTGCACTGCTGGCTTACAAGCTGCACACATTTCTGGTAGTTCAAATCCCCCTGCTGCTCCGTGGAACAAGATGGGCAGAGTAGTCCAGTGAGACTGATCGCCTCAGAAAACGGTAGAAGGGCACTGTGGGTGGAGTTGACTCTGGCTGTGAGGATATGGAAGTTAACCTACTGAGACCATTCATTCTCCAAAGACACTGCTCATTTTTCATATGAGGGAAGGAGCAGAAGTCCAAAGGGGTAAAAATCCATCACAGCTGCTGTGCAGACTATTTGCTCCAGATGCGGAAGCGCAGAAGAAAAAGGGATCTGGCTGGGGTTCAGCTTTGCGTGAAGGGACCTCTCCTTTGTAGGAAGACGTAAACGTTGCTGCATTTGGCCAGCTCGTTCTCATACACGCACACCACCCCCCCACCGCTGCATGTGTACACATGTGTTCTTCATTGAGTCTGGAGGTGGGCTGTACTGGGATGTGTAGTTGCTTTTATGGTTGGACATGGGGAGGAGAAGGGAGGGTGAATAGTTTTGTGGGGGAAGAATCTTAATTTAAAGAAAAAAACCATTTGTAACTTTTATATCACTTGGTTGAATAGTTTCCTCCTTTGTAATATTTGACTTCTGTTATGAAAGATCTGCTCAAATCCCTTGTCTATTTTTCTGTTGGATGTTTCTCTATTAATGTATTGATGGTTTTTCCACTATTCATGTATTTTCAAGAAATATCTAGTAAATCTAGTTTTATTTTATTTGTTGTTAAGAGTTTCTTTAGAGAACACTAGTGGCCTGGTGGGTGAGGAGCTGTGCTGCCAGCAGAGGTTGGTGGTTCAAATCCACCGGCTGCTCTGTGAGAGAGAGGGGGTCATTGGGGGTCATTTCCTCCCATGTGGTTTATAGTCTCTGAAAACCAGCAGCGTCAGCCTTGAATTAGTTCTGACTCAACGCCAGTGAGTTGAGTTGGAAATTTCTTTCCCTGTGAATCTAAATTTTTAATTTTTCTTTTATGTGTTCAAAATTCTGTGCCATACTTGCGATGGTCTCCTTCACTCCAAGGTTAAAGAAAAGAATTCTTTCATATTTTCCAGTGGCCTTTTTATACTTTTATTTTCGGTGCTTGAAACTTTAACTCATATGTTTAAATAGATAGGAAGTAGGGAAGAACAAATTCTCTCAACCCTTTTTGTTGGATGATATGTTCTTCACTGGGGTAATACGCCACATCCCCCCTCCCCGAGTTTATGCTCCCCCCCCCCCGTTCTCATTCATCTCATTTCCCTTTACTAGTACGCAGGGGATTAGAATTTATGATGGAGAGTAATGAGGGTTTCGTGGTGTACTTTGGGTTTGTTGTGGGGGACTAGGAAGAAAGGGGAGGAGGTGTAGGTGAGCTCACCCCTTTCCTCTTTCCCCAAATTTCTTAATAGCCACCTGCCATCATGTCACCTGGGGGCCTTTGTGTGGCGGCAGCCATCTTGGCCTGTGCCCTTCTGTGACTGCTCTCGTCTCTCTGGGGCTGGACAGGGTGTGTGGCCGGGAAAGGGTAAGCCTTTGTGATGCATGGACTTGGAATCCTTCAGACCTGGGTTTGAGTTCTGGCTGTTCCAATCATCCCAGACCTCTGTTTGTTATTCTGCTTATTTATAGACAGAGATGAGCCGTCCCTGCTGCCTGTGGGGGTTAGAGGAGGTCACGAATGACAGTGTTTGCAGGTGCGGGCCTGGTCCTAGGGCTCTTGGGCATCTTCAGGCTTTCTTAGTGCTGAAAGGCCACAGACGGAGGCGGTGCAGATCGAAGCATGGATTGCCTCCCAATACAAGTCCTGGAATAACTGGATCCCTCACACCTCGTTTACTTGGAAGAGAGCAAGAGAAGGTGACTCTAGCAGTTTGTCTCTGCGAACTCCAGGAGGCTCGGATCTGACGGTGTATGTGGAAGTGCTTTGTAAACTGTGAGATGCCGTGAGCATGCAATGTGGCATTATTATTTTTAGCAATAGTAAATTCCCAGAGATCTTAATTAGCAGTAATTAGGGCTCATTAAGGATGACAGGGTATGCGGTTGTTGGGCCCTGATGCTTGGTGACACTGTACACTCTTTCACTCATTCAGTAATTACTGAGAGTGTCTGCTGTGTCAGAACACTTTGCACTTAAAAATGACGAACTTTGGAGGCCTCCTGAAGAACTTGTAGGAGCGAACCGGCCGACCAGTGTTTGGGGTGCCGTGTGAGCATTGTGATGGAGGTCGAATGGGCCCAGGGTGGCAGCAGAGCAGAGAAGGAACGCGCCCCTCCACGAGGTTCAAGCCCCGGCCCAGGTGCCGAAGGACCAGGAGACTGTTGTCACCAGCTGGGCTCCTGAGTAAGTGAGGGTCCAGCCAGAGTGAGCACAGGAGTGGCAGCTTACTCTGGAAGCTTGACCAAGGGCCTCTCGACCAGGCATCTGGGCCTTTCCATCCACTTGAATCACGTGAGACTCCATTTAGTATTGAAGTTTGTGAGCATCATGTCCTGAGTTAAGGCCATTTTCTCATTATTGAAAGAAAATGCCAGTGTTCGCATGCCCGCATGCCGAGGTGTGCTGGAGCCCGGCAGGGGTCCGACACACCCTTGAAACACATCCCCTTAGTCCCTTTTAGGCCCCTGGGGTTTTCTTTCCCCTGGGGTTTAGGATTTATGGGGCCTGCTGTGTGTATCCTCTGAAGGCAGGCACTTTCCTTTAGATTAACGCCTCACAGATCCACTCTGTTGAGGAGATCCCGACTCATAGTGAACCTGTAGGACAGAGGGGACCTGGCAGTAGTTTTCTTAGAAGAACAGACTGCCACATCCTTCTCTTGCGGAACAGCTGGTGTGTCTGAACTACTAACATTGAAATTACAAGGCAAACTCAGCTTAGTGCTGTCCCATCAGAACCAACTCCTAGCCGAGCTTTCTGTAAGATTTCACGGGATGTGAATTGCTCTGAATGAGATTGCCTGTTTTTCTGCTATGAAGTGGCTGGTGGATTCGAATAGCCTGCATTTGGCAGCACAGGTCTTTACCCACTAGGCCACCAAACTCCCTTTCAGTTAGCTATGGTCTCATCCGTTGCTGCTGGAACAAAAATACCACAAGTGAATGGCCTTAGCAAACACTTTTCTCACAGTTTAGAATATTGTTATTGTGTACCATTGAGTCAGAACTGACTCATACCTGACCCCCCACGGGGTTTTCAGAGTCAGTAAATCTTGTGGGAGGAGATTACCCATCCTTCCCCCACAGAACAGCTGGTGGATTTGACTCTGTGCCTTTGGTTTGGCAGCAAGCTCTGACTGTAGCAGGAGGCTTGCCTTTTCTGTCCCCTGGTTCTAGGAGGTACCTAGCCCAAAGTCCCCAGGTCCTCAGGAGGCACTCCACTTCTGGCCCTTCTTTCTTGGTGGTAGGAACCCCCTCTGATCTCAGCTTGTTTGTTTAATCTCTTTTATGTCTTGGAATTGACTCAATATGACTTAATCCTGTAGATTGTATATTCTGTTTCATTATCTTGCCTCATGGATATCATGGGATTTACAACACACAGGTAAATTACATTAGATTGCAGAATAGGGGATAATTACATGATACTGAGAGTCATGGTCTATTAAATTGATATAAACTTTGGGAGGGGTCACATAATTCACTTTCTGACAGCAGACGAGCACTCTAACCATGTACCACCAAGGCTCTTCAAGATGAGGAATTGATCATCACGTGAGCGTCTTTCTTACCCACGGCAATCTACTCTCTTGATCTTCATGAGCAGAAGAATTTTTCTTGTCTTCTTGTGTGGGCTAGAAAGAAAGACAAAGTTTATGTGTAGCAGAAACCACCTCTTAGCTGTTTGGTCTGTGCTGTAAAACTGGCCGGGTGCTTTGGAGGCATAGCCTACAGCGACTGCACTGCTCACGCAGAGCCCTTGAGGCTCTGGTGGTTCGAATCCGTGGGTGACTCCTCGGGAGCAAGATGAACAGTCTCTTCCTGATAAAACTGACAGTTTATAGCCGCTGGAATCTGATGGAGGATCGCTGCGAATGGGAGCTGACTGCAGCACGAGTGAGAGTGTGTGTGTAAAACCTGGACTGTTGGACCATATGTATAACAAGTTACGGCCCGTTAGAAATGATTTGTGCCCTAGGTGTTTACTCTGGAAGATACTGTCTCATGTGATAGTGTGGACAAGAGCCAGGGGAAAGATTTTCATTTTACTTTATATATGAGTTTTAAAATGATAACAAATCAGTGGTCAAGCAACAACAACAAAATCAGGTCCTTCCTGGTAAAAGAAAATGCATTTGCTTCTAATGCAAATGGAAATGTTTCTAAGTCACACTAATCAACATTCAGGTTAATTACCTGCCAGTGTGTATTTTCCACCATCACTGGCACCTCTCTGCCCTCTCTGACAGCTGGCTTCTTTTTCTTTTAACGGATCCCTCAGTTCACGGCACCTGACAAGCTGATCTTCATGGGAGATCTTAGCAGAGACCTTGGCAGCAGTGTTATAATCACAGGAACATAGTTCTTCTCCATTGTGATTATGAATCAGAAGCGCAGTGGCCTCTTGCTCTGTGACCAAGCTGTAAGGAGTTGGTGGTTTACCCAACCTCTGAAGAGTACCGTCTCGTTGGTGAATAAATACAGGGAGCCAGTGGCTAATAACAAAAGTTCTCCAGAAAAAACATCTTGGAGCCACTTCAGGGCCCGCTGTGTTTCGGAAACCTGCACACCCAGGTCCGCTTCTTTTTTCCTTTTTTCTTGGTTGTTGAACACACTCCCCCCCCTTTTCTTTTTATTATTAATGATTTTTAAATGCAAATATATATATATTTTACAGCATATTCTTTCCATTTAATTTCCCCCATTCATTCATTGTTGCAGATTTTCCTCCTTGCCCACCCATCCCCCAGTCATTTTTCTCTTTGAAGAAAAAAAAATTCTTTCATTGTTATACAATCCTCCATAGTCCACTTTAATATGCATTTCTTTTTCTGTAATCTTGCCAGGAAAATAATACCTAATTCTATTTTCCTTTTAAGCAGTTCTCTCCCTCATCAGTTCCAATGCACTATACATTATTTATCCCCTCTTTTCTTAGGCTCCCCCCAACCCTGACGTCAGTCGCATTTTACAACAGTGGCACTATGCAGTATTTGTCCTTTTGTGACTGAGCTATTTCACTCAGCATAAGGTCCTCCAGGATCACCCATTTTGTATAATATTTCATGAGTTCTTTGTTTTTTTAATGTAGCGTAGTATTCCATTGTGTGAATATACCACAGCTTCTCTCTCCATTCCTTGATGGGCACTTGAGTTGTTTCTAACTCTTTGCTATCGTGAACAAAGCCGTGATAAACATGGGTGTGCATTTATCTGTTTGGGTGGCGGCTGTGGTTTCTTTAGGGTAAATTCCCAGTGGTGGAATTGCTGGGCCATGTGTTATTTCTGTCTCCGGCTTTTTGGGAAAGCGCCATCCTGCCTTGCATAGTGGGTGCACCGTTTGACACCTCTGAGAGCTGGGACTGCCTTGCTGTTAGTGCCATTGGAATGCCGTGTCCTTTGCATCGGTGCTTGGTGAGGAGTAGAGAACTGGGGACAGTGACTGCCTCCTGCTCCTCTAGGTGTACGTACTCACTGCTGTCTAGTCGGAACTGGCTCAGAGCTGACCTCCAGGGGCCTTTTCGAGGCTGTAAGTCACATGGGAAGAAACTGCCTATCCTTCTCCCTCAGAGAAGCTGGTGGGTTCAAACCACCAGAGTGATGTGGCCTTTCGGTTAACTGTGTAACCCACTACCGACTACGCCACAGGGATCTCTGTGGGAGTCCGTTGTCATTGTTATGTGCCATTGAGCCGCTTGTGACATCTGACAACCCTATGTACAATAGTTCTGTCCTATCCTGAGCTCATCTCACAGTCTCTGACACACATGCCCTGGTTACCCTAGTCACTGTGTCAGTCTATCTCATCCAGGGTCTTCCTCTCCTGCGTTGTCTTTCCATCTTTCTAACTATGATGTCCTTCTACAGGCGCTGGTCCCTTCCACAGGAAACAGGAAAAAACCTCATTACTGCCCAGTTGAAATGGCCTTAAATCTTACTCTCCAGCAGGTGAGACAAGGCTGTAAGTTAGAGGGAGGAGCTTGCCCATCTTTCTCTCACAGAGCCATTGGTGGGTTCAAACTGCCAGAGAGGTGCCACATTGGGTTTAGCACAGCCCTCTGTGGAGTGTACCCCCAGAGCTCCCAGGGTGCACGCGTACCCTCCGGGACAAAACAGTGCTGCAGAGTGGACAGGTAACTGAGTGGCTTGGCCTTCAGATAGTTGTCGTCAGGTACCATCAGGTCACCCGTGACCCATAGTGACCCTGTGAACAGCATCCCGGACCCTTCCCTGCCCTGCGCCGTCCTCACAGGCTCTGTCCTGCTCGAGCTCACTGTGGCAGCTGCAGTGTCAGTCCATCTTGTTGAGGGTCTTGTTCTTTTTAGTGGACCTTCCACCTTTCCTATCGTGGTGTCTCTCTCCAAGGTTTGGTTCCTCCTGAAAATATGTCCAGAGTAAATGAGAGCGAGTTCCAGCACCTGACAGATAACGCTTCCAGTTAAAGGGAAGCTGCACTGTTTGCTCATTTTTCAGAAACAACCATAAGGACACCTCTGCTTGTACAGTTTCTTTCTCTTTTAGACGCATTTGCAATATAGACTAAACCAGATTGTTGGTAGTTAGTAGTTTAGGACCAAGTGAACGTGATATTTGAAGTAATCTCTGTTAAGAGTACAGCTTTCCCAGGTCTTAACAGTGTGTAAGGTGACAGCCTCCTGGGTGTCCCAGGCAGAACACAGAATCTCCATGCGGAGGAACACCTCACAGGCCAGCTAGTCCAGCTCCTTACCTTGTGTCTGCGTCTGCACTACTTGATGGGTTCCTGATGGGGAGGCGTCTGGCCTCTGCTCACTGGGCACAGTATTCCAGGACGAGACTCTGTCAGCTTTGCGTTGTCAAAGGAGGTCTGTGGACCAGCATTGTTGGCATCTCCTGGGAGCTGGTTAAAATGCAGAAGCTCAGATCCTCCTTCCAGGCCCCCGTTTTACCTTGATTGCTGGCTGAGTTGGAACCACAGCACAGACACTCTGGTGGCATCGTTAGTAGGGAGGTGAGCTGCTGACGCAAAGACTGTTTCTTGGGTGGTTTGAATGCACCAGTGACCAACTGGGAGAAAGATGGACGGCCTTCTCCTGTGTTATTTACAGCTTCCAAAAATCCGCTCTGAGCGGGCTCTGACTTGACAGCCGTGGGGTTTTTGAGAGTGCTGTATGAAGGCGCCCCCTGAAGAGCTCCGCTGCTAACAGAAGGTTGGGGTTGGAGATGACCAGCCCTTCTGCAGGAGGGAGACACAGCAGCCTCCTCCATAAAGAATATACAGCTTTGGAAACATAGTGGTTTAGCTCTACTCTATCATGTAGGGACATCGATGAGTCAGAACTGATTCAGTGGCCCTGGATTTGCTTTCTTTCTTTTTTTTTAAGTGGCCAGCCCTGTTCAATTTGGAAATAAGAGAGATTAGGCATTGAAGGAACAAAGCCAGTAAGCACCTCTGTGGTTCAGGGAGACAGGTGTAGACATTTTCAGGAGCTGTTTTGAAGCCAGATGATGAAGAATGATAGCTTTTCAGCTTGGATGATGGAGACTTGTGGGTCAGTTCATAAAAATAAGCAGCAGGAGGTGTTGTGCTGAGGGACCTGACCATTCATTTTGTAAATCGGGAGGACCAAGGGCTGCCATCAGGAAGTGGGACGCGAGAATGAACGAAGGCGTGTTTCCTGTTGGTGCTTAGAAATGTATCATGAGTGGACTCATTTTGTTGGTCTTTTACATTCACTGTTGAGGTTGCCATTGTTTAATTGATGTACAGCCCAGAGTTGAGAACTAGCTTAACAGTTCGAGATATATACAATGGTTTGTAATAACAAATGGACACCTTTTTAAGTTATATGTTGAAACATCTGCTATTATTAATATATCATTATGCTAAAGATATTTTGATGTATCTGTATTTCCTTGATTTTTTTTATGTGTAGAAAAGTACACTCTAAATTATACATTTAACTAACTGACATTCTAAATACAAATTTAATTTAAAGACAGACGTAGGAACATAAGCTGTTCATAATCTAAATGGACTTGGCTAGCCACCCAGCATCCAAATCTCAATGGACCTTTGTTGCTTTCTACTGATTACCATATGTGTGGTAAATCTCAGGAAGGTGATAAAACATTATTTATTGACTTGGTTTTCCTGTAAGAGCCATTATTTTCACACTATAAATAAATGCTGGTGCCGCTTGTGCCTGTGGACAGACTTAAGGAGGTCTAAAAAGAGTTTTTGTTAAATTTATGAGATGCTCAGGATATATGCCTTTTGAATGTTGAGAGTGTCCTATCTAGTGAAGGGAATGTTACATAAATACACAATTGTAGAACAACTTGAAATGTCTTATTGGAGGCATTTGTAGGGTGCCAGGGGAACCCGGATGTATGGTAAACAAGCTCTCCTTGGAAGTGGAATGATCTGGAAGGCTTCCTGGGATGTGTAAGCAGGATGACGAATACTAGGGGGTGAACAGGAGGGCAGGTGTGTGCAGAGTGGGGAGGTGTTAGGTGATGAGCTCTTGTTGCTGGTGCCAGTGAGTTGGTTCTAATTCGTAATGACCCAATCCCGTGCCGTCCGCACACACAGTCATTGTCAGGCCGGAGCCCATTGTTACAGCTGCTGTCCACCCAGCTGTGGACCATCTTCCTGTTTTCATTGACTCCGTACCAATTATGATATCTCTCTCCAGGGTTGGCCCCTCCAGATAACATGCCGCAGTACGTGAGCATCCTCCTTGTACGGAGCGTTTTGGCTGTTCTTTGTTCAGGACTTGTTCTTTCAGAAGTGTATGGTATATTCAGTATTCTTCACCAGTATCATCATTCAGAGCCATCAGAGGAAGCTAGGCCAGCATAAAAAAGGCCTCATTTTTCAGTGGACTTGACCCCACACAGTGGGGAGCTGGGGAATGTGGTAACGTGGGGAGCGGCATGATTAGATTTCTTTTGTAGGGAGTTGCCTGGCAGCCATCAGGAGGCCGGATGCGGGAGAGGAGTGTTAGAGGCCAGGACACTGTCGGTGTACTTTGCCTTGTCACTCTGTGTATTCAAGGTCTCAGGTAGGTGCTGGAGAGCCAAAGAAAGAATGCCCTGTGACCCATGGCTTCATGGAGCCAGTCCTCGGAAAAGGACATCACGCTTGGAAAGGTAGAGGATCAGCGGAGAGGTGAAGACTCTCAGTGAAATGGATTTACACAATGATTCTAAATCTTGATGGTCAGGTGGTACAGGACAGGACAGGGTTCTGATTCCTTCATTGTCCATAGGGTCACTGAGTCATAGTTGACTTGATGACACTTAACAACAACAACAACAACAGTATGGAGCTCTACCTACTAAGAAAGAAGAAAATGTAAGAGCGCACTACTTCCTAGGTGTACACAGTGCACTTGTTACCAGCTTTGCTTCATTTCTGGGTTGTTATTAGGTGTCAAGTTGAGTATGACCCATAGTGATCCCAGACAATAGATCTGAGCCCTGTCCTACCCTGTGCTATCATCACACTTCCTGACACATTAGAACCTATCGTGGCAGTCACTGTGTCACTTTTGGTTGAGGGTCTTGCTCTCCTTCACTGACCTTCTACCTTTCCAAGCATCATGTCCTTCTCCAAAAAATAAGCCCTACTCCCAACCTGCCCAAAGTGTGTGAGGTGAAGCCTCATCATCTTTGCCTCCAAAGAGAACTCTGGTTACACCCTCTCCAAGACATTTTTTTTGTCCTGTTACACTTTGCCATGACTACTGCAGTAATAATGGTGTCTCATTGTGGTTTGATTTGCATCTCTCTTATTGCCAGTTATTTGGAGCATTTTTTCATGTGTCTGTTGGCCATTTGAATGTTTTCCAAAAAGATAATTCTTAACTGGGTAATAAATGTTGGAGAGGATGTGGCGAGATAGGAATTCTTAACCACAAATGAATGAATTGAGAAGTTGTGGTACATTCATACAAAGGAATACTACGCAGCATGCAGGTGCAATGATTTTGTAAATTACTACCTAACTTGGGAAGGACTGGAGGCCATTATGCTGAGTGAACTAAATCAGTCCCTGAAGGACAAATACTGTATAAAAGCATTATATTAGAATGAGTATGAGGATCCAAGGTGTGAGGGTGGGTGGAAGCAGAGGGGTGAGGATTGGTGTGGGAAGTGTTCATCACAGGGTTGCGAAATTTGATGGGTGGAGAGGTGAAAGAAAGGGGGAGGATCTTGTGTGAAAAACAATGTATTAGAACTTTGTAAATAAATCAGTGTAAAAGAAATAAACAGTTTAAAAAAGGAATGATCTTCTATCTCTATAAATGTTAAAATCACAATTAAAATAATTTTTTTTAAAAAAAGACTTTTTTTTTGGTTCTTTTGGCAATCTATGGGATGTTCAGTACTCTTCTCCAACCCAACTCAAAGGTATCAATTCTTCTTCTGTTATCCTTACTCATTGTCCAGCTCTCAAATGCAAATGATCGGGAAGATTGTCGTCTGTATCAGATACAACTTAGTCTTCAAACTGACATTATTACTTCTCAAAAATTTGGAGAGGTCCCTAACTGAAGACTTTCTCCGTGCATTGCGTCTCCTGATTTCTTTACTGCTGGTACCAAGGGTGTTAATTGTGGATCCAAGGAAGATGAAGTTTTTGACAGTTTCAATCTTTTCTCCATCAGGCATGATGCTCTCTATCAGTCCAGTGGTATGAATCTTTGTTTTCTTGACATTGAGATGCAATCCATATTTAGACCGTAGCCTTTGATTTTGTGCAACATATGCATCAAGTCCTTCTCACAGGTTATTGATGAGTCTCCCTCCGACACTGCTGCCATATTCCTCTTCACAGAGTCTGGCTTCTCGAATAATTTGCTCAGAATATACATTGAACAGGTTTGGAGAGATGATACAATGCTGATGCTCTCCCTTCTTAGTTTTAACCCATGTAGTGTTTCCTTGCTCTGCTCACACACAGCCTCCTGGTCTAGATAAAGATTTCACACGAACACAATTAAGTGCTCAGAGATTGCCATTCTTCACAATGTCAGCCATAACTAGTTATGACCCACATAGTCAGATGCCTTTGCATAGTCAATAAAGCACAAGTAGACATTCTTCTGGTATTCTCTACTTTCAGCCAGGGTCTGTCTGACATCAGCAGTGATATCCCTGATGCCACAGTCTCTTCTAAATCCTGGTTGAACTTCTGGCAATTCCTTATCTATGTATTGTTCTAGCTGTTTTTGGATAATCTTCAGCAGTATTTTGCTTGCATGTTATATCAATGATATTGTTTGATAGTTTTTACATTCTTTTGGATCACCTTTCTTGGGAATGGGAACAAATATGGACCATTTGTGGGTAGGAAATCCTTTAAAGGGTAGAGCTATGTAAGCTGTAGAGTTGTTGGGTCATATTTAATGGTTTTATGTGGGGTAGAATGGAATAGTTCAGGATTTGAGTTCATCCATTGAGTACCTTTGAGTACACCCTTCATGTCAGGGGCTATATATGTGACAGGGAAGCTCTGGTGGCCTAGTGGTAAGAAGCTGTGCAACCAGCCTGAAGATACATGGTTCCAGTCCACCCGCTGGCTTGTGGGAGAAAGATGGGCAGTCTCTTTTGCTGTGATTTACTGCCTCTGAAATCTCTGTAGAGGGTCCTCTGAACTCAGTGGTGCCTAACAACAACATATATGACACGCTGGGAGCTCCAAAGCTGCACTGCCAACCCAGAGGCACACGAGTCCCCTTCCTGTGCCATCTATTGCTGCGGGAATCCTGCTGTAGGATCAGCTCTGAGTTGTTTCCGACGCATTGCCCCCTAACAACAGTTCTCAAAACCCAAAATAGCTCCTTTCCTGGCGAGTCAGAACTGGCTCATAGCTGCCCTTCCAGCGGGTATTTGGAGGCTGTGCATCAATAGGAGACCCTCGTTCTCCGGTGGTGGATTCAGCCCACCAGTGAGGTTTAACGGAGAATCTCCTTATGAGCTACACCACCAGAGCCTGACACACCATACATGACATGTTGTTGTTGTTGTGTACTGTTGAGTTGGAACCGACCCCTAGCTGACCCTCTGGCAGGTTTTCAGAGGTCACCTGTTAATCAGCAGGCAGACTGTTGGGAAAGGAACAGGCTTTGGGGCTGAGGGGGAACGTTGATGAGCTTGACGCTGGATGTTTTAGGTCTGAGATCCCGAAGGACACCCCTGTGTTTCTAAAGGTCAGTTAACATGCAGATCCACCCCCAGGTGATAGCCCACTGAAACCATTGCTGTTGAGATGGTTCCGACTGTAGCAGCTCTGGAGGGCAAGCTGGAGCTGGCCCCTGGGCTGCCCGAGGCTGTAAATCTCTATCCCCATCATCTTGGACATGCTCAAGCCCGCTGTTGCGTGCAGACACCCATCACCAGAAATTTTGAGAATGGCACAGGCTGGAGTGAGATTCAGATCTTTTGTTCATAGTCGATGTTGTTGAGTGCTGTTGAGTTGGAACCAACCCATAGCTGACCCTCTAGGGGTTTTCAGAGATAATAACCTGCATGGGAGGATATTGCCCATTTTTATCCCAGGTGGGTTAAAGCTGGTGGGTTCAAGCCATGTACCTTTGGGTTGGCAGCCCAGCTCCTTGCCACTAGGCTGCCACAGCACCTGTTGTTGCTGGAGCCCCTATGAACTGTACCCAGCTCAGCGATGTCTAACAGCAGCTGCAGCAGCTCTGTGGTAAGAGCCTTGGTGTCATTCTGTGTTACCTGCTGGGCTCCTAACCGTGAGGTGGGCCAATTAAACTCAACAGCCATTCCATCCATGGTAGGAAGATAGGCAGCCTGCTCCTGTTAGGATTTCCCAAGTAAAGCTCACTGCTGTCCAGTCAGTTTGGACTCATCGTGTGCACCAGGTTTCTGAGGCTGTAAATGGTAGCGTGGGGGTGGGTGGGTGGGGGAGACCACCCTCCCTTCTCACTGGGCACACCTCGTGGAGTTGAACAGCCTCTGGGTTTGAAGCACAGTTTGCCCTGGAGTGTACCACCAAATCTGGCGGTGGGTCTGGCTGCGATTTTTTTTTTATTGAGAAACAAATTTTCCAGCAAGGCACGTTACCATAGGGTCAAAACAGAACAAAAACTCCCAGAAAACCAGACCCTCCATTGTTGTTGTTATGTGCCATTGAGTCACTTGTGACTCATAGCGACTCTATGTACAAGAGCTCTAAACACTCTTCTATCCTGTGCCAACCTAGCCATCTCAAATGCACTTATTCCCACCACTCCAGTCACAGAGTCGATCCATCTCATCGAAGGTTTTCCTCTCCTTCGCTGCCCCTCCACTCTGCCAAACATGATGTCCCTCTCCAAGGACCAGTCCCTCCTTGCAACATGCCCAAAATATGTCAGACGAAGCTTCAGAATCCTTGACTCTAAATAGCCTTCCGGCTTCACCATTTCCAGGACAAACCTGTTTATTCTCCTAGCAGTCCATGGTATATTCAACACTCTTTTCCAGCACCACAGCTGAAAGGCATCAATTCTTTCTGTCAACCCTATTCACTGTCCAACTCTCTGATGCATAGCACATAATTGCAAAGACTATAGTCCGGATCAGGTGCACCTTAGTCTGTAGTCTGACATTGTTGCTCTTCAGTGCTCTTGAGAAGTCCCTCACAGCCGACTTTGCCAATGCAATTCGTCTCCTGATTTCCTGGCTGCTGTTACCAAGAGTGTTGATTGTAGAGCCAAGTAAACTAAAACTGTTTACTATCTCAATCTCTTCACCGTCCACACTGATGCTGCCAATTGGCCCGGTGGTGAGAATCTTTGTTTTCTTGATGTTGAGCTTCAGTCCTTATAGGAGGCTTTAGTCCTTGATCTTCTGCAGCAAGCGCTTCAGGTCCTTAGACAAAGTCAAATGTGACCCATGACCACTTCCCACTTGATTCTCTAGGCTGTAAGTTCACAGGAGCAGTTGGCTGGCTTGATCATGGTCTGTTTCGGAGCCTGATGAGTTTGAACTGCCACCTTTAGGTTCATGGCCCAACATGCAGTGCACTCCCCTATGAGGGCTCTTGTCAATCTAAAAAAGGGGAGGGACTGGTCCAGGAAGAAAAAAGCATGAACATCCTTTCTCTTCTGAAAAGGAGGAGAGAGAGGAATGACAGATGAATGGAGAGGGGAAAATACCCGAGGAGAACCTTAGAAAAAAGTAGGAGTGACTGAAATCTTACAACATGACTTACCCGTGGGTGGCTGGAGGGCCACTTAGTTCTCGGAGGCTGGTAGGGAGGTTTCTTTCCGTGGCAGATAAGGGAGTTAGTTTTATACAGTATTATCTTACAACAAAACTGACTCTGAGTATTCATTAGAGTATGCATTTTTTCTTGTGTTAGTCATGTCTTTTGAGGTTTTGTGAGCCTGGCCTAGTGGCTAAGGAGTTGTGCTGCCAAGCTAAAGGCAGGCAGTTTGAATCCACCAGTGGCCCTGAGAGAGAAGGGTGGCATTTCCCTTCTGTGCAGCTGACAGCCTCTGAAAACCCGCTTGTGGGATCAGCTGTGATGAGTCAATGGCCCTGGAAAAGTGCCCTCCAGCTGTTAGTGCTCCCTGCTGCTTGGGAGGGTGGAGACAGTTAACTGGAGGCAAGAGTGATTGCCAGAGTGGGTTTTACAGGTTTGGCAATGCTGCCCTGGGCAGGTTTGTTTGGATAACTTGGTTTTGGATCCCTCCCCCGTCGCTGAGTATGTGTGGGGGTGGGGAGAAGTAAGAGCGCTGATGGACAGACAAGTCCAGGAAAGTTGCAGCTCTACCTGCAGAGATGGGGTGTGCTCTGGGGAGTGCCTTCTGTCTCTGTTTGGCCACAGTGACTTGTGGCTTGGATGTGATGATGGCGGCTGGAGCTTGGAAACAGGCTGGCTTCTAAACATCGATCCATAGGAACCAGATTCTGTAGTGGTCAGTCATTGTTATGTTTCAGAAACCTTGCACACCTGCTCTTTTTCTTTTCATAAATGCATTGTGGGCTTTGGATTTCTGTTTCGTACTCAGTATTTGTGGAGCTCTGGTAACCTAGTGGCAAGAAGTTGTGTTGTAATCCTGAAGACACACAGCTCGAATCCTACCAGCTGCTCTGCTGGAGAAGGATGGGCAATTTCCTCCTGGGAGATTAACTCTGCCTCAGAAAACCCAACAGAGGGTCACCTATGGGTCGGTTTTGACTTGACAGTACATAACAACAACAATAACAACAACTCTGCTTTCTAATGGAAGCCCTCATGGCTAAGTGGTAAGATGTGTTGCAATTCCAAGGTACACGGTTCAAATCCACTAGCTGCTCCACAGGAGAAGAATGGGTAGTCTCCTCCCATGTGATTTACCGCCTCTGAAAACCCACTGGTGGGTCAGCTGGAAATATGTTCCTACTTGACAGCAAGTACTCAGTACTTCCATGGCCTTTCAAATGGTGGTTATGGCAACAAATGAAAAACTCGTGTTATACATTGTTTCTGTTCTTAACTTAGTTGCCCAAAGTTTCTCTGTCAATTTCAGCTGCAAAGTTGATTTCTGTAACTTTTTAATGAAGTTGTTTTAGGACCTAGGATAGAGGTGCTTGAAAAAGTACCATAATTGCTACCTATTCTGCGTGCCTACCAAACATCTGCTTTGCCACACAATGATAATATGGGGAAAAATAAGTGGACTCTTTGTGGCATTGTGGTAGAGGGTTTTTTTTTAAATTTTATTTTGCTTGTTTGAGAGCCTGATATTTGTTTGGTTGGCACACATTTTTGTTTATGTTCAAAAGTCAGTGACCAGGGTAACAGAAACTTTTCTCTTTTTAAACATGTGGTGCTGTCTTTTTGTAACCGACTTAGTGCCTTCAAATAACTGTGGACCTCTCCTCTCAAAGATAAGAGAGGGCTCTGGAGGTCGGCAGGAGAGATGAGTCAGCTAGACCCTTAGCCTTTTCAGACACTCCAGCCAAGTTGCACAAGGTCAGAGATTATCATAAAACAGCAGAGTGAGGCTTGTGGGCAGCCCCACCCCCTGCCCACTTCTCAGAAATATTTCTCGACTTTTGTCTCTGGCATGTGCCAGTCTTTAACAAGACAGATGTGCCCCTCCCTCACCGTGTCACAGTGTAAGGAGGCTTAGCCATCAAGTACAAATGCCAGCAGTTAGGGAATGAAAATGTGGCATCTGCAACCCCAGAAAGTGGTGTATGCTGTGCACCCTTATAAGGAGGCAGTCCATCCAGAAGTGACATTTAAACCAAGACCTGAAAGGGGAAGAGTAGTTGAGGAGTCCCGGTGTAGCATAGGTGAAGGAGGGAGGGAGTATGTGTGTGAAGACTGAGGTAGGGAGGGACCCAGCGTGTTTAATGACGCAGAGCAGGGCTGACATGAGCACCAGGGGAGGGGAGCATCAGGCTCTGAGATGGGCCAGGGCCAGAAGGTCCTGGGTGTGTGTGATCCGGGGCCAAATTCAGCCTGCAAGGAGGTTGGCATCATCTTTTTTTTAAATTTATTTTTGGTTTCGTGTGTTGTTGGGTTTGGTTTTTTTTTTTTGCATATTTTATTCTTTAATTCTCTAATTACATGCAAAATAAGTGGATAAGGTTTCTCTATTACATCTGACTGCAAGGGTCTTGTTCCCTACAGCTGGGATTTTAGCATTGATTTTCAGAACTGTTCCATTGCTTCCTGCTCATCTGAAAGTTGGAAAGTGAATGAGGATGACAGAAGAACCAATGCCTTTGAGTTGTGGTGTTGGAGAAGAGTCCTGAAAGGCTCATCGGCTACAGAAGAACCAAACAAGTCTGCCCTGGAAGAAGTTCTGCAGTGTTCCGTAGAGACGAGGCTGGTAAATGTCATTGCACGTCCTTTGGGTGTGTTGTCAGGACAGCCAGTGCTTGGAGGGTGTCATGTCAGAGAAAGAAGACATTCAACACATGGATTGATGGAATGACAGCAACAATGGGCTTGAATATCTTTAACCACGTGTCTAGGGATGACGAGGACGGGGCGGCGCACAGCAGGGTTCAGATCTGTTGTTCCTCGGGGAGCTCTGAGTTGGAGTCTGTTTGAGGGCACCCAGCAAAAACAGTGAGCCAACCACTCCCTCGAGCTGATTTGTCCTTTCCTGGTGCAGCAGCCATGACAGTCCTTTTTCACGGCCCTTTTAGATGTAGGAAAGATAGAGGGAGTAAGAGGGGAACCATGTCTTTTCTAGACTTGCTTTTCATGCTAAAGAATACCCCTCACTCTTCTGTCTTTTATGGGTACTCCCCATATGCAACTTTCTTGCCTGCAGATGACGCTGTGTGAAAAGCCTGGTCCTTCCTCCGGCACTCAGTGGTTATGGGCCCGAGAGCTGCCCTACCCGGGACACTCATTTTCTCTTTCTTAGAAAAATGAATTCTTCTCATATTGAGTAAATAAGTACACACTCTGAGCCTGTATGCTCTCATTTCCCTTATCTTACCTCTAATAGCAATAAACACTGCTGAACGCCATTGAGAATATTTGAGGAAATTAAAGAACACCAATACAGTTTGTATTCTTGGCCATTGAGCAACTGACTTCCTTTCCATGAAGTTGGTATACAGCATCACACTTCTGATGTCTTGTTAGGGACGTAGAAAATCAGACCAGCTACTAACCCAAAGGTTAGTAGTTCAAATCCGCCACTTGCTCACAGCCACAGAAATGACATGAAAGGTCACTGGGGATTGGAACCTCGTGACAGTCGCTGGTGGGGTGATGGTGCTGGTCTTCAGCATTTGAATCATTTGCAAACATAAGATGAAATGAGAATAAGCAAAAAAGAAGTTTCATTGTTTGGTTTTTAAACCCTTTTAGACTTACTTCAAGATTTTTTTTTCATTTAAATTGTGGGAGAATTTAAAACATGTCAAAAATAGCGTGATGAACTCCAGGCGCTTGACCATCCGTAGCGATTACCCACTCATGCTGACACTGTTTTACCTCCACCCTTTCCTTTCTCCCTTCTGCTCCTTGGATTACTTTGAAATACAACCTAGACAACATATAATTTCATTTGCAAAAGTCTCTAAATATGAGCATCTCTAGAACATAAGTTTTTAAAAAAATTTCTCAACACATGATTTTTGTTAAACGTAATTCACATTTCTCTTTCTCTCTGATCGTTGAGTCAGAGCCGACTCACAGCTGAGCCTCCACTGGGTGTTCCGAGGCTGTAAATCACACGGAAGGAGATTGCTGGTCTTTCACCTGTGGAGGAGCTGGTGGATTCAGACTCCCAGAGAGGCACCGTCCTTAGCGGCCTGACTCCCTCCGCGCTCCTCTGCCGTGGTTGTTTCCTGAATATATTTCTTTAAACAAGTACCTAGTGCTCTGATCTCTCGTTATTTCAAGTTTTTAATTTGGTTGAGTCAAGATCCAAATGGCTTTCATTCAATGCAGTTCATTTCCGCACTTCCTTTAATTTCTGTTCCCCTGTTTTATTGCTTTCTCTCTCTGTTTTTTCTCCCTCTCTTCCTTGCCATTTATTTGTTGAGGAGGGAAGCGAACTTGACAGGTCGCCCTGTAGTTTCCCATGGACAGAGTTTGCTGATGGCACCCTGGGATGGTGTTTCACAGGGGTGTACTGACATCTTGGGTGGGGGCTAAAAGGGGGTGGTTTGCATTTTGTTTAATTTTTAGTATCTTCATACAAAGCATGTTAAGTTTGTTCTTCAGACAAACTTGAATGACTTGAAGGGAGGTCAGAACATGGGTCAGGCGTCAGTATAACAGAGAAGAAACCCTTAGTGGCATAAATAGTTAAGGGCTTAGGTACCGGCTGAAAGGTTTTAGGTTCAAGCCAACACAGAAGTGCCTCAGAAGAAAGATGTGACAGTCTACTGAGAAACTATTCTTTGAAGATCCCATGAGGCGGAGTTCCCTCTGGCACACATGGGGTCACTGTGAGGTGGAGCTGATGAGGACGTGTTTGATTCTTAAATCCTAGAAGTATTTCCCATAAAAAGAAAGGGTTCTTCTTTCTTGTGTTTAATGAGCTCTGGGATCGCAGCTTGTGTGGTGTCCCCAGTATGGCTGACAACTCCTTTCCAGGGTTCTCGCCCTTTCTACGCATGCATCCTGTTCCTGTGGGCGTGTGGGTTTGGGAACCCTGATTTACAGCAGTGAGAATGACTTTAATTTGTGTGACATCTCTTGAATGTGAAGCGTGACTGTTTACGTCTCATTGTTGATACTGGTTTTGCTCCAAGCTGGTGGTTGGATTGTTTCCTTGCTCGACGCCTGGTGCAGATTCAGAGGGTGCTCACCGGGCCGGGGATTCTCCCCTCACATCCTCTTTCTGGAGTGTTGGTATTGGTGTTTCGGGGCTGTGACAGGATGCCTGGCACACTAAGTGCTCAGTCGGTTCTTGTGGAAAGAGTGACGGCGAGGGAGGAAGGAACCTAATGGCGGACCAGATAAAGGAAATCTCTCATTCCTTGAGCTTGAGTCAGAACCAAGTCCTGGGCGACCCTTCAGCAAGTGGCCAAAACTGAAAACCGCAGAGGAGAGACGCTGTGCCAGCTCTTTCTCTGGCAGCGCGTCTGGTGGATCCAGCCCCTCAGAGGGACGCTGCCTTTGGTTCAGAGCGCAGCACCCTGGGCCTCAGCACCTGTTGCTCTGGGCCTCGAGGCAGAGCTGACGCATTGCTGATCCTCCAGAGCCCGTGAATTACGCAGGACGAGGCTGCCCTTCCTTCTCCCACGGAGTATCTGGTGGATTTGAACTGTGTGCCTTTGGGTTAGTAGCAAAGCTGGTCACACTGGACCACCAGAGTGCCCTAAAGAAAACCTGGGAAGGAAGAAAAAAAAATCATGCTAAGCCCCTATGCTTGTCATTTCAGTGGTGTTAAAACCTCTCCTTCCCGTGGTCTGCTTTACCAAGAGTTGACTGTCATTATAGGACGACATGATCCGTAGAGAGTTGTGCTTCTAACCCAGAGGCAGCCGGTTCAAACCCAGCAGCAGTTTTATGGGAGAAACACTGACATTCTCCCCCTCTGTGATTAACTGTCTCCAGAAACCCACTTGGGAGGGTCAGCTACCAAGTCCATGACAGTGGGCTGAGTTTACTACTTGTGGCTAACCAAAAGCTTGGTGCTCTGAATCCAGGAGAAAGCTGTGGCAGCCCACCTGTGTAAAGACTTCCTTCTGGAAACACAAGAATGGATCTCCACTGCCTAGCAGGGTCACTGTGAATCCGCAGCAGTGGGTTATGCTGTGACTTGTACAATACGGAAATGGTTCCAGTACAGGTAGGTAAACATATGACTCATGCTTTAAAAAGATGGAAAGTGGGAATAGAAGTCTTAACAAGAGCTTTCCAGTGATTGTGGTTTGGAGAACAAACTGGCTGGGTTTCCCCTACTGCCTAGGGAATTTGGGGTTTGACTCCCTCCTTTTGGTTCATGTCCCACATTAACAAGTACATGAAGCAGGTGTGCAAAGGAAAGGTACAGATGGAGCTCACAGACCACTGTGTGACTATACTACACTGTCTCAATCCATTTGTTTGTTGATGGGCATTTGGTCTGCTTACATTTTCTTGCTATTGTGAATAATGCTGTTATGAACGTAGGTGTATATAGCTCTGTTCGTGTATGAGTTCCATTTTCCTTGGGGTATAATCTTTGCAGTGGAATATGGGATTTCTCTGTTCAGCTTTTTGAGGGGATGCCAAACTGCCTTCTGGAGTGATTGTCGTCTCTCACTTTCTTGACTGTTGTGGGTAGACCTTTCTGTTAGCAGCCCAGTGCTTAATCCACCACACCACCAGGACTCCTCCCAGCCTAGAAGTTTCACTGAAATCTGTCGACCGTATGTGACCTTGCTAATATTTAAAATACCTTCTGGTGTCACAGCAACAAGCAAGCCCTCACAGTGAGACAAACTGACAGGTGAATGGTAGATGTCTAATCCGGGAGCACCAGCATCTAAAATGTGTGATTTACTGCCTCTGAAAACCCTGCTGGAGGGTCCTCTGTGGGTCATTTCCGACTCAGTGGTACACAACAACTATAACTAATAACTAGATTCTCTGCTTTCTTCTGCAATTCACTAATACGTAAATATTTTTTGTATCCATCCTTCCATCTATCTATCTATCTATCTATCTATCTATCTATCTATCTATCTATCTATCTATCATCTATCTATCTAATCTTTCTATTTGAGAGAGCTCTGGTGGCTTAGTCCAAAGATGCTTTAGCAGCTCTAATCCACCAGCATCTCTGAGAAAGAAAGATGGACCACCTCCTGCAGTGTGATTTCCAGTCTGGAAAACACCCTGAAGGTGCAGCTGTCACTTGGTTCTGACTTGATTGCAGGAAGTTTGATTTTCATATGTTGTTGCAGCTCAGAAAAACTCTCCTTCAACTTTTACTCTCTCTTGCTCCATATTAAAAAGCCTTAAATATCAAGTTATCCTTTTTAGAATGGGATACTGGATAGAAGAATGGAAAAAAAAAACCAAAAAACAAACCAACCCAAAAAAGAAATTTCTTAAATCATGTGCAAAACAAAGGAATGAGAACTGTACGTTTGTGTGTGTCTGCTCATTTTAAAGGCAGTTTCTCAGGCACTTTGTTTCCTCGGACTACAGAGCGTGGGAGCTGCAGTTCCACCCCAGCCCCAGCCCCCAGTGCAGTGCTAATTGCCATTTGCTTTTTGAGTACGCAGCCTTGATGTAGATGGGCCAGGGTGAATCTTGCATTGGTTTCTAGAACAACTGCTTGTCTGAGCCATGCTGTTGAACTTCCCATCGCTTGCTTATGAAGCTTGCAGAGCAGCTCTGGGAACACGTTGTGTTATTGTTAAGGGTGCCGTCCGGCAGATATTTGTGAGAGGAAAGGAGTCCTCCTTTCCTGCCTGCTGGAAGCTTTTGCTAAAACAAATGATGTGTGTGGGAATCTGTAGAGGAGTCAAATGTGGAGGCACCTCAGAATTTGACTCTACACAAGGGATGATGTGTGCCTCTTAGGAAGGGGGCGTTACAGGACTCTATCTAGCAGTTTCCTCCTGAAATGTTAGTTTAAGAGGAAGAACAACATCACCTCAAGGAGAGGAATGGGGACCATGGAAGGAGAGTCATCTGACCTTGTAGCTCAGTCCAGCTCTTTGGAAGAGACTTTGAGTTGTGTGCTGTGTAATTATACTGTAAAATAAAGGGCTGAATCCATTAGTGAGCCGGCCTTTTGTGCAGCTCCTGAATTCCTTTAATTTTGGGGTTGCATAGAAGCCTTATTCAGGGCAGCCCTGGTCCTGCACTGTCTTTCCTGTCTAGATGCCAGCTCCTATTCATGGTGTTCCCTCTGCAGGAAGTTCTCACATTCATTTTGTGGTGGGGAGGGGGAGGGGCGAGCTGGGGAGTGGAGGGGGGCAGAGGACTCTGTGGATCTTTATTCCCTCCTCTATTTCCTGCTCTGCCCCTTAAAAACAAAACACAGCGAAACCCCAAACAAAAAGCAAGCTCGAACAAGAGGGCTGTAAAGGAAGTTCTCAAGGGACTCAGAGGATTGATAACTCCTGGTAAAGAACAGAAAAGTTGTGTTTGCTTCTGGCATCTATTTTCACATAGTACTGAGTTGCCCAGAGAAAGCATTTCGGGTCAGATGAGGGTAGGGCCTGCTGCAGGACTGGGTGGTAATTCACGCCAAAGGGTTTATTCTCTTCAACAAGAATGTGTTTTAAAGGACTCCCCCCCCCCCTACTCTTTTGGTGAGGAATAGCTCTTCAGGGTGCATTAGCCATGAACTTGGGGTGTGGGCACAGAGAGGAAGAGTTCAAAGGAACATTTAAAAATCTAAACAGGGGAAGATAAAAGGCTAATAAATGCCCCCCCCCCCCACATGCACAGTCTTTAAAAATAAGTATTATTTTAGGACTGGTTTCAAATATGTGACCTTTTATTAGATGCTGAATTATTGCTTATGCTTTCAGTGTGCCCTCCCTTCCCCCACCCCGTAGGTGCACAGGGAAAGGAACGATCTGAGTTTGTTTGGTGGTTTTTTGTTTGTTTTTAATAAAAAAGGATGATGGTGCCAGAAAATAGAAAAAGAATGACCACAAATGAACTATGAGAGTAAATAGCGCACTTGTTTTGAAGTGTTAATGGGCTTGAAGGGGTTGAAGATGGTGCAGGACAGAGCAAGCTTCTGACCTGCTGTTCACAGACTCACTCTGACTTGTCAATGACGTAATGGCACTAAACAACAACAAAGTTATCCTGACTAATAGCAGTTTTTTAACCCAGGGAAGTTTGATCTTGTTTTGGTTTACCTAGAAAGCTTGATGAAAAATTGGAATGGAAGTTAACAGGGGACGGTCATGGGGAGATGCTTCTTGTTATAACATTTATAGTCTTCACAGCTTCTGAGTTCATGGAATCCTTGTAAGTTTCTGGTCTTCTTTGGTCTCAGTGTTTGTTGTTGTGTGCTGTCAAGTCGGCTCCGACCCACAGCTGACCCTCCAGCAGGTTTTCAGAGGCGGTGCCTCTCACAGGAGGAGACTGCGCATCCTTCTTCCACAGAGCAACTAAAGGACTCGAACTGTGTGCCTTTGGGATTGCAGCATAGCTTCTTACCACTAGGCCACTTGAGCTCAGTAAATCTAGGCAATAGACAAAAAAATTAGTAAGAAAGTAAGATGAACTAACTCCCCTCCTCTGCCTGCAAATCTGTTTATAAAATTTTCAGTAGTTTATAATAGGATTAAAGAATCAAATGAAAATTTACAAGAGTGAAGACTATAGTTACATAGTTGCATATTTTTGTATCATGTCCTGTACTGTGAAATACGTTTTTACAAAATTATGACTAAGGACACGGAGTACCCTTGACTGAGTGCACAAGAAACCAAGTCATGTTGCTGCTGTTGTTACGTTCTATCAGGTTGGCCACTATTCATACTGTGAACAACAGAGGCCTTGACTCTCCTGGGCCATTCTTACCACCTCTAATGTGTGTAAGCCCATTGTTAAAGTCACTGTGTCAGTACATTTGTTAAGGGGCTGGCACTCTCTCTTTCTCTCTCGCTCTCTCCCTCACTTTTTCCCCCCTCCCTTCCTCCCCCCTTCTGTGACCCTTCACTTTTCCTTTTCCCAACATGATGTCTTTTTCTTAAAAACTGATCCCTCCTGACAACCTGCACAACAGTATATGGGACGAAATGTCACCATCCTTGCCTCTAAGGAGCAGTCTGTGTTTCCTCCTAGACAGACTTGTTTGTTCTTTTGGCAGCCCATGAGATATTCAGTACTTTTCTCCAACATCACTATCCAAAGGCATAGTTAACCAGGTCATAAAAAAAAGGAATAAAGAAACTATTAAATTGTCTCCCTTGAGAGGAATTAGGCAGAATTCTTGTTTATCTTGTGGTTTTGGTGCAGAGGCATGATAATGTGTTGCACCGTGTAATTACATGTAAGCATGTGCTCAGATGAAGCACAATTTGTTTTATCAGAGATGATCTTAATTGACCTCATGCCCCAGTCCCTCTGGCGTTAAGTGCCTGTCAGGCCAGGAGGCTGTTTGCTGACCAACCCGGAGGGCTCTGCCTGCCTGTCGTGTTTAATATTTACGAGTTCCTTATTTTTTCCCTCTCCAAGTTGTACTTGTTTTCTGAGTTGTGCAGTTAAAAATGTCATGGAAATGTGAGCCTTAAAAGAGGTGTTTCTATAGAGACTAAAGTAGTTACCTAAAGACTCTCTTATAAAGACACATTTACTCCTTTCCCCAAGATGCTGTAGAGTTGTGTACACAGGATTCTCTTAGCTCTTGAGTGAGAACCATCGCATTGCTGGCTCTCCATTGAGTTTCTGAAGTCACAAATCATATAAGAGGAGATGGCTCGTCTTTCTCTTGGATCTGTTGGTGGATTCGGATTGTCAGAGAAGTGTGGACTTTGAGTTAGCAGTGCAATTTCAGAGCACCCTTATAAAACGTTGTTGTTGTGTGCCATTGAGTTGGAACCAACCTATAGGTGACCCTCTGGTGGGTTTTCAGAGGCACTTAATCCCTTGGGAGGATATTACCCATTCTTCTCCCTCACTGGCGGCTGGTGGCCTTGAACTGTGTGCCTTTGGAATTGCAGAGCAGCATATTTCTACTAGGCCACTAGAGCTCCCTTATAAAAGATTAGGGGGGTTAGGGCTAGGAAAAGAAAAGATTAGGCAGGGGAAATATTCCCCCCACCCCAGAACATTAATTATTTTCTAAATGCCTTTACTTTCAAGCCATTCTATCACATAAATTTTGAAAATCGATTCTATTCAGAATTTGACTTCTCTCTCCTGCTGCATCCCAGTTCTAGCCACCATCAGTGATCTGGGTTTATGCTATTACTGCCTCCTTTTATCTCCCTGCATCACCCTTTCCAAACAAAATGACCCTGAGAAAATGAGAGTCTGGTCATGTTGCTCTTCAGAACCCCACAATGACTTCTGTCTCAGGTCAGGGCTAAAGTCTCAGTGTTTCTCAGAAGAGTGCATGACTGATGTCACACACTGGGCACTTGTTGAGGGAGTGAATGGTTCCCACTTTAAAGAAACAGAAATGGAAAGTTTTCAAGAGCACATTTTCAGTGTGGTTTTTACAAGAACTGTGAGTTTATGTTTGGTTGTGCATCAGAAGATTGAAAAGGGAGGACACATTTCTGTCTTATGGGAAAGTGGATTGTTAACGGTATTTAGGCCGATGTTTTTCTGATTGTCTCACTATTCTTGATTGCTTCAGTTTTCTGGGTGCCGTTGAGACAGAACTAAATGATGACTGACCCTCTGCTGAGTTTTCAGAGCCTATCAGTCAAGTGGAGAAGATCGTTCATCTTTCTGCCTCAGAGCAGCTGGTGGATTTAAACTGTCTTTGTGTTGACATCCCAACTTCTTAACTACCAGGACACTATAATTCTCTCTCTCTCTCTCTCTCTCTCATGCACACACACACACACATAAGAAGCTCTGGTGGCCCACTGGGAAGAAGCTGCACTTCACTCCTGAAGGCATGAAGTTCAAATCCACATGCCCGTCTTTGGGAGGAGGTTGGACAGTCTCCTCTTGTGTGGTTAACTGCCTCTGAAAACTCAATGGAGGGTCGGCTAGGGGTCAGATCCAACTTGATGGTACATAACAACCTATACACATATGCGTTACATGTGTGTATGTGTGTAACTTACACATCTAAGTGTGGACTGTTGGCCTAGTGGTAAAAAGCTGCGCTGCAATCCCGAAGGCATGCAGTTTGAGTCCACCTGCTGCTCTACAGGAGAACCAAGTCTCCTCCCCTGGGATTAATGGCCTCTGAAAACCCACCAGTGGATCAGATACGGGTGGCTTCTGACTCAATGGTGTACAACACCAACTGTGAGAATCCTTCACACACACAATTCTACAGCATCTTGGGTGAAGGAGTAAAAGTGTCTTTAGAAGAGTCTTTAGGGAGCTAGTTTAGTCTCTGTAGAAACACATCCTCCTTTAAGACTCACACGTTACAGACAATAGGAAGTAGTTGTGCTGCCCACAGGCCGCGCCTCTCCGATGCTTGGCATCTGTGAGTAGCTCTGAGGGACAACACGGGGCAGTCTCCTCTCCTACGATTTACAGCCTCTCAACCTCCAGGTGGGTCAGCTTTGAGCTGGTTCTGACCTAGTGGCAGTGAGTTCAGGTTGAATATATATGTACATTTGTGTGCACGGGTTTGAATATATTTATGTAGGTGTGTGTATATGTACGCATGTGTATGCATATTTACATAACACACTGTAATGTATGTATTGACTGAGTCTGTGGAAGGCCTTTTTCCCTCATATTTTGCATATAATTATTCATAGACATTGTGTTTCATGCAAGTACATTGTGCTTTATACAGTCACTCATTTACATTGTGTTTCCTTCATGTACATTGGGTTTTATACATTCATATACATTGTATTTTATAGAAGTAATTACTCTTGCTCTATGCCTTTCATTATCCTGTCTTTTCAAGTCCCCATTAAATCTTTCCTATTCCTTCACTCCCCCATGTAAGAGACTTTTTATGTTCTGAGGGGCTCCGGTGGTCTAGTCACGTTGCTAACATAGGGCCGTAAGCCTCTCTGACAGTTTGGATCCATTGGAGGGCCCAGTGGGGATGGATGGACAACCTCTCATGCAGTTTGGTTTCAGTGGGCAGCTATGAGTTTGAGGTGCTTTTAAATTTTTATTTTTTCGTTAATGTGTGAATGAATTGAAATAACTGAGGGCTTATCTAATAACGAGGATTCTGCTTTACCCCTTTGTGGTCCCTGGGCTTCCCGGGCACTTTACAGAGATCGCTGACCTCCGGTCCTGCTGTTGAGCGAATGTGTGACTCTGCTGTTGATACCTGGGTAGGGACCGGGCACACCTGTGCTCTGCCCTCTGCTGTGAGTCCTGGCGGCAGCTGAGATGTGGGCACACCACTCCACCCTGGCCCACTCTCTGGATGAACTCCTCCCTTCTTGTTCAGGGGGTGGCATGCTGAGATTGCAGTTTACCCACCTCTCCCACATTCTCTCTTTCATTGCCCTCCAGCCGGAGCCTCCTCATAACCGAGCCGTCTAGGGGTTTTCAGAGGCTGTAAGTGGACTGCAGAGGGGGCTTACCCATCTTTCTCCCTTGGAACTGCTGGTGGATTTGAACCGCCAGAGTTGCTGCCTTTGCCACACCGCTCCCTGGGACCATGCCCCTGAGTTCCTTCCCCAAAATGGGGCAAGTACACGGTGCTTGATCCACCCAGTCTCATCAAGGTAGCAGTTTAAAAGAAGCTTGATGATTTTTTCCTCTGAAAATTTGACCAGAATGCTTATTACAATTAATTTAAAAAAAGAGAGAGAGAGAGGGATTTCCTTTATTAACTGAGATAGCTGGTTTACATCTTATTTAGTTTTATGAAATACAGGGAAATAAGTCAAATTGCATTAATTATTTTAATCTCTCTTTAACTTTTGAATAAATGTCATCAATCACAAAAAAAATTTGACTAGAGAAACTGTTCTGTGACTTTTCAGAGAGAACAAGATAGATGCAGTGAGTTTTGAAGCTGTTGGATCGAGTCAAGTGTGTTGCTTTGAAGTCAGCCTTTTGGAGGCGAGGCGGGTCTTGCCGTGAGCTGTCACCTGCTGCTGGCCTGCTGTCAGGGCTAGAGGCTCTGGTTAGAGGCTCCTTTCAGGGGATGGCTCGCCCGCAAGCTCCCTGTTCCCTTCTCACGAACACAGCAGCTGCTGGCACCAGGGACCTGCTTCCCTTTCTTGGGAGGGTGAGCCTGAGAGTGCACCCATTGTGCCTGCCCTCTGTCCTGGGGTCTCACTTGTCCCTGGCCCCTGCCTCAGCTGCCCCACGCCTGCTGTGGAATTCCTTTCATCAGCTGCACCAGGCTGTCCCCACACCTGTTGTGTCGCTCTGCCCACTGTGCCTGGGACAGGACCAAGTGGGTGGATGGGGGGACAAGGCACGTGTACAGGGCAGTGGCTGGGACGTGCTAAGCCTGCTGCCTTCACGTTTTGAGTATTGTGGGGGTTTTCTCTCCCGAGGTGTCTGTGTCATGCAATGTGCTCAGGAAAGCAGAACTAGTCAGTGGCATCCTGCCCTTGTGCCCAGAGGTCATGTGGTTGAAGGTGGCAGAATGGATGAAACAGTGTTGAGAAACGCCCTGTGGAGCCACGGTGCATAGAGGAGGGCTCTGCTGGAGGCGGCAGAGGCAGGGGGTGCGGCAGTCGTGCTGCTCCTGGTGTCCTTAATTGACTGCAGCTCCTAGCGACCTTGTGAACAGCAGGTCTGAATCCTACCCTGTCCGGCACCATCCCACCTTCTCTCGACACGCTCGAGTCTAATGTCACGGTCACGGATGTGTTCCATTCGTCTTGTTGAAGGTCGTCTTCTCTTTCTCTGACTCTCCTCCTTTCTCAGCAAGATTTCTATTTCCAAGGACCACCCCCTCCTAACAACATGCCCCAAGACAAAGTGTCACCATCCTTGCCTGGAAGGACACCCTGACTGCACTTTGTCCAGACATCTGTTTGTTCTTTTGGCACCTGTGGGGTAGTCAGCACTCTTATGTGCTTGGTACCGCGGGCGCCATCGAGTCGAGTATGAACAAACAATGGATCTGAGTCCTGGCTCATCTGGTGCCATCCTCACCTTCTCTGAGATGCTTGTTCCCCTTGCTGCAATCACTGTGTCAGTCCATCTCATTGAGGGGCGTCCTTTCATTTCCTAACCCTCCACCTGTCCCTTTCCATGGAATAGCCCTTCCTCACAACACTCCCAAAGTATGGGAGGTGAAGCTTTGCCACCTTCGCCTCCCAGGAGCACTCAGGCTGCACTGAAAATTGTCTTTTCCCTTCCATTGCTGTATGACCACTTTGAGAACATGCAAAATGTACCAAATTCAACCTGCAAATCAAGAGAAGAAGAATATGGGTTGAGCTGCTAGTTTTGTAGTACTCAGTTGTTGTTGTTGATTGCCTTTGAGTCAGAATGACTCACATGAACAAAAGGTCTGAAGCCTTTCTGTAACTATCGACATTTATCAAAGTTCATAGAGTTTCTGGAGGCAGGTTGAAAACATCAAATTGCTCTAGCTTGTGTAGAGTCTTTGATATGTGTCCCAAGGACCAAAATAATATCCAAAGCCAACCCCCCTGCCGTCCATTCCATTCTGGCTCCAGATGAGCCTCCAGGGGGTTTCAGAAGCTGTAAATGTTAACAAGAGCAGCCTGACCCGCCTTTCTCCTACAGAGCGAGTGCGTAGATTCAAATGCTAACCTTGAAGCTGGCTGTGCAACTCTAACACACCCTCAGAGAAGCCTTCTTGAAATGAACAGTTGACAAGAGTTTTGTCTTTGATTTAGGCAAGTAGCTGTAACAATATCTTTAATGTAGGTGATGCATGTATTTAAATGTACTGATAATGACTTAGGTGGTTGAGATTTAGATACTTTATATCCCTTTCCTAATTGTCCACCGTTGTCTTTAGCATCTTTCATTCTGAGTACATCTGAAAAAGTTAAGAGGCTGTTTACCTTGCTGTTCCTCGCTGGAGCACCTGGAACCTTACCCTGTCCTGCTGTGTCACTTCACTGGCTCATTCTTCTCCTAGTTCAGGGTCTTTTCTGTACATAGCTCTTTATTCTCCAGTGACTCCTGGGGAGAATGTTGGTATGTTCTGTTCCATCAAGTTGGAATTGGCTATAGCTGACTTTCCAGTGGGTTTTCAGAAGCAGTAAATTGCATGGGAGGAGATTGCCCATCTTTCTCCTGCAGAGCACTTGGCAGTTTTGAACTGCATGTTTTTGAGTTGGCCGCAAAACTCCGTAAAACTAAGCCACATACCGTAGCTCACTATCTGACATGTGTACCACAGAGTTGAAACCCACCCACAGCTGACTGTCCAGCGGGTCTTTCAGACACAGTAAATGGCCTGGGAGGAGAATGCCCATTTTTCTCCTGTGGAGCAGCTGGTGGATTTGAACTGAGTACATTTGAGTTGGCAGCACAACTGTTTAAACCAGTAGAGCTTCCTGTGAGGGATGTAGGAGAGAGGAAGTTGACCTTTCATTGTGTTTGGAAGATGCTGCCTTGCTGCTTTTGCTTGATTTTATTGCTGGGGATTTGCTGGAAGATGTTACTTCTTTCTTCAGGCGTGAGTCTTCTTATTTTCCCACGTCAAACTCTTTTTGCTACTTCTTATTTTCTAGATAGGGCAGAAAAGTCTTTTTTTTTTCTCTCTGTTTGTGTTGACTAGGAACTCATGCTGCTATTTGTTGCTTGCTTTCTTTGGTGTGTTTTTATTATTTTTAAAATGTGTTGGGCAGACTAGGTTATACAATACTGGCTCATGAGTTGACAATGGCTTACGTGGCTTACAGTGGCCTGCCGGCGCTTTCTCTGTTTATTATGGATTGGTGGGAGAGGAAGTCTGTAAAGACTTTATTACTCCGAGATCCTGGCTTGGTCGAGCAGATGCTCTCTGGAACTCTGCCAATTGCTTTGTCCAAAAGAAAGCAAGTCACACTCACTCACTCACTGCCCCCAAGTCGTAGCTGAGTCATAGCTAACCTTCCAGCAGATTTTCAGAGGCTGTAAATTGCACGGGAGGCGATTGCCCAACTTTCTCCTGTGGAGCAGCTTGTGGGTGGATATCACTATCCTATCTCCTGTCTCAACAAAACAAGAACCTATGTGAAGTCAATGAGCTTTTCCATTTAGAATCTCTAAGGCAGTGACTTCATTTCTTGCTCTGGTAGAGATGTGTTAGTTATGTCGGAGTGACCTGTCCTGCTGTGTTTCCAATAAGTCTTGCTGTGTCTGAGGTTCTGTAGATTTGCACTTTTCTCTCGCCTCTGGTGCAGGCCAGGCTGTGGATGGAGCCTGACTTGGATGGGTTGACCTTGTTTCTTTGCTTCTCTCCAGCCTGGGAGGCAAGGTGTGATGTTCAGTGGCGGCAGCGGTGCTGACGCTCACCTTTTCTCCTCTTTGCAGCTCTCTCTCTGCTGTGTGTTTCCTTCTCTTTCCTGGAGCAGCACTCCTGGGGGCAGCCTGGGCTTCCTTGGCTGGCTCAGCAGAGCTGATTGGCTGGCTGCGTACTGTGGGACACCCCTGGGCCGCCTTCCAGTTTGCACTCTGGCTCTGCTTGTCTTTGTGGCTTGCTCTTTCACCTGCCTATAGACCTGTGGGAACACATCAGCCTGTGGGCATGCAGTGCAGAAACCTTTCATTCTGCCCAGGTTGGCGCTAGGCCTGCAAGGTATTTATTTGTTTTTATGATGAAGGCCTTTTCCATTTGTGTGTTTGGAATCTAAAAGAAATGTGTCCTGTTGCCATTCATCTGTGGAGAATGACAGGTTATGGACACTTCTGAACACAACCTCTGGGCTTATGAACTGGCGGAGAGAGCTCACGTTTCAACCACAGTGCTTCTGGAAATGAACTCTCTGCATATGCAAAACAGCTCCTTCTCCAAGGACCTGGGACAGCTTTACTCATGGAAAGTTCTTTAATGGTTATAGTCCATTGCCACCTGGTTCTTTCTGACTCATAGCTGCCTAGTAGGAACTGCCCACAGTGTTTCCAAGGCTGTAAATCTCTGTGCAAGTAAATGGCTTCATCTTTCTCCCGTCGAGTGGCTGATGGGTTCCAACTGCCTGCCTTCTGATAGGAGCCAGTTTCATTAACCACATCGCTACCAGACCTCAGTAGTTGTGAGAAGGTAGAAAATCATCCTTTTCTCTATCCTGAGATAGTAAAATTGTTTGATTGTAATGGTGAACTTTTTTCTTTAAAAAAAATCTTTTGGGGTGTATATACCAAAGCAAATTAGACTTTTGAAATTAAGTAATAATTAATAATTCAAATGAAATGAAATAGCCTCCTGTTGTTTCTTCTGCCTCAGTGAGAACCAACCCTCAGCTGACCCCCAGGGGTTTTTCAGAGGCAGTTAATAGTACGGTGGGGGATTGCCCATCCTACTTAATTTAAAATTCAAGCCACACCCCCTGTCTGAGTCTACAATCCATAATTACCAACAAACCAAATTTAAAAGCAAAATCTTCATGCAAAGGTAAAGAAAGAGCCTATTTCTAAGTTCAGTGACTGTGTCTTATTCAGTGACTTTGAGGTGAACAGAACATTTTGTTGCTTAATTGATCATTTCCCTTTAACTGATTTCAGTAAAGAACTAGTAAAGATTCTAGTTAGTGACCAGACTTGCATTTTATATAAGAAAAACCCTTGCTACCTGATGGAATTATTTCCTTAACAAGGTGAAGACTTTTCACAAGTGACTTCAAGGCTGTAAGATCAGATCCCCCTGTTGGAAGGAGGGTGCTGTTAGAACCCAGCAGTTTCTGAAAGGAAAAAGGAAACTATTGTGTATGATTTGTGTGGATTGTGCTATTCTTGTTCAAAGCAAAATTGTATGTGGAACAAATTTATTTGTTGGATTTGTGACTCTACTTTGAGGAAAATAAAAAGGCTTGAGAGAACAGTTCGTAAGGTAATTTATAGCTACCTTTAAAAGAAATCACTTAAATAAAATGCCAGCCATTCAGTAGATGTGGCTGAGCCCACAGTGAGGTTGGATGATGGTGATTGACCACTTGGTCATGTCATTTGGTGGGAAGATTGCTGCAGGAAAGATGCAGGCATAAAGAATTGTTCTGAGGCGTCAACTTTCAAAACAGGGAATGTGTTCTCTGAATGAGAACTTGCCACTCATCTGTAAAATGAAAACTTTTTCCATTCTTAGACTGTTTTCTAAGATTCTGTTGTATGTATTTACGTAAAAAGATGTTCCTGATTTATTCAGAAGCTATTTTCCTTTCCAGATGGAATTAGCAGTCTTCTGTTTGGATTTCAAGACCTTGCTGGAGATGTGATCGCACTGATGGCCTTGTTTTCTTTTACTAGCTGTCCTTTGTTGGTTGAGATCAGGGACGAATAAAAATGGTTCATTTCATATTTTGTTGGCAAACCAGACAAAGTTTAGAGGCCTGTGTCTTTGGCACTTTATGTGTGGGCTCCCCCACCCCCATAATTTCTCTATCCGTTTATAAACTTTAGCCTCTTTTCCTTTTAGGGGCTACAAGATGGATGGAGTTGAACTAATGCTTTTCCCTTTTAGACTTTTAAGATTCTTCTACTTCAGGTCCATGTTTTAAAGTCAAAATTGTAAACTGGGAAATAGGTAAATCTAGTAGTAAAGCATTTTTTGTATACTTTTTCCTCTGATGTACTTATCCAGCCTAGTAATTGGGTTTTTAGACTGGCAACATCCTAGAACCTCAAATCTCTAAATCTGATTTACAAAATGGTTATTTTTCCCATATTGGAAATCTCAGTTTTCGCTTCCTATTTACTTTTGATGTTCAAAGGGGGGGGGGGAAGCAGCTCCAACTCGCTGCTCAGCTCAGCTCCTCCTGCTCCCCAGTCAGATTCCCAGGGGGCGCAGCACCCAGGAGGAGAGTGCTGCTCTCATATCATCCCTTCTCTGAGCTGTGGACTCTTCCCTGTGTGTTATGGGTGAGGTTGTTGAGAAAGAGTTCTCTGGCATTTTTCACCCTGGAAATGTACATTGGAAAATATGACATAAAACCCATGGTGGTTACTTTTAAAAATGTCCTTAACTGGCAAGCACTGGTAGCCTTGTGGCAAGAAGCTGCACTGAAATCCCAGAGGTGCATGGTTCGAATCCACCAGATGCTCTGCTGGAGAAGGAAGGAAAGTCTCCTCTTGTGCCAGTCCGATCTGATTTGACGGTACACACACACACACACACACACACACACACACACACACGTACACACACGTACACGTGTCCTTAACTGTTACTTTTTTGAGAGCACTGATGGTTTAGTGGTGAGGAATTGTACTGCCAACTCAGACACGTGGTTCAAATCTACCAGCTGCTCCTCAGAGAAAGATGAACAGGCATCCTGTGGGATTTACCACCTCTGAAAACCAGCTGTGGGTCAGTTCTGACTTGACAACACTCAACCACAACAAATGCCTTAGCTAAATCTACAAAAATTAAGCCAATTAAAATGCCCGTCATCTAGAAATAACCCCCTGTGACTCGGATACTTGTTTTCTCTGTGTTCTGGCTCTGGTGCGTGTGACCTCCCAGGTGGCCTCAGTGTAGCCAGACCACTCCTGCTACAGAGCTTAAAAGGAGCCACCACCTTCCTGCCACCTCCTCCCCAGCTCTCCCATTCTGTCTGTCCTTAGACATGTGTATGCTTCTGCAATAGTGACAGTGTCATGGCTTTAACTGTGTCATCTGACCTGCTGTGGAATTCAGGAGGAAGCTGGGGGCCACCAAGAAGAGGAGAAAGATCACCTGGTGATGTTTAAATGTCTCACAAGTGTCCTGAGCCTCGGTTTCTGCTGCTTGGCCAGCCCCTTGCATCTAGCCTTTTTTCAGTCCTCAGATGAGAAACAGGCGTCTGCACAGTTGCACTTCTCTCCCACCTCCTCTCCGTCCATGGCAGGCGGACTCTGGTGTGGCAGTGCCCTGCCCCTCTCCACTGTGCGCTCTCCCCTATCTACACTTTAACTTTCTGTCATTATGAGTTGTTCTTTGTAAATTTGACTTCCAGTGACCCTGGAGATAAGCATCCTGGTTAGACCTAAATTCTGTCACTTCAGGTGATAAACCTGTAAATGTT
>NW_006399868.1:3167454-3184184 GCF_000299155.1 Elephantulus edwardii
CCCCCACTATTGTTCTGCCTTCTATTCCTCTGTCCATTTCAGGCAAGCCTTTTGAAAGACCAACTGTCACTTTATCACCTCCCCCTCCCCATTTCTCACTTGTTCTCAGCCTCATCTAGCCTGGGTTCTGACTCTGCCTTGTTATGGAAGTTGTTTTCCTGATAATCACTCACAAATAACACTGATTCCATAGGGCTCTTGGGAGAATGAATTGAGTTCATTCCTGTAAAACTCTTGGAGCAAATGTTAGCTTTCATCATTGTTAGTTACTTGTCACCTCCATTCATGCCTCCATCCTTTATTAACACTGTGTGACCCAAACAACCCTCCTCCCCTTTAAAGATTGTCCTTTTTCTTGGCTGTTCTTATTCTTTTCCTCATTCATGTCACCAACCTCAGTTAATTCCTGTTGTCCTTGTTTGGCAGAGATATTGAAGTTTTTTCCATAGGCGTGTCCTTCCTATGCTATTTCATATTGCTGTTTTGTGTATTTTCCGTCTCTGTTAATGCTATTCACATTCTCCAGATGGTTCAGTATTGTTACAGTAAATTCAGAACCCTGCATCCTCCCTCACTTCTTCTCCAGCCACTCTCATCCTCACCTTTCCTGGTTCTGTCCTTTGCAATTCTCCCATACTCTACCCCTTTGTCTTGTTCTGACTTTCATTTTGGATTCTGGGATTTTAGCTTCTCCCTCTGCTCACTGTTGCCATTTCCTAAAGCTCAGTTGATGTGTCCCTCCATCGTTGGAAGTGGTGGTCTCTGTGGGAAGAAAATATAAAAACTTGTGTTTTGGTTAAGTGTGTGTTTCCACTTAAGCTTTGTTCTACCTGGTGTTTGGATTAGCATGGGCACCTTCATTAGATCTGCCAGTCACCTGCTCATCTGTCTTTTGAAGTGGACCCCTCAGGGAGGAAGTGGCTGTCCATTGTTCTGCAGAGCATCCTGTTACGTATGTGCCTGGATAAGTGGATTTATACTTAGGTCTAAGCGAATGCTCTCAGAGTGGGTAAGTGATGTAAGGATTTTTCTACAAAGAGAATTGAAGAGACTTTTAATCATTCAGAATGAGTAGGATTTAGATCGAGGGAAGAGACCTGTTTCCAGCAGAGAGCACAGTGTGTGGGAATTTGGGAATGTCAGGCAGATTTGGGACCCGGGAGATCCCTGGGGCTGTGCTGGAGGGAGGGCCTGCCTCCTTTCTCCTGCTGGGGTTGACTTGGAGCCATCAGATAAGCCCTGGCCTTTCTGGGAGCCTCTCCCACCCCTCCCTGGGGAGGAGAATGGATTTAACCCACTGGAGTTTGGAAAGAGGCACCAGGCATGTCCAGTTCAGCTGCCCATTGCTGCAGAGAGCCCTCAGATGGCCCTCCTCCTTCCTGATGTGAGTCTGACATTGGCAGGCCTCCACAGGAAGCTCTGTGGCTGCCCTGAGACAAGGGAAAGGAATGAAAAAGGCAACATTGTAAAAATAAGCTGCCTGTCAGTATGTGATGTGGTGGTGTTAGGTGCCGTGGAGTCACCAACTCATCCCTTTGCCATCCTTGTGGTCTGCACCGTCCTCAAGCCCACTGTTGCTGTTCTGTGTCTGTCTCTGATCCTGTGCTTTACCCAGCATGCTCTCTCTATCAGTGGTCCAGCCCCTCCTGACAACATGCCCAAAGATACATGAGATAAAGTTTCACCCTTCTTGATTCTAAGGAGCACTCTGATTGTACTTCCTCGAAAATATATTTGTGTTCTTGGCAGTCCACAGTATATTCAGTACTTTTTGACAACACCACAATTCAAAGGCATAAATTCTTCTGTCTTCCTTAGTGTCCAACTTTCACATAGATATGAAGCAATGAAAAATATCATGGCTTGGGGTCCTGTGCACCTTAGTCATTCAACTGACATCCTTGCTCTTTAGCACTTATAGAATGAGATGGGATCTGTTGCTTTTATAATAAATTACTGTTCAGAACTTAAATCTGAACTTCTGCTGACTACCCTCCCATCAGATCCTGGGAGTCCTAGAAAGTGTGTGTGTGTGTGGGGGAAATGAGTAGATATAGCGAATGAATATTGTCTCAATTTAAAATAACCTAGTATTGTTGTTGAGTCCCAGTGAGTCAGAACCTGCCCAGAGCTGACTCTCCAGGGGGGTTTAAGAGGCAGTTAATCGCTCTGAAGGAGATTGCCTCTCCTTCTCCCACAGAGCAGCTGCTGGGCTCCCACCACGTGCCTTCGGGATTGCAGTGCACATTCTTACCACGGAGCCACCAGAGCTCCAGACCCAGTATTGGACTCTTATGAAAAGAGCCTGGTGTTACAGCCTCTTAGGGAGCACTGGTGGCCAATGGTAAGGTGCTTTGCTGCCAGCCTAAAGGTGCATGGTTTGAATCCATCAATTGCTCCACAGGCGAAAGATGGACTTCCTAGGTGTGTTTTACTGCCTCAGAAAACCCACTGGACGGTCAGCCATGAGTTGGCTCTAACTCGATGGCACATAATAGCAACAACACAGCCTGCTGTATATTATACTGCTAACCAAAAGGTTGACAGTTTGAAACCACCGACTGCTCTGTCTCCTCTAGGAAGGCTTCCAGCCTGGAAAACCTGGTGGAGGGGAAGGAGCTGGATCTACAGCGGTAGGGTTAGTGGATGGAGTAAATGTCGGATGAAGAAAATGATGTTTTCACCAGGAGTTGGAAAAGGAAATCACTAGCCATTGCTGCTCCCGCTTCCTGGCAGTGCCCGGCTTCGTGCGTCCTCTCAGCCAGCTGCTGAGCAATGGGGACAGACCACATCGGCCCACCAGAGCCCAAACCACAGCTCCTGCTTCTGCTTGAGAGAGCCCAAGAATCTGGGAGAGTACACCCATTCCAAAGACTAGAAAGGAAATAACTGGTCATTTTCTGTTGGCTGTGACCCTTTCCTCCTGTATGTGAAAATTCAGTCCTTTTATGGCAGAGCCCAATTCAGATTTTGAGAACTTGAAATGGGTTTAGGTTTGGAGCATGACTCACCTGTGACATAGGCACAAAACGCTAAGGAATGGCTTCTCAGGTTCCCGTGGTCTCTGACTTTAGAGGACTAGGGCTGAGCTAACTCTGAAAAGATTTGTTCTCATTACATTTCTTTTTCTTTAGCAGCAAATAATTTAATTGGGTGAACTTTTAATTTTTTTTTTTTTTTTTTACTCAAATACTTTGGAGAACCATGTGATGCCAGAATTGGATGCAATCCTGGGCCCCAAGTCTGCACACTCCTTTGTAACTGGCCCAGTGATGGCAGAACCTTTCATCTCGCCTTTATTGTTTGTTAGGACTCCTGCATTATCTTCAAAATAAAGACACACCCCATCTTTCCTCCGGTATGACTTTTGTTGTCATTGTTTCCACTGCTGGATGTCCCTCCTTTCTGAGCTCTGGTTTTCCTTTCTTGACAGTGGCCATCGCCATGTAACCAACACCAGCAGCAGGAAATCTGTTAAGTCGTCCCTTGATCCCCTTCACAGAGATGATATAGAGATTCTTGGCTCCTGTATTTTCAGCACAGTTGAGCACTGCTCCTACCAGAAGATCCAGGGAAATACGGAATTTTGCACTGGAGGACCCACCACGTCCTTGCTTCAACATCTTGGATGCCAGAAAAGAACGAAAAGCCTCATTGCATTTCTAAGTAGCTAAGTTGGTAGCAGTTATCTGAATCTGGCTTTGAGGCTCTGGGGAAGGGAAAGTGTACTTACGTTAGAGAAATAATAATTTTGTTTTCTTTTTAACTAGTTTCTTAAAGCCCAGTATTGTCGCTGTTACTGTGCCCTGTGAGTCACTTCTGATTCGTAATGACCCTCTAGACAGCAGGACAAAGGCTTCTCGGACCTGGGTCATCCTCACAGTCAATGCTGTATTTGGGTCATGGTTTTTGACCGCTGCATGGGTCCACGTCATTCAGAGTTTCCCTCTTTTTTGGTGATTCTCCTTTACCAAGAGCGGCGTTTCTCTGTAGCAACTCTCCCTGATAACATGGCCATACTAGATGAGACTAAAGCTTACTGTCTCTGCTTCTGAGGAGCATTCTAGCTGTGATTTCTGAGGTCTGGTTATTTTTCTAACAGTTCGTGGTTGCTCAGTTACTTTTTACCAACATGATTCAGAAGCAACCGTTTGGAAAAGATCTCCCTAAAGTGTTAGAAAGGAAAGATGGCACCTTGAGGAGTGGAGGGGCACTTGGACACTCCACATGCATATGAGACAGCTCAGGTGAGGTGCCCTCGGCTCCTCAAGGCGCCATCTTTCTAACACTTTAGGGAGCTCTTTCCCAGCCGCTTGCCCAGTGCAGTCCATCATGCAGTGTATCCACGCTCCCATGGACACTGATGGTGGATCCAAGTCAAATGAAATCCTTGACTATCTCAGAATTTCCATTTATCATGATGCCCCTTCCTGGGGCGTAGACAGTCTTCTGTCACTGGCGGCTTTGTGTGTCAGGCTGGATCTGTATGTGTTGATTTGGTGATGGCATTCCTTTTCCATGTTTTATTCCGGGCAGGGTAGAACCTGTGATAATCTCCTTGAGAATAACCAGTAACAACACATTTCAGCCCCCTAATGATGATGCTTATTGATTTTTAAGCTTTCCGCTTTATTTTTATGACTTCCAAGTTTTCTGGGCTCAGTCTTTGTATGTTCCACATTCTAACGACTGTTGAATGTTGGCAGCTGGTTCTTCTCATTTGGAGTCATGCCACATCAACACACGAAGGTCCCGAAAGCTCTCCTCTATCCTTGTTATTAAGGTAGATTCCGTCTGGAGGGGTATATCTCCCCCACTGTATTTTCAGTGCCTTCCAGCAAGGAGGGGCTCATCTTTTGTCAGTGTTCCCTGCTATCCGTGAGGTTCTCACTAGCCAGTGTTCTTAGAAGGAGACCTCCAGCTCTTTGCCCTAGTCTGTTTTAGTCAGGAAGTTGTGGTGAAACCTGCCCATCATGCATGTGCCTGCTGGTATTTGAAATACCAGTGACATCACTTCTTGCAGCATCAGTGCACGTAAGCCACCAACTGGACAGACAAGTGGTGGCACAGTGCGCAACAACAGTAGAGCAGTCAGTTCCTCTTGGTCCAGAAGGAAGGTGATCTGGAAAGAAAGATGCTGAGATCAGAGTATTTGACTGATGGTAGTCACTCACAGACAGTCTTTGCTGGTGCAGTGACTGAGCACTCAGGTGCTAATGGAGAGTTTGGTAGTTTTGAACCCACCTCCCACTCTGTGGGTGGCACGATGTCGTAGGGTTCTATAAAGATGCCAGAAGCCACTGCAGCAAGGGGATTATTCTGACTCTTGGTGACTCTGTGGTTCCTAATGCTGTAAATCTTAAGGGACCAGACAGCTTCGTCTTCCTCCCTTGAGAAGGAGGATTCCATCCACTAACCTTTAGACAAGCAACCTGGCATGTAACACGCTCCACCACCAGGACCACCAGGGCTCCCTTGAGTCCTAGCGAGCAGTCGGCTTTGTGTTGTCAAGTTGCTGTGAGTTCAGCAGTGACTCGATGGCAGTGGCTTTGGAGCAAACCGTACACAATGTAGAAAGAAGAGTTGAAACGAGCTCAAGTCGTCTTGGGGTTTCTAGGGACAAGATGAGGATTTATGGGAACTTCTGTACCTGGGGAAAGGGTGTGCCAAGACCCTGCTCTCACAAAGACCTTTTCATTGTCAACTGATTTATATTTTTCTCTCAGAAGAAACTAGAGGCGACCAAAGTTCAAAGCTTAAGGACATTAATATTACAGTCAAAGAAACCACTGCTTGGTTGGGTGAAAAAGTTCAGCCGATATTATGAGATAAAAATGGGGGGAAATGAAAAACCAATGTTTACTTTGTGGCTCAAGCGCCCACGTCAGTAGATAGTGACCTCGTGAGGGATGCTATGGAAAGGGGCCGTAGATGGAGGCAGGGAGCACAGCTAGAGCTTCTGTTGGGAACAAGTCAACAGTGATTGACTGAAGAGACAGGAGGCTCTACTGTAACATTGCTGAGTATGAATTTAATAATTACTAGGTAACCAGCAGCAACAAACACACTGTAGCAACTTTTTCCTCTATCTGGGTTATAGGCAAAAGAGAGAACTTAGGAAGAAAAACCAAACCAAAACCCCTGTGAGTATCCCAAATTCATGTCCCTGGAGATCAGATTACAGTATTTGTAAGTATAATTCTGCTTAGCTTGGCTGTGTGGTTGCATTAGAAATAGGCAGTGGGAATCGAGGCTGCTGTCGGCATTTGCAGTGTCAAGTAAATATGCGTGTGGGGGTGAGAAATACTTGATTGCCTAACAGTGAGAAAGGAGATGGAAACAGAAGTATAGAAAGCATGTGAGACTGACAAAGCTTCAGAGCTGGCTTCTACAGGATCAAAGGTAACAGTTTTTACAGGAATAAGCTTCTAGGCACCTGAACAGATGATTCTTTCAGCATTAGGCTGCTTTGGAGACTTCAAGAAACTGGTGTCCATGCTGTGCTCTTAAGGTTGGTGGTGGGAATGAGAGTGCCAGCTTCACTGATTGTCAGGAGTGCACAGAGTGATTTAAAGTCATAATGATGATAAAGAAAAGACGTTTAAAAGTCTAGCTCTGACGTAGAGCAGCAGAAAGGCTGCTCGCTCTTTCATGTAGCCCTCGACATACAGAATTTCAGAGTTGATCATTTCATTTAGTTGAAAGTAACAAAAAGTAGTCAAGTGTGATTAGAAGTTGTAGATGAGAAGCAAATTTGCATTTCAATGAACTGTTGGGTGGCTGCTCTTAATTTTGTTTTGTATATTAAAGTTGTTTTATGAATAGTTTACAGATCAATAAAGGGGACAATGAAAGCAACACCTGTAGAATTTTTAACAAAAGATCAAACATAGCAAATTCACATTTGTTTTCAGTATTTTCTAGATTTCAATTTTATATATGAATTTTTTCCTCTGCAATGGGTTTTATACACACACACACACACACACACACACGTACATATATATGTACACACACACATACAGAGAATTTTGGTGACTTAGTGGTAAGAAACTGCACTGCCAACCCAACGGCAGGCAGTTTGAATCTACCAGGTGCTCAGCTCAAGAAAGTTGGGCAGTCTCCTCCTGTGCCATTTACAGCCTCTGAAAACCTACTGGAGTTGGTTCTAACTTGATGGCAGCCCACAACAACATTATCCAGCAATCTGCCTAGCCACCCAGCCACCCAGCTATCATCTGTCTATCTATCTAGCTATCTATTGTCTATCTATCTTATTTGTCTGTCTATCTATTGTCTGTCAATCTATCTATCTATCTATCTATCTATCTATCTATCTATCTATCTATCTATCTATCTATCTATCTATCTATCTACCTACCTACCTACCTACCTACCTACCTACCTACTTACCTACATATCTCCACAATGGATAACGTTCTGAATGCAACCAACTGTCCCTTGACTGGTATGCATAAATACAGGGCACATCCAGCTGGTCCATACTGAATCCGGAGTTCCGGTACATCACTACTAGGACCTCGCTTGTCATTGCAGCTTATTCTCTGGCACTTGCATCATAAAATACAATGCTGGAAGAATTTTGTGCAACTTCTGGCAACTCATAATTCTGCTGAAGAGAAGAAGGCCATCTTTTGAGGCTCCAAAATAAATTTATGATTTTACCAAGACCAATTAGCATGGTCGTTCTAATAGGTATTGCTAATTTTCTGTACATCCTTTCAGTAACTGTCATCTCTGTGTCCGCTCATAGTCTGCGTAAGGGACCTGCTAAGTGAATATTGCATAATGTGGTTCTTTTTGTTGAATAACTTACTGCATGAGAAGATCATGCATATATTTTCTGTGCTTAGAAATATAGTTCATTCTGTTTGAGAAAATTCACCTAAGAAACTTGAACACTCATTGCCTCAGATTTCGCTAATATAATCATTGTCATCACTAGAGTGTTCAGGGCTGCCATCTGCATTTATTTTTTGATTTGTCTTACTGTAGTTTCTTTTTCTTGGAGTTTCCTACTGTTTTCCATGACACTCATGAAATGAAAAATTCTGAATTCTCAGCTGTGTTCAATGAAAGCTGAAACAGCTCAGTTTTAGCTTCTTTCTGTAAAGTTCCTTTCTGTTAAGTTCATTTGATTCTCTGCACAATGCAATCAGAAGACACTTCTGCAAATGCCTAGTAACTGCCCATTTCCCAAGGACTGCCCAAGCCCAGTGATGTCACCTGACAGAATTGCCTTGTTAGGGAACCGAGCAAGGGCAGAACTTGATCTACGATTTTTCTCTGAAAAGGACATAGAGCAAACATGAAGGACAGAGGAATTTCTTCTGTTACTATATTTGTCACATTGTGTTCTCATTGTATCTTTATTAGGCTGCCCTCTTTTTATATATTGCATTTGATTTCTCTGTAGCATCTAAATCCAGACCAGTTTGATATAGTATGCTTTATTACTCTTTTTAAAAAAAAACCAAAAACACCACCAAAAAACCCCAATAATTATAAATTGTTGTTGCTGTGGTGATGATGTGCCATCAAGTCAGAAGAGATAGTAATTCTAATTAGAGGTTGGAAGAAACAAAACAAAACAGATCAACCCAACTAGTATAGGAAATCATTGCGTTGAAAAATAAACCGAAGTGTGATACAGCTTGGGCATTAACCAAAGGTAGATGGTTCGAACCCATCGGCTCCTCCACTGGAGAAGGATGAGGTTCCTCCCATAAAGATTAAATCCTTGGAAACCTGATGGGAGGTTGTGCTGAGTTGAAACTGAGTTGACAGCAGTGAGTTTAGAAGATTTATTTTAGGTTTGTTTGTTTGTTTGTTTTTTAAAATGTATTTATTTGCCTGAACTGTACTGCAGTAGAATAACGATGTATTGGCATTGGGAAAATCTGCTTTCAAGGGCCTCTCCAAGGTGCTCAAGAACAATGTCAGTTTAAAGACCAAGATGCACCCAACCAGGCTATGGTCTTTTTGGTTGTTTCTTCTGCATTTGGAAGTTGGACAGTGAGTAAAGATGACAGAAGAATCAATGCCTTTGAGTTGTAGTGTTGGAGAAGAGCACTAAATATCCATGGACTGCCAAAGGAACAAGCAAACATCATGGGAAAAGTGCAACTGCAGTGTAACTTAGAGGCAAGGATGTTGAAACTTCATAGCACATACTTGGGCCTGTAATAGGAGAGGTTAGTCCTTGGAAAAAGGCATCATGCTTGGAGAGATAGAGGGTCAGTAAAAGACAGATTGACCAGGTGATGGTATCCGTAGGCTCACATTGATCAGAGATGAGAATGGCACAGTACAAGACAGAGTGCAGGTCTGTGAGACGCTATGAGTCATCATCTACTCAGTGACATCTAACAACAGCAAATACAGCAACATGCTTTTTAATTAAGAAGGGCCTTAAGTGGAGAGGCTGTGGGAGGCTGTGCTGGTAATGGTAGGAAGATCACTGGTTGTATCCTGACTGCTTTTTGACACGTTGCACGCCTGAGGATTCCATGACACTGCACTGTTGTCTTGGTTGGAGATTTAGATTCCTAAGAAAAATATGTAAACACATATTTTTAGAAATTATAGATGCACATGTTCAAATTGAGTTTCTTCTTTAGGGGATTACTTTTTTTTGCTTGTATGGGAGTAGCATTGGAGTTCCAAAAGATGGCCCACAAAACTGCTTACTGTTCTAGATTGTACACAGGGACTAGGGCTAGAACAGTTGTCCTGTGGAGAGCCCGGGTGTGGGTGTATTGACTCAATGTTTATGGTTTGATGCTGTTCCTGACTGTGCCTCTTCAGACTCCCTCTGGCAATATTTCACACTAAACCTTCTGACCCTGATGGTCCCAGGAGGCTTGCTGTGGTTCGGTCCAAACATCTCTAGTTCAGGGAGGGAGAGCTGCAGGGAGTGAGAAACTCAGAAGTGCTTTCAGAATGTGTAATGATTCTATTGTATACATATGTAATCAGATCCTGTTGGGTGCTTATTAAAAACCTTGCAGGGGTTTCCCATTGCATGGGAGTGAAACCCAAACACCCCTGGCAGGCGGCAGAGGCGAGCTCATGCCTGCCTCTCAGCCTCTTGAGGACTGCCCCAGCTGCCCCTTCTGAGCATGCCCATCCATCCCTTCTTAGCCTGGTCATGGTGGTTCCTGCGCCTTGAATCCTCTTACTCTAGACCTACAGATGCAGTTTTAGGGACTCAGCTCAATGCCACGCCTTTAGAGAGGGCCTTACCAACCTCCTCTCCTCTCCAGCACCCATCTCGGTTCATTGTATTAGTGTCTCCACGGTCCTCCTCGCCCACTCCCTGTGCTCCCTCAGCCCCAGGAGAGCCTGAGCCCTCCCTCTCTGCTCCCCCTGTGCAGAGAGGCACACACTGGGTGCTTTGTAAGCTTGCCAGGGGACGGATGTAATCCTCACTGAGCTAAAGTGACACGTTAAAAACCACATCGTCACTAAGCAGGTACTAATTCCTATCATTGTGTGTCTAAATCACTCAGTAATTAATTCATCTTTTCATTACACAGAACAGAATTCAATTATGGTGCAAACAGATGCTGTCTCCTGTGGCTGGAGCTGGTCTGGTGATACAAGATCCTTTCTCTTATTCAATTTGTCAGGTCATGATTTCTTTTCCTATCAGTTCTTCGAAAGGCAATGGAGTAAGAAATTTGTAAAAAGTTTTTGAGTTGACATTCATGCTGAACTGTGAGCTTCTGTTGAGTTCTGAGTTAATATTAATTTACAGAAAGCTCGGCTTTTGGAAGATTGCGGCAGTGTCCAAGGTCATGCACCCTGCTTTTTGCTACGCTAGTTCGTGGCTGGGGAGGGCAGTGGCCAGCGTGTGTCCTGGGCCCCAGGCCGCCGCCCAGGCTCTGGTTGGATGCTGTTGGTTGCCAGCTCCTCACATGGGCCTTTTGGCCTTCAGTTCCCCAATTTATGAAATAGCAGGGCTGAGGGGAATGATCGCAGTACTCTTAGGACTGTGTAATTATGGAATGCTACACATGGGGCAGGCAGTTTTTACATTGTTTGGGATTTTTTTACGGATTGTGTTAGATATATGAGAGTTGTCCAGATATCATTAAACTTTTGTAAGAATTAAAAGTCAAGTTTCTTTCATTTAGCCAAACTTTAAAACATTGGAAGGGTTAGAAGTGATGCGGTTTAATTCCCTTGCATCTTTTTTTATGGTGGCTGTGGTTAGAAATACATGGTTTATTGGAAGTATTTGTATTTTTACATAGATATTTTATTACATTTGACAGTGTTATTTAAGTAACTCTTCATGAAAGTTTTCAAGGCACTTCTCTTGGCCTTATAAGTGTTTAAAGGATCTCAAATTTTTTTTGTCTTTGGAAATCACCTAAGAACTTCATAACTGGCTTGGCAGGAGGTCTGCTGGTATAGTAGGTTAAGTGTTGGGTTGCCGTCCAAAAAATAGACAGTTTGAACCCACCATCCACCTGAGGGAGAGAGGTGACACAGTCTTCCTCCCATTACAGTGTACAGTCTCAGAAACCCGATGAGTTCAAAACTTACTGGCTGGCTGAATTTAGAAAAATTAAGGCACTTTTTACAATTGCAATTGCCTTGACAGTATCTGCCTAGTAGGATTTTTTTAAGAATGTGATGAAATTCTGTTTTATAAAGCACATCCTTAGTATTCAGTAATTGATGGCTTTGTTAAAGGGTCTGCATCAGTCTCAATGGTGATGTCGTCCGTGCAGGAAGGGTCATATGTACATTTACGTCTTGTCATCACGTGGCTCTTCACCTCTGTCACTTCCCAGCTCCCACCGAGGGCCACCACACAGGTCCAGGCTCCTTACTTGCTCGGAAACGCTGTGCCTTATTCTGTCTCTCCATCTCTGCATCCCCGCCCCTTTCCCTGGGCCTGCGGGCCTGCTGCGAGGGCCTGTTACAGCACGCTTCCTGACACTAATCTTCACTTGTTCCGGTGTGATTTTTGTTTTCTTCTTTCTGGCTCCAAATAAAAATGGGTGGTTAAAGGTATGTCGCTCTACCTTATCCACAATGGAACAATCACCAAGCTTTATGGGAGACTTTTTTAAAAAATAACAAAATTAACAACTTAATCTTTGTTGTTCAAAATGGATGACGTTAAAGTTATTAGACTCAGAGGATAAACTTTTAGCCATTTGCAGTTCTCTTTGTATAATGTATATCCAGTTTTGACACATAACGTAAAGGGAAATCAGGAGATCTTTGATTTTCTGTATGAGCTTTTATAAAGTACCTGTATTCACTAGGGCTTCAAGCAGGATCTTCCCAGTTCAGTCACGGCTGATGAAGTGAAATAAATGGAACTGAACGTATAAAATGTGGAAGTTCTGGACTGCTAACCAGAACAGGAAAAAGTACAGGGTAATGCGCTAGAAACTTAATCTCCTCTTGGAGAATAAAGGCAGTGTGTGTCTCGCATTGCAATCAACTATCTTGATAAACAGAGTTGGAAATTATGGTGTCCTGCTCAACGATGGTAGCTTACTACACTGTCTTGAAAATGAGCTGTCCTCCACCATCCTGGCAATAGTCCAGTCTCACACATCAGGCTACTGTAAAGGACTTCAACACCAATTCAGTCTGTGTGTTGAGCAAATCATTCGAGAAGCTAAACTTTATGAAGAATAATGTGAGCATCAGGATTGGAGGAAGACTTACCTATAACTGACGTAATGCAGATGACACAACCTTGCTTCCTGAAAATATGGAGGGCTTGAATGCTTGCTGCAAAGGATCCGTATGGGTTTTGTCTCAATGTCAAGAAAACAGAAAAAGTTTTGCCACTGGGCCAATAGGCAACATCATGCGAGGTGGAGAAAAGGTTCAAATTGTCAAGGACTTTATTTTACTTGAATTCACAATCAACACCCTTAGTTCCAGGAGTCAAGAAATCAAAAGATTTGTTGCATTGGACAGGTATGCTGTCAGGGCCTTCTCCAAACTCCAGTGATGGAAGCTTAAAAACTGAGGTACATCTTATTCAAGCTGTGATCTTTTCATTCACTTGCTGTGCATCTGAGAGCTGGACAGTGAATAAGAATGATAGAAGACTAACTGATGCTTTTGAGCTGTGGTGTTGGAGAAAAACACCGACTATCCCATGGACTGCCAAAAGACCAGAGATATGTCTTGGGGAAAGTGCAGCCAGGCTGCTCCTTTGAGGCAAGTATGGTGAAGCTTTGTGTATTTTGGGCATGTTGTTAGGAGGGTTTGTTCCTTGAAGAGGAATATCATGCTTGGAGCGGTGGAGGATCAATGAAGGAGAAAAAACCCCTTAAGGAGATGGATTGACATAGTGTCTGTAGCAATGGGCCCAAGTGTGTCCGAGATGATGAAGCTGGCGCTGGATAGGACAAGTTCAGATCTATTATTCATCAGGTCGCTATGAGTCGTACTTGACTTGTTGATTGCCTTCGAGTCAAGCACACTCATGGTGACCCTCTGAACAAAAGGCCTGAAGCCCCTCTACAACTCACGATATTTATCAAAGTTCATAGAGGTTCTGGAGGCATGTTGTTTAGGAAGTGGATGCCATTCCTGCTTGACTTGGTGGCGCCTAATAACAACAGTATCTTTTTCAAGCCCCTGTTTCCAGCAATTCAACTCTTACTGCTTCTGGTTCCAGCTGTGGTTCTGGTACATTCATATCTTACACATTTAGGGCTGTTTCAGTTTGACTGTATCCACCATGCCTGACTCTGTTGGAACAGGTCATCACCAGATTAAAATAGGCTTAGAACACATTTGAAAAGTTGTCAGCTGTGAACTCAGTTAATTGGCATGGACGCCCTAGGAAACTTTTGGCGACTAAGAAATGTTTTGTGAGAAAGTGCCAGTTACTCCTGCAAAGTGGCAGATTGTGTGTCCAGACATGTGGGAGGTACCTGACTTTTCACTGTGTGACATTCTGTGTGTCTTGTTTATGACCATGGATTCTCTGATGTACTGAAGCCTTTTTTAATGATGCATTTTCAGTAGCATGTATGATTCCATCCTCTTTGGAAACAGAATTTGCTCTTCTTACCTATTAAAGCCGACATTTGCTTCCTGTTTCCTTTTCAGTTTGCCAGTGGGAAGGGATGAGTCTGACTGAGGTGGTGTTGCCTTGTAGTGGTTTTGCTTGGGTTTGGGGTGAGTCTCGTGTACTGGACAAAGTAGGATTTGCTAAGAGAAGAGAAAGATGGAAATGCAAGATATAGGCGAACGCTTATCCACAGAATTACCAAGAGGCAAGAGAGATAATAGAATTAGGTACGGTTTTCTTTGACAGAATTTGACTATTTGAATATCGATGGAATGATTTAGAGTTGGCAAATAGTGTTGCTACCGAAAAAGGTATGACTTCTAGGAGGGGTTGAATACTGAGTGAAAATTGTGTCCCCGCCACTTCTAATTCCAACATGTCAAACTTTAGTTTAGTTTATATGACTGTAGCTACCTGGATTCAGGTTTTTTAAATACCTACTGTTAATTTTGTATATATGAAAGAACTTACAAGTAAGAGACTAGGAAAGGTAATATACACAATGAGTTTATCCTAGTTCTGTGTGTAAGATGCCAGCCCCCTCCCTGTGACCTCTGGGAGGGCACACGAAGTATTGAGGAGTGATGGCATTTAGTTCTGGTGAGGGTGGTCTGGCAAAGAGCAGTGGAGTTTGACAGGTTTAGAGCAAATAGTTTTAAAGCAAAAACTTCTTTGGTTTTTGGCTTCTAGTGCCCTGTGCTTTGATGTCTGTTAGTACTGGGATAAGAAGGATTTATTTTTTCTAATGTTCTAAAACAACCATAGTTTGGGTTGGTTCTAACTTCTAAGTACGAAGCTTTAATGAGAGTCTGTGTGAATATCTAATTTAAGGACGAAGTGAAACTTCAGCCTCACTAACTTTGAGCATATTTTCAGGAGGAGGCAGCGCTTGGAGAGAGACAGCACCCTCGGAAAGGTAGAGGGTCAGTGAGGGAGAGGAAGACCCTCAGAGAGATGGACTCCTGCCACAGTAATTGCCACAGCAGGCAGGAGCAGGACAGAGGTCATGAGGGTAGTGCAGGACCGTACAAGGCTCGGATCTGTTGTTCATAAAGGTGCTGTGAGTCATAGTCGACTCGGTGACACCGCACAACACCATTTAAAGACTAACAAAACATCAAGCCAGGTGGACTAGGCCATGATGTGTTGGACTGAAACCAAAAGATTGGTGGTTTGAATCTGGCACTGACTCCAGAGGACGAGGACGGTGATTTCCTCCCATGAAGATTCAGCTTGGACACCTGAGGGCGGGTCTCTTTGAAGCAGAGGCCTAGTAAAAACAACAACAACAACAACAACAACAACAACAACAACAAAAGCCACGCCAAAAAAACCCAAAAAACATTTCTTACCAGAAAGTGGGGAGGAGTCCTCAACTATGGTCTTCATGCTAAAACTTGATGTGTTACTGTTTTTGTTTTTGGAGCTAAAAGGACTCTTAGTTACTAGACTTTGCACTGTCTCCTGCCATCTTTGAGTGTGCTGTTGTAGTGGCCTCTGCACAAGAAGCTATTGTACTTCAATCCTGACATGAATGTTCTTTCTGATCCCTGAATAGCACCATTATCAAAGGGACACTTAAAGCCTTGAAGAAACCTTTTCTTTGCCCTTTGCTTCTTGACACATTTATTTTTCCTTCCCTCAGGGCAACTGCCTTCTAGTTTATGCTTTAAAGGACCATCCAAAAAGCTTGTATCTTAACCTGATTAAATTGCCTTTCATCCTGGATGAAATAAGTGGCTGTAGGCACAGAATCCCTATTAAAAAAAAAGCCGTATTTATAACTGGCTTTTGAGAGCCGACACATCTCAGAATTTAGGTCAGATCCTTCACTCCAGGTCCTGAGAAGAACGATGACCCCATGGAAGGCTGCTGTCCACCATCCTGTTCCTCGGAGCCTCAGCAGTTGGCCTGCACCGTGTGCTGGTGACCCAGACTCATGGTCTTCAATGTTTTGATCTTGTGGGAAGAGTGGGAAGAACACGGAAGTTTTGATCCTCCTCCCAAGATGTCCCATGCAGGCAGAATGTGGTCTGTCTCTAACACAGTAGGTTCTTGTCTCTGATATTTTTGCCTTTAGGGGACATTTGGCAACATCTTTGTCAGACTGGCAGTTGCTCCTGTAGTGGCCACCGTCCAGATCTTGGCCATCTAACCATCCTGCAGTGCACAGAACGGCCCCTTCACAGAAGAGCCCACCATGCCCATAGCAGTTAAGGAGGGGGAGCCCTGCTCTGAAGCCCCCTTTGGAAGAGAGGAATTCAGGGACGTGAACCTTTCCCGTGTCCTGTTCCAGCCCCCCAGGGGAGCTCCAGGAAAGAAAGCAGGATCAGAATTCTTACTTCCACAGAATGAGGAGGTAGAGAACCGGTGAGGTACCATGGCAGAGGAGCCTTCGTGGAATGCCTGACTGGTATCGAAGGTGGTGGTTTGAACTCATTACTGTCTCTGCAGGTAAAATCTGTTTCTGTAAAGACCACAGCACAGGAGACCCTATGAAGCGGTTTTACTGTGTCACATAGGGTCACAGTGAGTCACAGGCGGCTTGATGGCACACAACAGATTCTTCTGACACAGGCTTGGTGGCCTCACCCGAAAGTCTTCCTCTTTTTTTTTTTTTAATTATTATTAAATTTTATTAGTTTCA
>NW_006399868.1:3189013-3221860 GCF_000299155.1 Elephantulus edwardii
CTGGACCTGAGGCACTCTCTTCATTGACACCCTGACGATCAGGGGGTTCTTAATTTGATACCATTGTTGTTAACATAGACTTAAGAGTTTCTTGAGTGGTGCACACCCTGCAAATGCCCATCTGCTGATGGAAAGGCTAGAGTTCAAGTTCATCAGGAGGCCCCTCGGAAGGAAGAAAGGCGTGTGATCCATTTCTGAACAATCACTTGTGAGAGCCCGGGCGGTGATTCTACCCTGCTGAGCTCCAGATTGCCCTGAGTGTCAGCTCAAGGTCAGCTGGTAATCAGTAAATTCAACTGTACCCGAGGCTTTTGAAGACGTATTTTTTTTAAATCTAATCATACATTAAGTTCTTTGTTAGCTGGAATTATATTTTAGATAAAAATATATTATTAAAATTAATTTTTACCTACTGATGTTTGCTATTTAAATAACCCAGACATAAGTGACTAGGAAGAACCTTTATGCAGATTGTTTGGGTTTTATTTCTACCGGACATCACTGGCCTTGAAACCTGGACACTTGAGTGGTCGCTGTCTTGCCCAGATGTTGTGCTGACAGCCCAAAGGCGTGCTCTCCAGTCTGCCACCTGCTCTGCGGGAGAAGGAGGTGCAGTTCCTCCCGTATGACTCACAGCCTCCGAAAACCCGCCGGAGAGTCAGCTGGGAGCACTTCTCCCTACTCAGTTTGCCTTTTTTCCAGCCAGTAGACTTTGTAAAGTACAGACCCAGAGAGGCTAGGATTTATTTTTTATAAGAAATTTTTTTGTATTAATTGTGATTTTAACAAAAGTTCACAGAAAAGTTATATTTTCACTCATTGTTTCACATTTTACTCCTTCTCTCTCGTGTCTTCCTCCCCCATTTCATATTTTTTTAAATACTCATACACTGTCACACAATTTACCCCTTCCCCCCAGTCCTCTTTGCAGTATATCTCTTATTCTGATTTATTGTCATACGTATAATGCTTGATCACAGATTCCTTTTAAACAGTTCTTTCTTCCCTTCATCTGTTCCAATTCAGTTGTCTTTATCTATCCACTCTTATTCTGTCCTCCTCCCAACTGCCCGTGTCAAACCCGCTTTATAACAATCTGTGCAGTTTTTGTCCTTCTGTGACTGAGATATTTCACCCAGCATAATGTCCTCCAGGATCACCCATGTTGTGTAATGTTTTATGAGTTCATTGTTTTCCAGTGCTTCTAGTATTCCGTTGTATGAATATACCATTGATTTTCTATCCATTCATTCATTGATGGGTTGCTTACATTACTTTGCTATTAGAAATAACACAGCATTAAACATGAGTGTGCATATATCTGTTTGGATGATTGTTCTGGTTTCTTTAGGGTATATTTCCAGTAGTGGAACTCCTGGATCAAATGGTATTTCTATTTACAGCTTTTTGAGAAAGTGCCAAACCACATTCCGTTGTGATTGCTCGATAAGGGTTCCAATCTCCCCACACCCTCGCCAGCATTTATTGTTTGCTTCTCTGTTGAACTCGGCTGCTGTTTCTGGGGAGAGGATAGGATTGTAAGACGTTTCCGAGGATAAGACCCAACAGCCCATGCCTCCTGCTCTTGCGCTGACTCTAACTCACCAACACCCTCTCCATTGGATTTCTGAGGCTGTAAGTGTTGATGCTTAGAGAGGTGGGGTGTCAGCAAGGGAGAGGAAGACCCTCAGTGAGGGGGACTAAGAGTGACTGCCCTGATGACTCAAACGCAAAGAGGATGAGGACGATGGTGCAGGCTAGGACGGGGTTCGGATCTGTTCATAGGGTCGCTCTGAGGCTTGCTCAACTTGATGGCACATAACAAATCTTCATGGGAGCCGATTGACTAAGCATTTGGATTTGAACCACCAACCTCTCAGCAGCCCATATAACCCCGTTATACCATCAACTCAGTCAACAAAAATAGTTGCCAGTATATGCACACCATGTTTATTGTGGCTTTGTTCACAATAGCAAAGAGCTGGAAACAACCCAAGTGCCCATCAACAAACGAATGGATAGAGAAGCTGTGGTATATTCACACAATGGAATACTACGCTGCATTGAAAAACAAGGAACTTATGAAATATTATGCAAAATGGATGACCCTGGAGGACTTTTTGCTGAGTGAAATATCTCAGTCACAAAAGGACAGATGTTTCATAGGGCCACTGTTGTGAAACGGGACTGACATCAGGGTTGAGAGAAGACTGAAAAGGAGGGGAAGAATGATGTATATTGCATTGAAACAGATAAGGGATAGAACTGTTTAACAGGGACATATGAATGGATATTCTTGTCATTCCAGAAGTCCAGAGTGAAAGCTGCATAGTGGAGTGGACTTGGGGGGAGGGATTACATAACAATGAAAGAGATATTCTTTTTCTTTTTAAGGAGAAGAATGAATTGGGTGGGAAGGAGTGAGCAGGGAGAAAAGTGCAACAATGAATGACTGGAAACTCTAAGTCTCTGTAAACGTTCATTAAAATTAATAAAATAAAATAAAAATAGTTGCCTGGTTATTGAGGACAAAATGAGGCACTTTTTTATTTGAGTAGTGTGAATTCAAGCCGACATTCTAAAGCCACCTGGAAAAATTCTCTGAACAACTTGGTGAATATGTGCTGATGAGGCGAGGGACCCTGTTACCTTGTGAATGGTGTGCAGCCAGGTTTGGCGTGTGATGCATCATTGAACCCAGCCTTCCAGGCCATTTCTTCCAGTTGTATTTGAGTCTTTTCCGGAGTGACTTGAGACAGCACAGATGACCAAGAAGGGCTGACTTTCTCTGACACTTAAAAGCAACTGATTGTGGGGATCTTGTTTGAATTTAGTAATTGTGGTTTATTTTTTTTTGACGTCGTTGCCAGAATTGAGAAATTGAAACTTAGTCTGCTCAGGGCAAAATGAGTCATGGAGTCAGAAAATATAGATGATATTTGTGGAAAAGCATTAATAGGCCATAAGTGGTAGGGGAGGGGAGCATAATTTGAAAAACTTGTTATTTATAACTTGAGGCAGATAACTCATGGTTCTAAAATTACGTTGTTAGAAAACACAGAAAACCAGATAATTGGTATGTTTTTCTGTTTGACTCTCCATTTTAAAGGGCTCTAATTGATTTATTGTTTATATTGTTCACTAAATACAGTGTTTGGATGGGAGGGGGTATGGAGAACGCATGTGACAGCAGCTCTGTGAAGCTCTGTGTTTCTCCCCCAAAACAATTAGACTCAGTGGCTGCCAGTGGTGACGTCACAGCCAGCAGAGAAAGCCATTTCTTCAGAGCCATCGTGAGAGGGACAGAGAATTGGTGCACAGGCCAAAGTGACATTTAGATTTCCCCTCTGTTCCTCCGCTTGGCTGCCTGGAGTGATAGCATTCTCAGCATGGAATTACTTACATAATTTTTAGGTTATGTTTAGCCTCATCCAGTGCCTTCGAGGGTCCTATTTGCAGAGCGAGAAGGGGTTGCTCTTTTTGCTGGAACCTGGAGGCAGCTGTTCAGGATGAGGGTTGAGAGAACAGCCCAGGTCTCTAACTTGATCCTGTGGCTGCTGGCCGCGCTCCTTTTCTTGGGCGCCTGAGCTGTAACAGGACAATTCCAGCTTGTTTTTTTCTCTAACTTCTCTGCTGCCCTTACTCCTGCCTCACATTCAGTCTGGTGTGTCGGCTGCTTCTCTTTCCAGATCTTAATGAGTTGAACCATCAGTTGATTATTATTATTACTGTCACCATTATCTTCATTGTTGTTTTTTAATCATCATCCTTATCGTCATCATGATAGTTGTTAGGTGCCATTGAGTACAACCCACAGCAGCCTTATGAACAACAGCTCCTGTGCCGTCCTCACAGTCTCTGACAACCTTGAGCCAATTGCTGCAGTCACTATGTCAACCTACCTGGTTGAGGATCTTCCTCTGCTTGCCAAACCTCCACCTTTCCAAGCACGATGTCCTTCTCCGTGGATAATAAATACCCTCTCTCCTGCAACATGCCCAACATATGAATGCCTATTATTTTCTGGCTCTCTAAGTTATTTCATCCTTCTTGTCTCATTTCTCCATTCTTTGTAATGGAGACCATAAGCTCTCTTAAGGTTGTTGTGAGGTTTAAATTTTGTGGTGGTGCTTAGATGCTGTTGAGTCACGACTCCTGTGTACAGTAGTACCGGTCCCACCCTGTTGGGTCATGCCCTGTTGGGTCCTGCACAAGCCTTGGATTCTCTGCTGTGCTTCAGTTCATTGTTGTAGCGATGGTTTCAGCCATCTCGTTGAGGGTCTTCTCTCCTTTGTTAACCTTCCACTTTTTCCGTGCATGAAGCTTTTCTCCAGGGACTGGCCTCACCTGCTGGTTGGTATTTAGGACAGTATTTGACATACACTGTTAAAATGAATTAAGTGTTGTTAAATTTTCTGCTAATGAGATGCCTTATGACTCTTTTTGTCCTTCAAGTTGGTGTTTGCGTGAGCCCTTTCTTGGATGCCCAAGCTGTAACAGGACACTTCTAGCTTGTTTTTTCTCTAACTTCCCTGCTTCTCTTAGTTCTTTCTCACTGTCAGAATCTTCCAGCTCTGTGACTGACACCCTTGGCAGGGGGTCTCTAACTGGACAACAATGCGACCTGCCCTCCTTCTGTACCTTCTGTACAAGTGCACAGTGGCCGAGTCCTGCTGGTCTCTCACCGCGGTGCCCTTCCCCCCAACTGCCCCAGACATGCTGAGCTCACGATGGCTGAGCTCACTGGCCGGGCTCACTGGCCGAGCCCACGATGGCCGGGCTCACGATGGCCAAGCTCACTGACCAAGCTCACGATGGCCGAGCTCACTATGGCCGGGCTCACGATGGCCGAGCTCACTGGCTGAGCTCACGATGGCCGAGCTCACTGACCGAGCTCACGATGGCTGAGCTCACTGACCAAGCTCACGATGGCCGAGCTCACTATGGCCGGGCTCACGATGTCCGGGCCCACTGGCCGAGCGTGCCTTGTTCTCTCGCACACTCCTTCCTCCCTGGAAGGTGGTGGTTGTGCAATGCCGTCATTCCTCTGGTTGAATCTCCTCACTCTGCAGCAGATGGGGAAGATGACTTCTGTTGTGTATTGGACACTGTTTACTCATTGAATACAGTTGAATCGGCTTAATGGTAAGAGTTGTGCTCCTCATCCAAAGACTCAAAGTTCAAACCCACCAGCTGATCTGTGAGAGAAAGATAGACAGTCTCCTCCTGTGTGTTTTACTGCTGCCTCTGGAAATCCACCGGAGGCCCAGCCATGAATGAGTTCTGACTCCATGCTACCTAACAATCACCACTGCTTTGTGAGGTGGATGGTTTCACAGAGGAGGACATGAAGATCAGACAGGCCCGGCTCACTTGCTCTGGGTGCACTGCCCGTGGACAGTGTGCTTGGGGACAGGCCACATGTGCGGAGCTCACAGGGCAGAGTGTCTCACACAGGCCCACATGTCTCTCGTGTTTCTGTTTTGGGGTCAGAGCTGAGAGAGGGAGGGGAAGAGGGAGGAAGGAAGGGAGGAAGGAGGAGAGAAAGGAAGGGAGGAAGAGAGGAAGGAAGGGAGGGCCTGGGAGCTTGGCTGTCCACCATCCTGCTCCTGTGGACTTTCTCATTGTCTCTCTTTGTAACACACTTTTCATTGAAACACCTGATCCCTTTGTCCATACTAGAAGGAAAATAGTCATCTATAATTTAAGAATGCTCTTTACAATGCAGGGTAATAATATGTTGACCTCTCCGCCAGCTACACTTAAAGAATATCTGAAGCAGTTTCCGTGAATAGAGGGCATATTTGGTAACATTCACCTGGGAACGGGGTTGCTAAGGTGGTCTTCGTTTCTGCTTTGTGTGTGAATCTTAGGGTTCTTCCTTTAAGCTAATCAAATTCAGCAGTGGGAGTTGTATACCAACTTTAATTGCACTAATGCTAATTTAGGGATCCTTCTTGAGGTCACACAGCAGCCAGTTGTACCAAATCATGACAGATAATTATTTTTGCATCTCTGAGTGGCTTAACCCAGTGTTTGTTTAGTACACCTATTCCTCATGCATCAACTGTCTCATTATTGAACATTTTGCATTTACAATATTTGTAAAAACATCTTCACCCAACTATTTTGCCTCCAACGTACTTCTGGCTATAATGAATGAGAGATGTGAGACTGTCATGATTAATACTGTATGCCATCTGGGTGGCATCATGATTTCCTGTGGTTTGACTTTTGTGTAGTGATGTAATAATTTAGAGGTTGTGTAATATAAGTGGTAATTATAGTGTAATTTGACAGTTATGGTGTAATTTGACAGTCACATAATGACGTTACCTTCCATGTTATAATCTATGTGATCATTTTTCATGTTCACGTAACACCAATTTTTGTGTAATGACTTGGTCATTGAAATAATTTAATCCAGCAGGTATGTATGATGTAATTTGGCAATCATGTAATGGTGTAGTCATCTTCCATGCCAATAACTGAAGAGTCAGTGTATAAAATTTCTTATCTAACATCTTTAGAAATAGTATTTTGCTTATTAATTGAAAAAGTTGATTAAAACAGTGAACATAAAATACTGGACAGTGTCTTTTTGCACTTTCCTTGTCCTAGACTTTGTAAAGGGCCAGGGAAGTAGGATCCTGACCAGAGGAGGTATCATTTGAAAGAGAAGAGCAGAAATGAGCAGAAGACAGCTGTTTCCAGTGTAACAGTCCAAGGCAACATGAGGGCCTTTCCATAAAGTGAGGCAAGGACAGAATTGTTATTTGAATTCCTGTTACAAAATTGTTGTCCATGTTATAAGCAATGAAATCAGAACTGACTCATAACTGATCCTCTCATGGGTTTTTGGAGCCTGTGCATTGCATGGGAGGAGATTGCCTATCTTTCTCTTTGGAGCATCTGGTGGATTAAAACCCTCAGCCTTTGGATTGGCAGCCCAACTCCTAACAGTCTAGGACACCAGAACTCCGAGAGCCATAGAATTATCATATTAGTTTTCACTAGTCTACCTCGACCACAGTGTTCCATTCCCCCCCCCAAGTATTTTTAGTTTTAAAGCTTATTTTTTCTTTTACTGAAGGTTCATAAAGAGATGGGTTTTCATTCCCGCATACACATTCGCCTCCCTCCTCCAAATCTCTTTGGAATGCTTGTTCTGTTCCACGATATTGTCAGACACATAATGTGGAATAATCTATTGCATTCAGATTGCCCTTCTTTTCACTTATTCCAGCAGTATGTACTATCTACCTACTCCCTTTCTGTGCTTCCTCCCAGCTCCCATCTCACACTGATCCCCTTATTACAACAGTGGACTTGTACAATATTTGTCTTTTGGTAACTGAGATATTTTATTCAGCATAATTCCTTCCAAACACATCTATGTTATATAGTGTTTTATGAGTTTATTGATTTTCAGTGTTGCTTAATATTCCATTGTGTGACTATATACCACAGATTCTCTATCAATACAATTGTGACCAATATTTGGGCTGCTTCTGTTTCTTTGCTTTTGTGAATAATGCTGAAATAAACATGGGCGTGTATACAGCTGTTTATGTCACAGCTCTGATTTCCTTGCGGTGTATTATCAGTCGTGGGTTAGGTAGGTCAAGTGGTGTTTCTATTTCCAACTTTTTGAGGAAGCACCAGAATGCCTTCCATAGTTAGTTGCTTTGCCATTTTACATTCTCAGCAGTAGTATGTGAGTTTCACTCGCTCTGCATCCTTGCCAACATTTGTTGTCTGCTAGCCTGTGGAAGTTTGCTGTTGTTGCTGGGGTAAGATGATACCACATTGTTGTTTTGACCGTATCTCTCTCGTGGCTAGTTCTCGCAAGTATTTTTTTAATACTGATTTATTTATAAAATTTGAATACACTGTTTTTCACAAAAGATCCTTCCCATTTCCTTCACCCCACCCACCCATCGAATTTAAAGCAGCATCGGCCTAGAAGGCACCATTTTCGATAGCCATGTCTTTGCTTGCTTGGCTTCCTATTTTAGAGAAGCGTTAACCAGGAAGTAGATATTTGCAACAAGCCTCCATCATTCCCCTCAAAATATTTAATATTATTTTATTACTGTAATTCGTTTTATTATGTTTTCCGAAGTAGTCCACTTAGTTTTCATAGAAAGAACTCTTTCCTTTTGTCATATCATTATGATTAGTTAATAAAAAGTTAAAAGGAACTTTGATGTCACTGGTAGGACATTCAGCTCCTAGCCAGAAGGTTGGCAGGCTGAACTCACCAGCTGTGATACTCTGCTTCTGTGAGGATTGCAGCCCTGGCGCCCTGTAGGGCAGGGAGCACAGGTGGCCTAGTGGAAAGAAGCTGCACCACAATCCCTAAGGCACACGGTTTGAATCCATCAGTTGCTCCTTGCTCTGAAAACCTGCTGGAGGATCAGCTATGAGTTGGTTCCGACACCATGGCACACAACAACAACAACAACAATAATCCACTCTGTCTTATTTGTGTCACAGTGAGTCAGGATCCACTTGATAGCAGTAAGTCGTGTCAAATTTAATATGATGACAGGTATGGTTGGTGTTACAGCCTTGGTGTGAACCCTGTACTCTGCAGCAGGTAGGAGTACAAATGTGCTGTGCACACCAGGGAAATGGGCTCCGAGGCCCGTAGAGTTCATTGCCTCGTTTTCGGAAAGAATGGAAGTGAATGAAAGGAGAATGGTTAGCCTGGTGGGTTGGTTAAGAGTATTCTTCTGTTCAGAGTCTTTTATCAACTCTGCAACCTTTGGGAGAATATTTTTACTTCTGTTCAGACCACCAGACCCCCAAAACCGCTACTCTTATGCCCATTCCTATTGGTAGCGACTCTGTTGGTCTTCCCAGGTTGTAAATCTTACAGGAAGATGGGAGGAGACTGCTCATCCTTCTCCCATGGCAGTGTGACGCCTTTATCAAACCCCACTGGTACCATTATATTCACATGTTATACTCTGCTGCCGTCTTGTCAATGACATACATCTGTCTTACTGAATATTTGTCGGTAATGTCTATGGAAATGTCACACCAACAGCATTTTGTGGTTGTGATGGGCTCCCACAAGGTTCAGCAGAGAGACTCCTGACGTGTGTTTTCTTTCAGTTCCTCCCATGGCAGGGGTGGCTGGGGAAAACCCTGGGCTGTGTGTGTCACTGGGAGATGGCTTACCCACCTGCCCAGGTGCTGTGCATTTGACTCCTTTCTGGGAGCTGAGCTGTGGGAGTGAAGGAGCAGGGTGATAAGCCAGGAGTGGGAACACTGGGAAGAGGGAGGGAAGGGTTGGGAGAGACAGTCAGGACGAGGCAGAACATGCTGGCTGTGTGTGTAATCCCGTCATAATTACCACTGAAGAGAGTAACACAAAATCGGCTCTTCCCTTTCTCAATTTATATTGGAATCGTGCCTTCTGGCAGAAGGTAAAAAGCTTTTTCCTTTTGTGTGCTATTTATAACAGCATCATTTTATGTGATTCTAGTGTGCTTTCAGAAAGGGATGGGTAGTCAATTGTTTTCTTTTTTAACCTCGGGCAGCTTCTTGCTCACTCGGCTGTGGTGTGTCACCATAAATCACAGTGAAAACTTGTGACGTCTTATCTGTTTTAAAAAACACCAATCTTGAGTTTGGAATTACCATACCAAGCTCTCGATAAAGCACAGCCTCTGTTTTTGGTGCTGAATCGATAAACCTAAAACAGAGACAGATTTATGTGGAAACTGGATTCTGCATTCCAGAGAAAAGATGGTTAACTCAGATTTCCACTCCCTTCCTTTTGCTTAGCAAATTGCTCTCAGTGTTTGAAATACAGTTAGTTTTAATTGTCAGCGTATGGATTATAGTCAGTTAGAGACTTGTAGAACAACTTGACCACCTCCATCTGCTTTTCCCTTGCTCTCTCTCCTCGTGCAGTGTTAGATATATGTCAAGTGTGCTAACATGAAAATTTTGTCTTAAGCTTTAGCAAACTCACAATGTATTAAAAGGAGATTTTTCCAAGTATCTGCTCGGAAGACTGCACACCTGTCTTCTGCTTTTTGTAGCAGTGTGGCTCAGGATGTTTTCATGCATAGGGAACCAGTTTGACCAGGCTCTTTCACTTTGGATGTGGGCAGTATAGGGAGGTTGAAAAACAGACCGAAACAAAACAACCAGCTTTAACCTGCTGTTGAGGTGGTTTTCCACATTTCTTTCCCATCACTGGAGATAATACTGCTATGGCAGGGAAGCCCATAAAGGTAAATTACACCCAACCACATCAAGACTTGGTTCACGGCAATGAATCAGACAGGACGGGCCATTTCAGAGCAGCCCATGGGAATGTGGAAGAGTAATGGTAGCTACAGTAACTTGGGAGTATCCCATACACTGTGTAATTCCTTTCCTAAATATATATACATAAGACATTTTTGTCACTTATTTACACAAAAAACGCCAACAGCAGCCCTGAAGATGTCTTTTTAAATATGAATAGATGAAAATCTACTACCCAAAAGAATCTATTGATATAAGCAATCTCAGTTCAAATTTCGACAACATTCTTTAATGAAATGTCCAATTTAATGAAAATCTCAGAGTCCAGTTTTCTGTGAAAAAGAGATCCTGGATAGCCAAAGAATTGTGAAAGAAGACTGAAGAAGGAAGGCTCACACTCCTGCCCTCAGAGCCACTGCTCAGCCAGGGGTCAGAACAACCTAGTCCTGGGACAATGCCAGACACAGGCAAATGGAAGAGAAGGAAAAATTCAGAAATAAGGTCATCCAGCTACGGACACTTGATTTTTGACAAAATATTGAAGACTGTTGCTTGAGAAGACATAGTCTGTTTAAAATATGTGATGCTAACAAAACTAGAAAATGAAAACGAGACCCTTACCTCACACCATACACAAAATCAAGACAGATCAAACACTTAAACCTAAAACTATAAAGTTCCTATAAGACAACACAGGGATAAAGCTAGAGGTCCTAATCTAGTACATGTTGTTGTTGATTGCCTTCAAGTCAAGCACGCCTCATAATGACCCTATGAACAAAAGGCCTGAAGCCTCTCTACAACTATCGACATTTATAAAAATTCATATAGTTTCTGGAAGCATGTTGTTTAGGAAGTGGTTGCCACTCCTGCTTCCAAAATCTATTGCTTATATATCTATATCTATATCTATATCTATATCTATATCTATATCTATATCTATACACACACTACAGAACAAAAAAAAATACAAAAAACCATAAACCAGATACTAGGACCTCCTAAAAATGTAATACTTAGGCTCATTGAAAGACCTTACCATAAGAGTAAGATCTGGAGACCTGGAGACCAACCAACAGTTTTTGACAATGGCATATTTAACAAGGATCTAATCTCTGAAATGTATCAAAATCCCCAGCACCTCAACATCAAAAATACAAGTAATCCATTTAAAAAACAGGCAAGAGGTATGAACAGACACTTCACCAAAGATGACATTCAGATGCTTAAAAATAAGTGAAGAGATGATCATTGAAAAAAAAATCAGTGAAAAGAAGCTCATGGTCATTAGCTATTAGCCACAGAACCAAAAACAACAATGAGAAGCCATCTCACCCTTAAAAACGGAAGATTATTAAAAAACCAGAGAATAACAAATGTTGAAAAGGTTGTGGGAAGATTGGAATGCTTAGACACTGCTGGTGGGACAGCCACTATGGAAAAACGATACAGTGGATGCTTTCTGAGATAGAACAATACAATATGATCCAGCATTTCTACTCCTAGGTGTATATCTTAGGACCAAGAGGCGAGGGAGCTCAGTGGCCCTGTGGTGAAGACTTGCGCTGTAAACCTGAAGGTACGTGGTTTAAATCTACCAGCTGCTCCATGGGAGATGGGCAGCTTCCTCCCATACGATTTACTGCCTCTGAAAACTTGCTGGAGGGCCAGCTATGAGTTGGTATCACCTTGATGGGACACAACAACAGAGAGGCAAGGATAGTGAAACTTCATCTCACTTAATTTGGGCATATTTTTAGGAGGAACTAGTCCTTAGAGGAAGACGTCATACTGGGAAAGGTGGAGGGTGAGTGGCAGAGAGGAAGAACCTCATTGTGAAGGGTTGACATGGGGACCACGAAAGTGGATTTGCACATGACAGATTGTGAGGATTAGAGGAAGGTTTAGATGTTATTCATCGAGTTACTGTGAGTTGTCAACTTGAGGACACCCAGCAATACCAACACCAGGTATGTATCCTAGAGAAATAATAGCTGTGAAATGACCACACACTCCCAAGTTCACCTTGACATTACTCATAGTAGCAGAAAAGATGGAAACAACTAAAGTTTCCTTGGATGGATGATATCCATTTATCAAGTGGACTGGATAAAGACATTCTGGAACTGACCTACAATACAGTGAAATTCTGAACAGTGGCCATGAACACAGCAATAAAGGGGAATGAGGAGCCTGCAGGACATCTTGCAACATGGATAAAGCTGGAGAACTTTTGTTGTTGTTGTTATGTGCCGTTGAGTCGCTTGCGACTCATAGCGACCCTATGTACAACAGCCCTAAACTCTGCTCTGTCCTGTGCCAATCGCACTGTCTCTGACACTCCCATCCCAATTATCCCAGTCACTGAATCAATCCACCTCATAGAGGGCCTTCCTCTCCTGCGCCGTCCCTCCACCCTCCCAAGCATGATGTCCCTCTCCAAGGACCGGTCTCTCCTCACAACATGTCCAAAGTATGTTAGACGGAGCCTCAGAATCCTTGCCTCCAAGGAGCCACCCAGTTTAACCCTTTCCAGGACAAATCTGTTTGTTTTCCTAGCAGTCCATGATATTCTCAAAACTCTTCTCCAGCACCACAGCTCAAAGGCATCAATTCTCCTTCTATCCTCCTTGGTCATTGTCCAACTCTCTGATGCATAACAAGTGATTGTGAAGACCATAGCCTGTATCAGACGCACCTTAGTCTCCAGAGAGACACCATTGCTCTTCAGTACTTTGGAGAGGTCCCTAACAGCAGACTTTCCCATGGCAATGCACCTTTTAATTTCCTGGCTGCTGGTGCCAAGAATGTTGACTGTGGAGCCAAGCAAACTAAAGCTGTGTACAATCTCAAGCTCTTCACCATCCATCCTGATGCTGCCAATTGGTCCAGTGGCATTGACATTGAGCCTCAATTCATATTGTAGGCTGCAGTCCTTGACACTCTGCAGCAGGTGCTTCAGGTCCTCTTCGGTTTCAGCAAGCAGGGTTGTGTCATCCGCATAATGCAGGTTGTTGATAAATCGTCCACCAATCTTGACCGCACATTTCTCCTCATAGAGCCCAGCCTCCCGGATAATCTGTTCTGCATATAGGTTGAAAAGGTATGGAGATAAGATGCATCCCTGGCGTATGCCCTTCCCAATTTTGAACCATGCATTGAACAAAACAAATCAGTCACACAGTACATGTTCCATGGCACCATGTTCATAAGAAGTTAAGGACAGGTTCACACTCAGAAAGAAAAAGTCTTTGATGGTGAGCAGGCATGAAGACGAGTACAGAATCGCTCACTAGATGGTGTTCATTGCTGGCAAGTCAGAACCAACACACAGCTGACCCTCCGGTGGATTTTCAGAGGTGGATTTTCACATAGGAGATTGCCCCTCTTTCTCCCTAAACCAGACAGTTTTGTTGTTGTGTAACCACTGAGTTGGAACTGACCCATTGCTGGCCGTCCAGTGGATTTTCACAGGCTGCAAATTGCACAGGAGGAGATTGCCCATCCTTCTCCTGTGGAGCAGCTGGTGGCTTTCAAGCACGTGGGTTTGCATTGGCAGCCCAATTCCTTACCAGTGAGTCACCAAACTAGTTAGTGTTATTGTTATATATTGTCGAGTCTGCTGTGACTCAAGTGACCCTATGAACAACAGTGCTGAACCTCGCCCTATCCTGAGCTAACTTTATCATCTCCGATACACCTGACCCCATAGCCACAAGTCACTGTGTCAATCCATCTCATCCAAGGCCTTCCTCTCCTGCACTGACCCTCCACCTTTCCAAGCATCATGTCCTTCTCCAAGGGCTGGCTCCTGGCAACATGTCCAAAGTTTGTGAGATGGAGCTTCAAAATCCATGCATCCAAGGAACATCCTGGATTCACCCTCTCCAAGACAGACCTGCTTTTTCTCTTGGCAGTCCATGGTATATTCTCTAGCGTCACAACTCAAATGCGTCGATGACTCTTCTGTCATTCTTAGTCACTATCCAGCTCTCAGATGCATAGCAAGCTATTGAGAAGATCATGGCCTGGAGCAGGTGCACGTCATAGATGTGTGTTAATTGTGGTGAAGGGAAAGCAGTACACAATAAATCAGCACAATGTGATTAGGGCAAATGAAGGCACTGAAAGATACGCAAGAGTAAAGGACTAACATAAAGACTAATATATAAGATCCTGCAATACCAGAAATAGCGAATGTAATTTGAGAGTGGATGCCCAAGTGGATATAAATATGGATAGGGATTGGTGTAGAAAGGTGTGTCGGGACACCACCACTATGTAGTATGTTGGTAGGTGGTGGTTGTTGTGTTAGAGCTGACTCATAGCAGACCCACCAGGGGGTTTTCAGAGGCAGTAAATCACACAGGAGGAGACTGTTCATCCTTTTCTTGCAGATCAGCTGATGGCTTTGAACCATATGCCTTCGGAATTGAAGCACAGCTTCTTGCCACTAGGTCACCAAGCTCCCTTATGTAAGTGGATATTGTTATTGTTGGGTGCCATCAAGTCAGAACCAACCCATAGCTAATCCTCCCATGAGTTTTTAGAGGCAGTGAACTGCATGAGAGGAGACTGCCCATCTTTCTTCCATGGAGCAGCTGGTGAATTTGAACCATGTGCCTTTGGGCTTGCAGCACATCTTCTAACTATTAGGCTACCAGAGCTCCCTTACGTAAGTGGATATGCATGCCACGTGGGTGAGTAGGACATGTGACACTACACTGCTGTGTAGTGTGTGGGTATGGTTCTGGATCTTTCCACATAATTGTATGTGCTGCATGCGTATATAGGGGACACAGTGGTGGACATGTCTTAGACGTACACAGACACGTCACAGGACTGAGCTGAGCATCTGAAAGGCCGAGAACCCCGGTTCCCTGGACACCTGGGTCTTGTCGTGACTACTGTGATGCCACAACATAAGGACAGTGCTCTGTGTCCCCACTTGGTAAGGAGCATCTGGGCTCTTCAAAGCTGCTGTGCAGCTGTCTGTGATACAATACTTGTTCTCTTCCTGCTCAGAGCCTCCGTGCAGCCACCCAGGACACACCAGGTTCTCTTCCTGTCCGGAGCAGAGGAGCGTGAAGGACTCCAAAGACTCAAGACGTCTACTCATAGGACTAATGGCTAGTGTGACCCAGTCACCGCCAGTTTCAGCCGAGACCTAGATGAGGCCCAGCCGCCACTACCAAGAGTTATTCTGACCACAGTCAAAGATCACAGCTTGGACAAGACTAACTCAGACTCTTAGAATCCTAAAAGACCAGACTTGCTGGTCTGAAAGAGGCTGTGAAGAACCCCAACCGAGGCTGTGGCCCTAAGACACACTTTTCCCTGAAGCCACTCCTACCAACCCCCTTTCAGCTAGATGAGAGTGACTTCTGGAGCCAACACTCCACCGAGAGGAACGTGTCCCTGGGAACAGCCAACGTATGAGACCGAAAGGGTGACGATAACTCAGACACCGTGAGGAGGCGGCAGTGAAGGGCAGGGGAGTGGAGAATGGATGTGGGGAATCCAGGATGGACGTGGAGAGCTACTGACACAGTGCAGAAACTTCCACCGACGTTCCAGGACAATTTGTGTATGGATTATTGAAGACAAAACTTCATCTAAAGCAAAATAGCGTTTTAAATTTTTTAAAAAAATGTCAAGAAAGGTATTGTGTTTGAGAAAAAGAAGGGCTCACGTTCACTCCTTCTCCTGTCCCTCCCCCTCATGGGAGCTACTTATTGCTCAAATTGAAGGTGACTTTGTGTTCAAAAAAGTCCCAGTAAACACACAGATATACCTCGGGTCTTATAAAATAGGGGGTTGCTGTCAGCATTACCCAAACTGCTTTTGAAAGATTTTCCGTGTAGACTGTTGTCGCTGTGGGGAGGTAGGGGAAGGAGAGTGTAGCAGGTGTAGCTGGAAAATCTGGTAGCAGGAGGGGACCCCTCCCTCCTCCACATCTCTTCACGACACGTGCACTTCTGCACCCTGAAAGCTCATCTAGAGGTGCCACTCATCTCCAAGTTCCTGCTCAGCCTGGCTTCCAGGTTTTCATGCTGCAAATTTCTGATGCTGGTTTGGAACCCAGCTTTCTAGTTCTGTGCCCTAAATGTCACAGCAGAATAGTTCAAGATGGCACTTGAGGCCCATTATGTGTATGTGTCATGTCAGTGGTAGAGGCTTACTTTCTTTGTGGGAGACCTGCTTCTGCTTCTGTCCAGTTCACTGGCAGGACAGCCACCATCTGTCCTTCAGTGGCAGTTTAAATGTTGCTGTGATGCTGAATACTTTGGAGCAGAACTTCCTGACTAAGATGGGCCAGGAGGAAAAGGCTGACAAGCTGCTACTGAAACCCAGCCAGTGGGAACCCTGTAGATGATACAGGAGCGTGATCCAGACCTTAGGGCAAGGGCGGGCAGGGACAGCCAGTGGGAGCTCTCTGGATTACAGGGGCGTAAACCAGACCTCCATGGTGGGGCTGTCATTGGCTAGGGGGAGGGGTGACTTGACTGCAGCTAGCGGTAAAAGTACGTACAGATATGAACTTGTATGTGGATGCAAGAAAACTAGATGTTTGGATCTTTCCTGCTTTCCATACCAGCAATTTAAATACTTAGTGACATTTTCTGATGTGTATTTTTTTCTTTCTCCCTCTGTTTTTAACCAATAAGTCATTTTTTGTGTGTCTGTGCTTGTGATCCTGCATGTAACTGTGTAAATCCACTTCTTTGTTCCGTTTAATTCTTTGTAAATTCTGTGTGAGGCTAGTGATTGAATGACCTTCAAGATGATTAAGTTGCCTGAAGAAGCAGGAAGTGTGGGTTGTGTAACACAGACTCTGCCTCGTTTGCTCTCTCAGGGAAGGCCCAGCTTTGGAAGGAGTTAACTCCAACTGCATGTGCACCTGGCTTGTTTGGTTAGTGGGCGGGTTATCAAGTGCAAACACAACCTTAAACGAGCAAAAAAGACTTTTAAGCAGTTCAAACAGATATTACAGAACTCAACGTGTAAACGCTTGGGGTACATTAAAAGTAGCAAACCTAAAGTGGGACTCAGCCAGCCAGGACCTCAGTGGTCCCCAGAGACATCACAGTAACTGCAGTTTATTTCTCTCACTCTGAGGGGAAAAGGTGAGCATTCTGCTCTGGTGCAGTTTCACCCTTGGGAACCTGGTTGAGTGTGAGCTGTGAGTTGGTTCTGACTCAGCAGCCCTGAGTTTGAGATTATAGATAAAATACACCAATAGACAAACACACTCTCTCTGAATATGTATATCACACACACACACACACACACACACACACACACGTATATGTTTGTGTGTAGATATATAGATAACTGGTGACGTAGTGTATGACATATCGGACTGCTTATGTACTGAAAGCTCAGCAGATTGAATTCACCAGCTACTCTGTGGAAGAAAAATGCACCGGCTCCTCTTGTAAAGATTTACAGCATTGGAAACCCAGTGGAGGCTGGCTGTGCATCAAAGCTGACTCGATGGCAGTGGGCATGTGCATTATCATGAAGCCATCAAGGTCAAGTACTCCCTGATTGTTGACAAGGCAGGACAGCTATAGTATATTGAAAAGTATTGAAAGGAAACTTTTTTGCTGAGAATTGTATTCTAGAGCTAAGAATCTGGAATAGCACCGAATCTCCATGTTTGGGAAGGTCAGGATATTGTTGTTAATGGATATAATTTAAATGTTACAGAAAACTTCAAAAGAGAAGGTAGCAGTCGTTATCCTTGGTGACAGACTGTCCACTGGGAGTGGACTGTGCACTGGTGATGGACCTGTCCACTGATTGTAAAGTGTCCACTCGGGGTGGACTGCGCACTGGTGATGGACTGTGCACTGGTGGTGGACCTGTCTGCTGGGGGCCAACTGCACATTAGTGATGTACCTGTCCACTGTCCTCTGGTAGTGAACTGTACACTGGTGGTGGCCTGTCCACTGATTGTGGAGTGTCCTCTGGTGGTGGACTGCACACTGGGGGTGGACCTGTCCATTGATTGTGGACTGTACACTGATTGTGGACTGCACACTGGAGGTGGACTTTCCACTCATTGTGGACTGTCCTCAGGTGGTGGACTGCACACTTGTGGTGTATGTCCACTGTGGACTATGCACTGGGGGTGGACTGTCCTCTCATTGTGGACTGTCCTCTGGTGGTGGTCTGTGCACTTGTGGTGTACTGTCCCGCTGGGGGCAGACTGCACAGTGGTGATAGACCTGTCCACTGGTTGAGAACTGTCCACTGGTGACTGTCCTTTGGTGGTGGACCGTCCACTGGTGGTCGTCAGCATGATGGGGAGAATCTGGCTCAGGAGCTGGGGTGAATGTCTGTAGGGAGAAGGGGGTGGGACATTGAAGCTGAGAAGGTGAGCCCGAGTAGTGACAGGGAACACAGAAGCAGGGGTGGGCAGAGGTAGATGAGACGACGGTGGGTGGTAAGGTGGTTGGCTGGGAGGGGTGACAGGAGGGAAGGGCGGTTCACTGGAGTCCAGAGTTTCTAGCTCTTGAATCATGACAAATGTTGTTTAATACTGTGGGCATGGGACAGGCAACTGGATTTGCACGGAGGGTGACTGGCTTTGTGTTTGAGGTGCTGAGTTGAGCCAGAGAGAAGACCCCGAGGTGGTGGGACTTGGTGCTGCCACGCCAAGCACGGGCAGGCATGCCCCTCTCGCTGCCCTGGCAAGTGCCTATTAACTATTGGTTGGTTTGTCGTTCCCCTGAGTTATGTGGGCTGATTGGATCTGCTTGAGGAGGAACTTTGTTCAGAGGCAGTTTTCACTGACAGGCAGTCGTTGGTTATAATGCACTTGGAGATGGGACAGAGGCCGAGCAACTCGCTCACGTGGGGTCTCAGTGATGTTTCGCATTTTCTTGTGCCATGTCCTATCCCCACACTGCCCCTCCGAGGGCTTGGTCTACTACCATTTTAAACGGTAAAAGTATTCATAATTGACCTGAACGGAAAATGTAATGTGACCTACCGCACGCTACTTGTGGATCTGCAGGGCTCCTCTGGGGTCCCAGGCAGCTTTCCTCCTGACTTGTCCTGCACGTGAAAGTGTACGTTCCCACCAGCAAGCATTACGCTCTTTGAGTGCATCTCCAAATGTTCTTGCTGTGTTACCTCCATGGCCTTAATCAGATCTGCAGATGTGTTAGCTGGGCCTTTTCAAACATGTTTAGGAAAGCAGGGCAAGGCATACACCATCGTGGGACTGAGTCTTTTGATGGCTGGATTTATAAGAAGACAATAGGGAATCCTGAAGTTGCTAGTTGCGACTTGCGGCTTTGTAGACAACAGCAGCCTGTAAAGTACCGGCAGCCTGGCCGTTGCAGGCACTGCCCTGGAAGCCTTCAGGTCTGAGTGCTGGTGCAGGTGGAGGAGGGAAGCCAGACCTCCATGACTTGGCTTTATCCCACACTTCTGTCTTATTACTCTAATTACCACCTTGCTAATTAATGAGCACGCTGTTCTTTTTTTCTGCAGGGAGACATTTTCTCTCTTTCTGAATAGAGAAATTATAAAAATAACCGTTTTCCAGTCTGAATATAATCAGTGTATGTTCCTTTGGCCAAGGAGATGATAGTGTTATTACAAACTTAAGCAGAACTTAAGCAGGCATTTTTTTTTAAATCAAGGTGCTTAAATCCAGTCCTTCTTTCCACACTATAAACGCTCGTGTCTGGTGACCGTGGCAGAAATTGGAGACTCACTCACGGAAGGACCCGCTGCTGCTGAGCTTTGCTTTCATATCTGGGCAGCTCCCCCCATCATTTCAAAAGCTGAAGCCTGAGGCTGGTTAGGACCCATCCAAGAAGTGTTTTCTCAGCCGTGGCCGCTTGAATCGCTGACGGTATTTCCTCGGCGTCAGAATCAATCTGTAATCTTCCCTCACAGCCGTACTCCCCGCACACTGAAGGAAAACCGTGATTTTATTGCTGATGCTCTTTTGTTGATAGGACCTTCATCATTTCTTCAAATGGGGTTTGGCATTTCCTCAAAAAGCTGAACACACAACTACAATCCCAGAGGCGCACGGTTCGAATCCACCAGATGCTCTGCCGGGAAAAGGAGGGACTATCTCCTCCTGTACAAGTCAGATCTGATTTGACGGTACACTCACACAAAAATAATTAAAAAAGAAAAAAAAGCTGAACACAGAAATTCCCAGCGATTCCACTGCTTGGAATACAACCTGAGAAAATGAGAACTGAGGCTCAAAAGGAGACTTGTACACGAATGTTCACAGCAGCGTTATGCATCATCGCAAGAACATGGAAACAGCCCAAATGTCCAACCACAATCAAATGGATTGAGAAATTATGATACATTCACACGTTGGAATACTACGCAGCACGTAGAAGCAATGATTTTGTAAATTATCACCTAACTTTTTTTTTTAAATTTTATTATATTTTTGTGTGTGTGCCATCAAATCAAATCTGACTGGTACAGGAGGAGATTACCCCTCCTTCTCCAGCAGAGCATCTGGTGGATTCAAACTCCGTACCTCTGGGATTGCAGTGCAGCTTCTTGCCACTAGGCCACCAGAGCTCCCTTACCACCTAACTTTTAAGGGACTGGAAAGCATTATTTATGCTAAATGAACTAACTCAGTTCCATAAGGACAAATACTGTATAAGACCATGTATATGACATCACTTGGGCTTGTGGGTTCCCCCCTTGGAAAACAAATTCTGATTTTGCAACTCCTTTTTCTGACCAAATGGAACCCTAGTCATGCAATACACATCATACTGGGTGCTAGTGAAAGGTCAGCAGTTCGAGTCCACCCACTGCTTTGCAGGAGGAGTAGGATGAACATCTTCTCCATGAAGGTTTACAGCCTTGACAACCTGTTAAAGTCACAAGGAGTAGTGACTGACTTGGTGGCCTGGGGTTTTTGAGGTTCCTGACTTAATTACTACTTGCCTTCTTCTCACTTTCTTTCAAGCTGCCCCTCCTCGTTTCATCAGTGTGTATGGATAACTTCTTTAAGTATTTAGATGAAAATATTTACATGGATTCAGAGGTCTCTTACAAACATGGTGTTCTGCTCACTGTGCTTACGGATGTATTTGCTCTCCGCGAAGGAGTGGAGCAGGTCCTGTCATGTCCACCGTTGTCCATAGAGGACCTGAAGCAGAAGCAGAGAGGGAGAGGTTAGCTCAGGGAGCAGGCACCGTGCGAGGACTCCACACTCGGCTGGACAGAGCTGCATTCTGTGCTCTTGGCCCTGTGAACTCTGTGTTTGCAAAGGGAGCCTTTGAACCTGGGAGAGAAGGAAGGAAGGAATCGCTCAATACATCGCTTTAACCTTCATGCCTTTTTTCCTGCCAAGGTCTCCGGTCTTTTTGTATTTTGTTGCTTTGCCAGATAGTTTGTGAACTTGGCTGCCCTTTACAGATAGAAATATTCGAGCATTTGAATTAGGGAAGAGTTGAAGGTTATCAGAACAGAAAAAGTTCAACTCTTTCCCAGTGTGTAATCAGGTGTTTTTAGATAGAATGTACCAGAAACTCGGTCCATGGGCAAAGACAAGAGAAAGCATCTGAGCATGATTATTCATTGTGTAAATTGGTTAAAAACATCAACAACGTGCTGTTTGGTCAGCCATCTGCTAGAGGATGGAAATGAACTTGTGAGGAATTTGCAGTTGTTCAGAAAACTGTTGATTAGTGTTTTGTTTATGGATTGTATATTGTCATCTAGATTCTTAATTGCTGGAAAAGAGAAAGTCTATTTTCTGTTTCTTTTCAATTCAAATTTAACTTGTCTTTTCTTACAGTGGTGTGTATAGTTGGGCCTCTGTGAATGTTTAAGCCAGTGAGAGAGAGAATGATCTGGTTTTCTTCAGCAGGGGTTAACTTTGATTTTCAGACCTTTAATTCGTGAAATACTCAGATGCTTTAAGTAGCTCTGGTGACTGAGTAGTAAAAAGTTGCATCGCTAGCCCAGAGGCAGGCAGTTCACATCCACGAGGGACTCCTCGGAAGAGAGATGGACCATTTCTTCCTGTGTGCTTTACAGCTTCAGAAACCCACCCCCCGGAGGGTCAACTCTGAGTCATTTCTGACTCCATAGCCCAAGGCGCTGGCTTTTGTAGACATTGAGAACCAGAACGTCTATGCCGTAGGCCCGGTGCAGTTGCTTGTGATGCACACACGAGTAAAACACAAATTTACAACCTGACGGAGCTTCGGAGCAAACAGTAAGCATGGTGCATAAGCAGTTCTGTGCACGGTAATAAATGCAGCAAATGAAGAGAGAATCCTGAGCTGGGGAGAGGGCTGCCAAGGACAGGGCTGGGCGGGTTGCCGTCCAGGCGGGCAGGGCAGACCTTGCTGAGATGTGAGGAAAGACATGAAGGGAGCTGGGGAATGAGTCAAGTGGCTAATTTATTGTTTGTTTTGTTAGGACTCGTTCGCTTGTAGCATGCAGGCATGCCTTGGAGTTATTGCAGGTTTAATTCTAGACCACGGCAGCAGAGCAGGTAACACAAATGTTTGTACTTCCAACGCCTGTGCAAGTTATTCTTACTCTACCTTTCCAGTCCAGTGTAGTCAATGAGTCTGTTCGGGGAGCTCTGGTGGTACAGTCCAAAGCTGATGGCAATCCCAAGGTCGAATCTGTTAGTTTGAATCCACCAGCTGCTTCCCAGGAGAAAGCTGAGCTTTCTACTCCCATAGGATTGACAGCCTTGGAAACCCAGTGAGGGTCTCTGTGAGTGGGAACCGACTCTGTGGAAGTAGGTTTAGGTTTGAATAGTCTGCTAAGTCTACACTACTAAATGTCTAGTAGCTTGTGAAAAAGTGTGACGTGTTGTGAGAATGACTATGATGTGACACAGAGGAGTGGAGGGCACACGCACTGCTGGGAAAATGGTGACGACAGACGTGCTTGACCTGGGCTTAGACAAAAAGCATTGTCTATAAAGTGGAACACAGGGAAACATCCCATAAAGACTGTCAGTTAAATTCCTGGTTATAAGACACTTACACTCTTTAAGTATTTCAGTTTTCCATGTACTCAGTGATAACGATTTTGAGCCTGCTGGTGGAGTGGAATTATAAGGAATCTCAAGATAAGCACATTGTAGGATGAAGTATTATTATGACTTAATGGAATATAAGCCATAAACCCCCAAGGAGACTGTTGGGCTGACAATGGGTTCATTCTATCGTTTATCTATCCTGACATTGATTCATAGAGGTGCTAGCCTGAAGGCACGTTCGACCCTATGTGTTTAAACAGCTCCTTTTGAACCATAGCTCTCAGTATCTGTCTTGAAAATGAAAAGAATTAAGATCTTAAGCATGATGGAGTAAAACACCTGATGCCTTTTCTGAGCCAAGAACTTTTCTAACAGTTACGACGTCCCTTCCTTTATTGCACTGCTATTTTTCACACTCTGGTTTGCACTGGAAACACTTGGGGAGCTTTACTGAGACTCAGCTGAAGCGTCCTAATCCCAGAGTTTCTGATTCAGAAGGGTTAGGGTGGAACTTAAAAGTATGCTTCTGTTTTAGTGAGTTCTCAGGTACCATTGATGCCATGAGACCCAGCACCACACTCTGAGAAACATTGCTTCACGAGGTGCCTCTGGAATGCATGTTACCACATTTCCTACTGTTCTCCATGGGTGTTGACTTGCCCTCGTCTTTGAACCCAGGCCTCTGTGACGCCATCATCTTTTCCTTTTTTGGTATCCCTTATTCTCATCAAACATTGATAGATTTTATGCAGGAAAATTTAAACTTGAAGAACGTTTGCAATTGTTTGACCCACAGGAGTCTTTCTGTAGAATCCTATTTTTGTGAAAGTAGGTCACGTTTAATCACCGTGAGAGGAAAGATCTTTTTGAGAGTCTTCAGAAACCCGTTATGGTAATCCACATTCAGAAAAATCACTCAGGTTTTTTAAAATTAAGGCCAGATACAGTTTAGCCTGATCTTGGCATGAAAACGCCACATGCACACAGATTTGTGTGTGGGTCTGTGTGGTCTGGTAATGATCAGAAGTCAGCACTCATGCACAATTGCACAGCTCGAGGATGTGTTTCTAAGATGTCATGGTGTCCAAAGCATCCCCTTTGTGACAGCCTGTATGTTGCTTCCACGGTGTTGGCAGAGGTCATGGACCAAGTGCAGCTCTCCCTGCCCTGGTTTTCTGTGCGCGTTTGTTTTTCAGGCCGTGCTTCTCTATCCCTGTACTGGGTGCTGGCTGAGCTGTGTGGGTGGCCGCTGTGTGGGACTCGGTGATTAAGTCGGCTCTGATAGTAGCCAAGAAGGTCCCCAGTGAGCTCTGGTGATGAGAAAACACTTGTTCCTGGATCTCCTTGGGTGTCCACGTGGTACCTGTTTGACCGTCCTCCTAAACGTGTCTGTAAAGTCATGTGGATACTTTAAAAAAGCCAAACAAAATACAACTCAGAAAATTGGCATGTCATAGTTTAGCAATTAGGTTTAAGGCCAGCGCTTGTCTCGAGCCAGTATGTATCAGTTGCCTTAAGAAGTTACCAAAGCGGACTTCTTTGCCTCCCCTGCCCTTCCTACAGCCTTGAAATGCTCTGTTGGATGAGCTTGCGGGCACTCGAGGGAGAATAAGGAAAAAGGCAAAAGCAGCTGCAGTCTTGATTTTCACCCGTAGAGAGGACGAGAGGATCTGTTCCTGGGCTGTGGGGTGAAATGGGTGGAGAAGTGGACCATAGCATGCTGCTGTGGTTCCTGCGTGTATTTGGGTTATATTAGGGAGCTTATACTAAGCAGTGCTGGTGACTTAGTGTTAAAGAATTGCACTGCCATACCAAAGGTGCGTGGTTCGAATCCACCAGCTGCTATGTGAGAAAAAGGTGAGCTTTCTCCTCCTGTGCGGTTTACTGCCCCTGAAAACCCACTGAAGGGTCAGTGATGGATGGGTTCTGACTCGCTGGTATACAACTGAGAGGGAGATTTTGAAGGCTGGGCAGCTTCCAGAGGTGGTGGCACAAGACTGTCAGAGGTTATTCTCTTTCAGTGGCCAGTCATTGCATGGACGTGCCCATTTGGAAAATCTCCAGGCTGACCAGGACCCCTGAGCCCCCTTGGAGAGCCCACACCTCCCATCAGGACTCGGCAGCTGAAGGAAGGTGCTGGTGTGTTAAAGCCGCATGCCCACCTCACAGCAGAGTGGCCCTGTAATGGCATCCTCATAGTCACCCTGTCCCAAGGTCTTCGTGCTTTATCTGTGTCCCCCCCCAACACTGATCACTTTGTTCTCCACTCATCCATTCATCCCTCTTCTAACACGTATTTAATGCTGTGTGCTCTAACAGTGCAAAGGAGACCAACTTACCTGACCATACCTTGCCCATCTTTTGGGTTTTGTCTTACTTTCCAAGGCACAGTGTGCAAGCACCCAGGGCCAGGGAAGGGTTGGGGGAAGGAGCAGAGAGAATGTGAGTTCTCCCTTCTTCCAGAGTGTGGTGGGAAGAGGAGGGACCTAGAAGAGGGAGAGGAAGGTCAGCTCAACCAGCCATGGTTTGGAGAGGACTGGGCGAGGTGGGTCAGCCGAGCTGAATGGTGTCCAAATGACAGAGCCAGGCCAGGAAGCAAACAGAGAACCCGTAGGTCCTCTGGGATGGACACTGGGGAAAGGGCCCATCAAGCTACATGGAAGGTGGAGGGAAAAAAGTCGAGCCCAAACAAATAGGAATTGACCACTCCCCAAAAGAATACACTTTGGAGCTTTGATGATTGAAGCTGTTTTAAGCATTGAAGTTATTGGACACCGTACAGCGAACTAAAATAAGAGAGAGTGAGCAGGGAGGGGACTGTCAAGTGCAGCTGGATTACAGTGACCTTGGTTCTCATTTCCTCATTGCTGCTGTTATGCACCGTTCGTAGGAACTGACTCATAGCTGATCTTTAAGTGGGCTTTCAGTGGCTGTAAATTGCAAGGGAGGAGATTGTCTGTCTTTTCCCCATGGAGGATCTGGTGGATTTGAACCACGTACCTTTGGGTTGGCAGCACAACTCCTTACTGGGTGGTGCAAGTGGTTAACACATTCGTATGCTAACCAAGAGGTTGGAACTTCTAGTCTGCTCAGAGGTGCGTCCGAAGAAAAGCCTGGTGATCTAGTCCCCAAATCTTCTACTGGAAACACGGCAACACACATTTCTGCTCTGATGTGTGTAGAGTCCTGGGCTGCACCAATGGCACTTGGTTTTCTGTGCAAAGTATTCACGTGCTTAACTAATAGAACCTGCCCGAATGTTCCAGATATGATGCACCAGTCTCTATTTTTCCAGTAGTTTATATTGGCTCCATATCCGTACTGACATTTGGTATTTTCAGCCCTAAGAGTAACCATTCCTGTGAGCGTGTAGAGTGATCTCAATGTGATTATAATTTGCATTTCCCTGATAATGGTTTAAGCACTTTTCATATGTTCAGTGGATGTGTGTGTGAGTGCACGTGTGTGAAATACCATCGCACTGTCTCTCCTTTTTTAGCGGCACTGCCCTTTGTCGTAAGGGGTTTGCAGGGGTTCTCTTGATAGACTTGAGCGTGAGTCCTTTGCCAGCTTTGATGTTGCAGGTAGCTCTTGCTTCACTCTTCCGAATGGCGTTTTTGATGGCAGGTGCTTTCGCCTCTATCTATATTCCCTTATTCCTCCTTTTAGTATTCTGTTTAACAAATCTTTCTCTAGGGACTTGCACATCTAACCTTTGCCCCCACCCCCCCAGACAGTTCAAGTCCCCCAGCAGCACCAAAGGAGAAAATGGGCGACCTCTGTGATTTAGCTGTGAACGTTTTGTGGAGGGTCAGCTGCAAGGTGCTTCTAACTTGAAGAGGAATCTGAGTTCTGCAGTTGCTAATCTCAAGATCACAAGGTGTTCTATCTTAACATCCAGGTGTGGTGTCAAATTAAGGGTAGGATTTTGGGGTTTTCTCTTCCCCATTTGACAGTCAGTATTACCCCCTCCCCAAGAGTTTCAAATTTCAGATGATAAAATTGTCTACTCCATAAATAATTTAAAAATGCCTAAAAATGTTGTAACTCTTCTAATGGAAACCATGTTTTTGTTCTTGTACCCTAAATTGCAGATGGGTTTTTTCATCTGCCCTTCATAATTTCTTCAGCTGTCTATTGAGAAGACATAACACAGCACTTCAGATTTAGGGAGTCTGTGTCTGCTTTCATGCTTAGAAGTCTTGTCTTTATACTGAATTCAAGAAGTCCCTTCTTCCTTGGAGGCCATCCTTGGCTGTGCTTATGTATACAGAGAATTGGTAGATCAAGTGGATCTGGTCTATCAGAAGGAGAGCTCTGGTGGCCTAGTGGTTAAGGAGTTGTGCTGCCAACCCAAAGGCAGGTGGTTCAAGTCCACTAGTGCTCCACAGGAGAAAGATGTGTGGTCTCGTTCTGTGCTATTTATATCCTTTGAGAACCTGCTGGAGGGTCTGCTCTGAGCCATTTTGACTTGATGGCAATCAGGGAGTGAGTGGTCCATGAGATAAACCACCCTTCTCCTCTGCTGACTTGTTTGAGTAACTTCCACCAAGAGTGTGCTTGAGGTTCAGAAAGAAAGGAGCCCTTCATTGTCATTTCTTCCTCATATGCCACCCCCCATTTCTCCTGCTTTCTCCATTTAGCTGTGAAACTAATGACCAAATATTGTGCTTTGAGAAGACCGTGTTACTTGCGTAATGGATTCTTTTGTTTCTGTTTGTGTTGATGCTGAGATTTTGAGAAGACCTTTTCCTTCTGAATGAGAGTCTTCTTTTCCAAGTCAAATGTTTTGGAGGAGAATCTAGAAGATAAGGTGTTGAGAGTGTGCTGTGTGGATAGATTCCTGTCTGCAGTGAAGCTATCTAAATGCTGTTTGCAGTGTCAAATCGTATCTTTGAGGATTAGCTTAACATCTGTCTTGAAATCCATAATTTCCTATTTATCTAAACAGAACTTTGCCCTCAGATCTTAGAATGAGCTTATTTTCTTCAACTCTAAAGCCCTTAAGTACAGCTTTACTTCCCCTATAAATTTGTTTAGGATTATATCCACTGAAGTGTTGTCTCTAGTAGATAAGATAAAGAGACTCAGAGGCTATTTGTGGAATTCCAAGAAATAAAACCTTGCAACTCATGCCCAGTTCATCGGAATTAGTTGAAATCAGTGTTTTACCCACACTTTGTCAGTTTTAATCTAAAATCCTTTTTATGAATAATGTTGCCTGCACTGTCTTTCATAATATAATCTACTGGGGGTTTTTTTTTTGGTAAGATGAATGTGTTAATTAGGCTTTCTTTTTTCTAGTTAGTAGTAGCTTAGTAATTACTGCCATATTGTTATTGTGTGCTGTTGAGTAGGAATTGACTCATTGCTGACCCCTGGCAGATTTTCAGAGACAGTTAATCACATGTGAAGAGATTGCCCATCTTTCTTCCATGGAGCAGCTAGCTAAATGGCCTTGAACTACATGCCTTCAAGATTTCAGTGCAGCTTTATCTCACCTTCCCTTTACTCTGTATTTAACTGGTTAAAAAAAAAGAGAGAGAGAGAGAATGATAGTATAGGGAACTCTTAGCAATTATAACCAATCTTCATTTGTCCAACATGTATTGTTTTTTGCTTCTTGTATTTACTTTAAAACATATCACCAGAGGCCCATGAGGGAGTTGAACTTCTGACCTGTCTGTTAGCAGTCAGAGGCTCTTAATCATTGGGTTGTTCTGAGATAAGTGTATGGAAATTGAGTCAATGAAATAGTTCAGAACTTGGTTGCCTGTGGGAGAAAGGGTTGGGAAGTGGAGAAGGGAGGAGCAGATCTGCTAGGTCTGCCCCAGCATACATTCACCGTTTGAGGAGAGCAATGCTGTGTCCTTTGTTGGAATCGGAGAGGCTTCCTGCCCAATTTAACCTGGAAGCTATATTCTCAGAAATGTAAACGTACTTCTATCTACTTGATTCAGATTCATAAGGACACTCTTGGGCTTCTGAAGCTGTGACTCTTTATGGGAGGAACCACTCATGTGATAGAAGTGCTGGGGGAGACTTTTGTTAACAGTGGGACTTGCTGTGGACTACCCCAGAGCTGAAGGGCTCGAGACAAAGTGAAGAGGCAGATTGAAGGGCGAGAAACGCCCAGCTCATTGCCATGAACGCATTCTAGAACCCTGGCTCTCTGGGGCAGTGAGAATCACCTCACAGGGTTTCCAAACAAGTGATCTCAATGCTACAGCCCTTCATGTGTTGCCTGCCAATCAAAAGACCACGTGTTCGAATCTCCCTGTGTCTCCACAGGAGAAAGCTGGACACTGTCTTCCCAGAAGGACGTACAGCCTCAGAAACTTGATGGAAGGTCTCTCAGGGTTGGATTTGACTCAGTGACATAGAGTTGAGTTGAATATTAATGGAAACTTATGGCCACAGATTTCTCCCGTTGAGCAGATGGTGGATTCAAACTGCTGACCTTTCTCTCGTAGCTAAGTGCTTAACCACTGTGCTACCAGGGCACCTTTGTAGAGAAGCAGTTTGATGAACAAGCGCTGAGTGAATCAAAAGTGTTAATTCTAAAAATTGAAGTAAAAGAGCTAATTGCATGTCAAAATTTTTTAATAATGCTTCTCTGCTTTGTTACAGTTAACAATGGTAAATGTGGAAAATTAACATCTTTTCCAAGCCTAAAACTTGGGAAATAGATGGATTGTATTAATTTAGTCTCTGAATGCTTTATGCTTGATTTTCTTTGACCACTGAAATATATGATTTGGTCTCTATAACTTTGCTAAAAGCAAAGAGTACCTGAGGCTCTTAGAAGTGAAGGTCAAAGGCTACAGCCTTTGGTATAGATTACATTTCATCATAAGGGAAACAAAGATCCCCACACAACTGAACCAGTAACAGCAGCTCGAGACACACAGAAACATTGACCCACCAAAGATTTAATGTTATGTGGATCCATAGTCCACATTCATGGAACAGCAGGGATGAAATCAGATGACACGGTGAGTTGGACAAAGCCCCTGGAAAGGACCTCTTTACAGTGTTGACGAGCAAAGTTGCTACTTTGAGGACTAAGGTGTACCTGAGCAAGCATGGTCGTTTTCATTCCTTCTACGGTAGTCCACAGCGTAGTGTGCTGCTAACCACACTGTCCTGCCTCTCTGGCAGTTTGACATCCCCAGGAGTCCTTTGAGAGACATGTGGACAGTGTCCTTCTGTTAACATTGGTAGCCTCAGAGACGCCCCGGAGGGTCTCACTGCGTCAGAATAGGTGCAGTGGCGGTGAGTGTGGTTCTTGTTTTTCATGTGTATTTGAAAGCTGATGTCTAACGGAGGTGCCACAGGTAGGTGACTCCAACAAGCAGACATGTATTCCCCCCCAGTTCAGAAGGCTAGGAGTCCAATATCATGGCTCTGAGGTTCTTTTCTTTCCGTTCTGGAGAAAGGGCCTTGCTTTCTTCAGCATCCCTAAGCCCAGTATCCCTGGCTGTCTCCATAGTCCATGTCTTCCTCTGTGACTTGGAGCTTCCCAGCATGGGGAGGTGCATCCTTGGTTCAAAGGATGTGCTCCACACCTGGTCTGTCTTCCTTCAGGTGCTGAGTCTCCTCTTTGCTTGCCTCTTCCCTCCTGTTACTTCCTGTGTGATGGAAGCATTCTAGGCCATGTTCCAGGGAAATCCCTCTTTCATCACATGAGAGCTCTGACCTGGGTGAAGGTGTGTTCCCCCCCCACCCCCCTACTCATCTGAGATCAGTGCTGCTCATATCAGATCACATCATGGCGAATAACTGTACCATCTCATGACTGTCTCTAATCCTGCCTGCTTAATATCTTAGACTTTAGGGTTTACAACACGTAGGATCATTATATAGAGAATTGTGGCCTTGCTAAGTCGACACATAGTTTTAAGGGGCACATAGTTCAGTCTGTGGCACAGGATTATGAATAAAGAATTGTCTTCAGGAAGAATTGATGCCTTTGAATTGCAGTGTTTTCAAGGAATGTTGACTGTATATCCCTCTCCTCCAAAGTGAAGAGGGTGAGACTTTAGCTCACATTCTTTGGACATCTTATTCGAGGGTCAGTTCCTGGGAAAGGAAAGCATGCTTGGAAAAAATGGAGCGACAGTAAAAAAGAGGAAGAACCTGAGTGAGATGGATTATAAAGTGGCTGCATTTGGCTCCGACACAGCAGTGACTGAGGAAGTCACAGGTCCAGACAGACAGGGCTTTATTCTGCTACATGTTGTCCAGGGCTGTTCTGTGCTGTCAGAACGGACTCATAACTGCCCCTCCAGTGGGTTTCCAGAGACAGTAAGTCACAGGGAAGTTGACTGCTCACCTTTCTCCTATGGAGCAGCTGGTGGATTTGAACTGTGTGTCTTTGGGGTGACAGCACAGCTCCTTACCACTAGGCCACTAACTCAACACCACAGAACAACTCTAGTAGTTGTTTTGGGTGAGGTTTTTTTTTTCTTTTTTTCTCTCCTAAAGATATAAAAAGTTTAACTTTATTATCTTTTGAATCTGAAGAACTTAGATCACAGACTTGATTAGCTGAAAATATATACTTTCTTCTGAATAGCCTATTAACTAAATTGTTCCTCATACTCTCTAGTTTATGTTGCCTTTACATTTGAGGTAATTGAGGCAGTTTCTTTTATATCCAACTCATCATTAGAAAATACTCTACATAAATTGAATTTTTCTCATCTGTGGAAGTAATTTCCTATTGTTTAATCTCTGGTTTGTTCATTTGTTTAGACGTTTATTAACTGCCTACTGTTGTCTCTGTCATTGGTCTGGGTCCCTGAGGGTACAACTGTAAATGGAAAGGTTCTTGTTCCAGAAGTTCAAAGAATACAGAAAGGTAAGTGATTTTGACATTGTGTCCCAGCAGTGGTAGGGAGGAGAGAGGAAGAAAACTTCTGCAAGAAAAGAATGGCTCAGCTGGGAGGGAGTTAGGCTGCGCTCTAAAGAGTGGGTAAGGACTGTTTTTCTGATTTAAATACAGACTTTTAAGAGGAAATAGCTTTTAGCAAAATGGTACAGGCTGAATGTCATTACACAAAAATACAACAAATTTGATAAACTCTTTGCTCAAATTGTTAACTTACCATCATTGGTCTTGTTGTTTATTGTTGTTATGTTCCGTCAGTCATCAGTCGTTTGCGACTCATAGCGACCTTATGTACAACAGCCTTAAACCCTGCTCTATCCTGTGCCAATCACGCTGCCTCTGACACACCCATCCCCATTAGGTTTAAAAATACTCTGTTAAATAGTAACCGAAAATGTTTGAATGTTACTTAGTAAGGTTTCCCGTAAAAGGGATTTGATCAGAGTTGAGGCATTGTAAAGAGTATGTGGTTGAAGGAGTGAGCTATCAGTTGGACATAATTTTAATTAATTTCATGCTTTTTTATTCTGAAAGTTTTTGTTTGCACTGTGTGTGCTGTGTGCGCTCACCACAGTTATTCTGCTGATCCAAGGGTTTTGGGAGTTTTATTTCTCCATTTAATAGCTGTTAGATTTTTATCTCAGCTCAGTGATGTGATTCTGCTAAGTGA
>NW_006399868.1:3221960-3234248 GCF_000299155.1 Elephantulus edwardii
CTAAATGATGATGTAATTTTAATTTGTAATCATTGGTAATTAGCAACTATGTTACATATTGAGAATTAATTCTGTTAGTGTTGACTACTAATAGCTAAGAACAGATGCCATTTAAAGTGCTTGTAATTACTTCTGTGGGAAAGCTCCACATGCCAAAGGTGAACACTCCGAATGAATATGGATCTTGGGTGTTTAGCCCGAGAAGTTAGTTGTTTGGCGTGAGCGGGTGGTGTGGGCGAAGGCTGAATAACAATAACACTGGAATCTGTGCTACCTTATTTGGAAAGAGTCTCTGCAGATGTGATTAAGCAGAGGATTTTGAGATGAGGAAGTTATTCTGTATGGGCCACCTGGACCTAAATCCAATCACACGTGTCCTTCCTTGTAAGACAGTGTGAGAGGGAGAGCTGGGGCACACAAAGAAGGTGGGTGAGGCTGGAGAGTGGGATGGGAGGAATGTGATCACTGCAAAGCTCCCAGAAAGCCAGAGATAGTCTCCTGAGAGACTTCCGAGGGAGCACAGCTCAGCCACTGCCTTGACTGCAGCTTCTACCCTCCAGAGCTCAGAGAGGATACATTTCTGTTGTTTTAAGCCCTGAAGTGGTGCTGATTTGTTCCAGCAGCCATAGGAGACTCTAGGATACTCTGTTTCTACAGTTGTAGCCAAATCTCCATTCATTCTCTTCTTCCACAGGGAACACTTTGAGGGCTGACACTACTAATAAACTGGTGACCAAGACAGATAGACATCTCGGTTCTTAAAGAATTTCTTTTCCAGTAGAAAGAGACCAGAATTAAGTTAAAAAGCCAAAATAATTCCATAAAGTAATGAGAACATGGGAGCTCTGGTGATGGTTGCTAAGGAGCTGCTCAGCCAGCAGCAACATCAGCAAGAACATGGAGCTCTGGTGGCCTAGCCGGTTGTGTTGACAACTCGAAGGTGTGAGGTTCAAATCCACCGTCTGCTCCATGGGGGAACAAAGGGCAGTCTCCTTCCACACAATTACAGCCTCAGAGGACTCATAAGAGGGTCCCCTATGAGTGCATTCCAACTCGACAGTAAATAACAACAATAAGAACATGGTGGGAGTTGGTAAGACGGGGTGGTGGCACTTGGATGTGATGTGGTGGGGAGCCACTTTGGATGATGGTAAGACAGAGTGGTGGCACCTGGGTGGGGCGATGTGGTGGGGAGCCACTTCAGATGATGGTAAGATGGGGTGGTGGCACCTGGGTGGGATGTGGGGAGCCTCTTTGGATGAATTATTCCGGGAAGGCACCTAAGGCCAGCCATCTGGGCTGAGATGCATGAGCATGGAGGGCGTCTGCAGAAGGGAATGAAGAGGGCAGTGAGGGGGACAGGTGGCCAGGGACTAAGATCAGACGCTGTAGGTCATGACAGGTTTGGTATGTTCTAATTGCAGAGGGAGGACACTGGAATGTTATGATCACATTCTGAAAGGAGTGTGCGTGCGGAGGAGGGACTTGGGTAATTGCTGTGTCCCCAGGAGAGAGGTTATTTCGCTTTCTCCACATCTGCCTTGGAGGAAGTTCAGACAGGGCGCTCCTCAGCCATCCTTTCGCAAAGGTGGGAAGACTTCATCTTACATGCTTTGAGCATGTTGTTGGGAGGGACCAATCCTTGGAAAAAGACATCATGCTGGGGAAGGGAGAGGGTTAGTGAACTAGAGGACGACCCTTAGTGAGGTGGATTGACACAGGGGCATATCATACACTGAGAATGGCACAGGATGGGGCGGGGCTCACATCTGTTCTTCATAGGGTCACCGTGGGTTGCAGCAGACACCACAGCACCTAACAACAGCAGCAGAGGGGCAGCACGACAGTACTGTGGGGTCTTTGCTGTGCAGGAAAGAGATGACAGCCATTAGCTTGAAGGAATAGTCAAGGGTAGAGCTACTAAGATTTGCTGAAGATTAAAAGGGAGAGAGGTAAAAGTGGATGATCGCTTTACGACCTTCATGTGTTCATGTTAGTGCTTGCGGCCCAGGGAGCTGCTGCTGTGAGGTGGGCTGTGACTCAGAATTCCCAGCGAGCCGGTAGGACAGAGGAGGACTGCCCCGCAGTGATCTCCACAGGAGCAGCGTCCCCATTAGTCCCCACAGCGTCACCTGTGGGTTCAGGCTGCCAGCCTTCTAGTTAACAATGGACTAGTTAACCACTGCGCCACCCAGGCTCAGTTCCAGGAAGTGAGGATGAGACTTTATAGAAATGACTCCACATGCCTTTTCAGTGATTTGGCAACTCATTAGCAACTTCCTGGACTGTAACTACTAGTAAAAACAAACAAACAAACAAACACCCTTTCCTCAGCATCTCCTACAAGTAATTAATTGCACTTTGAGGTCAATGCGTGAGTATGCTAAACGAATACGTTCTGCTCAGGGTTCTTTCTGTAAGTGACACGTGAACCATCTGTACACGAGTTGACATTTTAGTTCACCACCCACTTGGCTTGTTTCTTGAATTGATGGATGCTCGACTTCTTTGAAGCTGTGGGTAGGTAGAAAACATGTAAAATTGTTCAACAAGTATGCAAGATCGTGGTAGCCAGTAGGGTTAATCTTCAAAGTTTTTATGTCCTCTGAGTGCTAAGAGTGTCCCTTAAAGATGGTTCAGTAAACAGAGAGGTTTGTTTAATGTTGATAGGGCTGATGTGTTAGCACTGGCATCGGTTCCTAATGTCCTGGACCCGTGGCCTGTAGCCAAGCCATTGCCCTCCTGTAGATGGAGTGCTTGGAGGGCCTTGGGATTTCCAGGCACATTGCTTACAGAGAGATTTCCCTTCGAGCGCATTTGCCTTCAACGTGTAAAAGTGCACATTGTGCCCAGCGTTCTTTAGAACTCTAAGGAGGCTTGTGTTATCTTAGGTGAGAATGGTGACTCTCTGCATAGTGTTGAAAAGACACTGGGACGATACTGAACAAAGGGAATTCTGTCTATACTGACTGGATGTTTAAAGAAATCCTGTAAAACCGAGGCACGTCAGGCTTGTTACATCAGAGAGCAACACGTTAGGGTTCCAGGACTAATTTTCCTTGAAAAGCGGGCCATTGGATGCCCTCAGAGCCCCTCCACCTGCCTCTGAGGTTGCTCCTTGGCATCTGGCATCTTCTTGAGGAGACTTGGCTCCCGTGATGGCACCTGGCAGTGTGCGTCTGTCACATCCCTCCTGTCTCCGTGGCGTAGAGTGCCCTCAGCCCTTCCTCCTGCTGTGTCAGGAGGAGGATGGGAATCGTGGTGTCCTGCTTGTGATAGGCGTTCCCAGCCTACAAGTTGGCCTCTAGGTATCACGGCCGTTGATTTCCATTCCACTTGGGGTGGAGTCTTGCCTTGAGCAGAGTTCTGTTAGGCCAGTGATCATGATTGCAACAACCAAACATGAAAATCTGTGGCTTTGGACAAACTTTTTCTGTCTCATAGGCATGTCCATGGCTGATAATTTTGGGTTCCAAGTGACCCAGGCTCTTTTATTTTGGGGCTCCGTCATTGTCTTGAGCCTCGCTGGTCTCCTCAACCCTCTTCAGACAGTTGGATGAAGAGTGTGGGGCTGGTTTGTATTCATACCTGGAAGAGGCACATGGACTTCTTGCCTCAGTTTTATTGGACAGAACTAGTCCAGGGACTCCAGTGGAATTCCAGTAGAGATTAAGGAACATAGTTAAGGTGTGGAGTCCAGGGAGATGCAGTGGGTTTGTTACCTTCCATCTAGTCTCCACCGAAATGTCTCTGTCTCTTTCTTTCTCATTGCTGCCCTGCTGGAGCTGACTCTGCTGACCCTCCTTTGAGTTTCCAAGGCACTAAATCACACAGGAGGATATTGTCCACCTTTCAACCATTATTATTGTTATGTGCCATCGAGTTGCCTGCTACTCATAGCGACCCTATGAACAAGAGTCCTAAACCCAGCTCTATCCTGTGCTAATCTCACTGTCTCTGACACACCTACCTCCATTACCCCAGTCACTGAATCAAACCACCTCATTAAGGGTCTTCCTCCCCTGCGCTGTCCCTCCACCCTCCCAAGCATGACATCCCTTTGCACGGACCGGTCTTGTAACATGTCCAAAATATGCCAGAAGAAGCTTCTTAATCTTTGCCTCTAAAGACCATCCTGGTTTAACCCTCTCCTGGATGAACCTGTTCGTTCTCTTAGCAGTCCATGGTATATTCAATACTCTTCTCCAGCACTCCAGCTCAAAGGCATCAATTCTCCTTCTATCCTCCCTAGTCATTGTCTAGTTCTCTGATGCATAGCAAGGGATAGCACTAAGTGAAAGACTAAGGATTGTATCAGGCGCATCTTAGTCTCCAGACTGACATCGTTGCTCTTCAGTGCTTTGGAGACATCTCTAACAGCAGACTTTCCCTATGCAATTTGTCCAAATTGGAAAAAAAAATGTAAAAAAATTGAACAAAGATGTTTAAGGCTGTTTAACCCTCTTCTTAGAGCATAAGGGCTTCACATGTCTCATCCAATCACAAGGACTCATATTAACAATGACACTTCCTTTCATTATGGCCAGTGGGAGTGCATTCATCTTAATTAAAAGCATGGCTCGTTAAGCTAGTTATTTCTTTCACGTGATCTCAGGATGCTTTGAAAAGGTGGTTTATTCTTATGGGAAAAACATCCCGTAATAGAAGCTTCTTTATTTATTTATTTTAAATATGTGGCTAATTTCGAGTGGCTGGAACTGAAGGTTGACAGCTTGAATCCTCACATGGTCCTCAGGAGAAAGATGAGGCTGGCTTCTCTGTTAAGATTTACAGAAACTGACAGAGGGTCACTGTGAGGAGGAACTGCCCAGGCAGCACTGCACCAAGATAGAAAGGCTTTGAGGTATATAGTAATAGAATTGTAAAACCAAACCCTGTCTGCTAGCAACAAGGAGAGAGATGGAGAGCAGGATTTTTTTTTAATTGCATCAATCCTGTGTACAGAGTCTATAATGGTGAGAAGGAGGTTACTCTCACACCCAACTCCTGTTTAATGAATGTAACTGGAGAATGTGTAAGCTGTGGGGGTCTTAAGAGCTGAGAGACTAGGAAGGGCTTAGGTCATAGCATTTGTTGGGGATACAGTCACAGCAATTTGGGGGATAAAAATAAACCTAATCAAGTTGCATAACTGTCAGTAAGAAGCACGCCTTACTGGCAGTTGGCTTTACGTATTTTGATCTGATGCATAAATTGACCCCCACCCTCTCTATTTAGCAGCTGGCTGTCATATCCATTAGCTGTAAATCTGCTTCAAAGCCCCTGCCAACTCCCCTTGCTGAGCTCCTGTATCCTTTGGGCATACAGACAAAATTCCCAGATGCCAGTTCAGTGCTGCGTCTCTGGACCTTGTTTAAATCCTTGCCCTGCTTCTTGAAATGGCCGGAGGCAAATGATAGAATCTGTCACTGGAGGGAGCCGGGAAGAGTTTGTAAAGGCTTTTGTACAATAAGAGGGAGCCCTGGTAACTAACTCTTTGGGGGAGAGCGTCTCCCTGAAAGATGTCAGACTAGGAAGCCCCACCAGTGGGTCTGTTCTGTCACAGAAGGTCTTCTGTGTGGGAACTGACTTGATAACACACAGTTCCACATAGAGAAGTGTGCTGTGGAGGTCTGTTAGTGTGTGCCCTCAGCCGTGGATGGTGGAGGGAGGACTCGATGACCACCGCCTTTGTCCTGGCCGTTCTCGGCTCTGCAGACAGCTGCATTCTTCATTTCACTTTTATGCTATGATCAAAGCTTTCTTAGCTTTTGGGACCATAACACCATGCATGCTAAGGAAGAATGGAAAATCGAGGAGGACCCCAGCTACTTGGTTTCAAGACTAAGTATTAAAGGTTCAATAGTCAAGATAGGGTCATATTGGTTAAAATACAAACAGGTCCTTGGAACAGCATAAACAATCTAAAAATTGTCCCATAGAGTCAGTTGAATTTTGGTTAGGGTGCCAAAGCACTCCAGTGGGGGAGGGATAGTTTTTCCACAATGGCACTGAAATAATTTGGAAACCTTTTTGAAGAATAAACAAACAGTGACAAAAATCTTTACTACTTTTTGTACTTAAAACGTTAACCCAAAGTTGATTATAAACCTAAAGGTAAAAATGGAAGTGATCACATGCTAAGAAGAAAATAGGAAGAAAAAGACCTTAGTGTTATTAGTTTGTCAGACATTTCTAAAATACAACACAATTTTCACCAGCGATAAAAAAAAAGAATTTAACTCTCTAAGTTGAAAACTTTTGTTCTGCCAAAGCACTGTCAAAAAAATGAAAAGACAACACACATACTGGGAGAAAATAGTTACAAACCACTTTGTCTGAGGAAGGACTTGTGTCAAGAATCTAGAAAGATCTCAACCCAATTTTAAAAACAAAACTTGAATAGTCACTGCAGCAAAGGAAGAAAATATGTGGATAGTAAATAAGCTATGATCAACACCCGTGGAGGCACTAGTTAAGAAATCAAGACTTACTGCACTGAACATTTCTGCTGTCAAGAACCTCCTTAAAGTGCTAAAGAGCAAGGGTGTAATTTTAAAGACTAGGGTGTGTCTGCTCCAAGCCATGGTATTTTCCAATTGCATCATATGTATATACGTGAAAGTTAGGCAATGCGTAAGGAAGGTTGAAGAATAATTGATGCCTCTGAATTGTGATGTTGGCAAAGAGTATTGACTATACAATGGATTGCCCAAAGCATCAACAAACCCATTGAAGGAAGTGCAACCAGGGTGTTTCTAAGAGGCAAAGGTGGTGAAACTTTGTCTCACATACTTTGAGTGTGTTGTCAGGAGAGACCAGACTTGGAAAAGTACATCATGCTTGGAAAAATGGAGGGTTAGTGTAGAGGAAGACCTCCAATTGGATGGACTGACAAACTGACTGCAGCAGTGGACTTGGGCATGAATGATGGAGATTAGCAAGATGGCGCAAGGCTCGGCAGCATTTAAACGGACTGTCAGAAGAAAGAACATGCCTATCCTGATGACAGTGCAGCCTGACTGCATCTTAGAAGCCGAGGACATGCTCCCAGGAGGGACCAGTCCCCGTGGAAGGATGTAGGCATGGAAAAGGAGATGACCGTGAGATGGACAAGGGCTCAAACATAGCAGTGATTGTCAGGATGTCAGGATGAGGCTGGACTTTATGGTAACAGAGTCACTGTGAGTCAGAAGCATCTCAAAGGCACTGAACAAAGGTGACCACAAAAATGGTGACATTTTAACCAGAGGCAGCTTTTGCAAATATTTCTGTGCTCGATCTTCATTTCCTTGACCAGTGACTTTTTTCTGTTCCTGACTTTCCCTGTCTTGACCTTCCCATTGCAGGCTACTTAGCAAACAGTCTAGGATTTTTCAACAATAAAGAATACTTTAAATAATTATGCATTATTTAAAATCTCTCCTTTTACTTTATAGGCAAGAGTAGTGAACAGTAACAATAATGTTGTCATAGATCTTAACCTACTAAAATGTTTGCTGGCCTTGAGCTTCTACTCTGTGCCATTTGAAAACTCCGTTTTTAGGTACTTTTCTTTCTCAATCATCTGCTTCACTTCTTGCTCAAAGTTCAATATCTATTCATAATTTCTTCCCTATTAGGTTGGTCATTCCTGATACGCAATGGATGTGTCTCACAGTGCACGTTTGCCAGGGCGATGTTATTATTTACCTTTGAGTCAGAACTGACCCGTAGTTGACCCTCCAGCAGGTTTTCAGAGGCTGTAGATCACATGGGACGAGGTTGCCCATCCCTCTCTTGGGGAGCACCTGGTGGATTCGAACCAGGTGACTTTAGGATTGCACTGCCACTTAGCCACCAGAGCTCCAACCTTTGCCATGTTTGTGATGTAGAGCACCACATTGTGTTCTGAAATCAGGCCTTATGTATTCTGATACTTTGAAACAGCAAATTTCCTGAAACTTGTCACAGAGAGGCAGGGGAAAGCAAGTGAAAGTGGCTGATGCTGACTCTTTTTTGAAAGGGTCACCTTATAAGGAGAGATGGCGTCTATAGAAGCGGAGGACTGATAGGGAATGATGGCCTCTCTAGAGAGTTGAGCCCATGACCTTAACAGAAGCCTCCATTTCTCCTGTCGTCTGGGATCCCTGCTGGCTCCTTGGCTCTTCACCTTGCTGCAGGTTTCTGGACCTGTAAGGGACCTGCTCTTATGCCTTCTGGGTGAAGGATTGCTTTTACATTGTAAATCAGACCACCTTGTTTACCCGCCCTTGTTGGTGGAAGCAGCCAAGTTGCCTTTGACTCGTGGAGATCCTGGGTACCACGGACCAGAACCCGGTGCAATGCTGCGCCTTCCTCACAACCTCTCCTGTGCGTATGCTCATTGTTGCGGTCATGGTGACAATCAATCCATCTCGGCCTCTTCTTCTCACTGATCCTCCACTTTTCAAAGATTGTCTTCTGGAGAGATGCCGCTTCCTGATAATATGCTTAACATATTGCCGCAAATGATGGCAAACGTGTTTCTAAAGACGGTTGACAATTTAAAAGGTGTGCACCAATGTATTAAAGTGTATGAGAGCGTGTCCTACCATCCTTCTCTCGAGGACCTCTCTTGGATTCTTGCCTTCCAACACAGATTGTTCTTTCTTTGGACAGTCCAAGGCTGCAAACCTGTGTGCAAGCAGAACGTCAGCCTTTGAATTAGCATCTGAGTGCTTTAATCACAGTGCCACAAAGATTCCCATTGTAACTAGAATCTAATAGCCATGGAGTCAGAAGCGACTCTGAACTGACCCTCCAGCACCAAGGCTGGGGATCTTACAGGGAGAGATGACCCACTATTTTCCTCAGAGCTGTTGGTGGATTCAAACGTCCAGGGAGGCGCAGCCCCACTAGAGCTCCCTAACTGAGTCGCCGGAATCACCTCCCAGCAACTGAACACGCGCTGAGGTCTGTCCTAGCCTGGGGACAGGTAGGGGAGAGCACTCATCCACTGTGTACCCAGCCAGGAGCGGAAAGGAGAGGGAGGCCATGTGTGTGTCTGCTTCAAATCCCTCCCAGTGGCCTCACAGCTTTGTCTCTGCCTCAGATGTTTGCTTTTGCTGTTTATCTTTCCTCCTGGATCAAGCGAGAAATACTTTAAACCTGTGGGGATTAGAGTAACCTTTTTAAAGTGAAATGATAGCAACCAGCTCAGCTTTAAACTGGCAGGAATTAGTCCTTCAGTCTTGTCGGTATTTATCAGCACATAGGATAATTGGAAGTTGTCTGATGTGACAATTTTGGGAGGCGTCAGGGAGGCTGAACTTCTTGCATAACAGGGCAGAGGAGGCCTGACAGAGGCATTGCACCTGCGGGCTGGCCCAGGTATACGGTGGCTCACTCCCTTCTGCCTTCCCCAGAGCCTGGTTGGGACCCTGCCCGGTCCCTGATGCCATGTCTGTCCTGAAGCACTGTAGAGAACAGACAAGGAGGTTGGCATTCACTCACAAGACAAGAGGGACTCAGTCCGACTTCAGACTGGGCTGCTTAGGACTCTGCAAAGACAGGTCGACCTGACTGTTTGGTTCCAGGACATTCAGACCCCTTGGGGTTTCTAAGAGTGGGGAATAAAAGCTTGTGTCTTCATCTCTTCATCTTGTTCTGACATCCACTTTACCTGAATTTAAGCCTTGGGCTTTCTCTCCTTTGTTCATGGAATTAGAGATTTGAGGGATGGTCCCTGTGTGCACCACCTACTCCCTCCTCTTCAGTCTCTAATTACAACACAATTCACTGCCAGAGAGCGAGACTCACGGCCGACCCCAGCGAATTCTCAAGAGTCTGTGAATCACATGGGAGGGGATTGCCCATCGTTCTGCTGTGGAGCAGCTGGTAGATTCAAACTTCCTGCTTTCGACTAGGCAGCCCCAGTCTTCACCCCCTAGGCTACCATGAGCTGCCTACTTGTAATTCCATCCTTGCCAGGGTGACAGGTTAAGAAGTGTTCTTGAAGCCTTTCTCTGATGTGACTCAGTAAAGTCCCTGCTCCTTTGCACTTGCTGGGATGTATACATTCTTTTTGGACATCTGAGCTCTTGTTAAGGAATGCTCAGGACCACTCTTTGGGGTAGGCTCTCATGCTTGGCTGGGCTGAGAGACAGTGCAGGAGACCCTGGATGAGGTGAATTGACGCAATAACTGAGGAAATGAGTATAGGTGTGTCAGAGACAGTGAGCGCAGCTCAAGGATAGAGCAAAGTTCTGGGCTGTTAAGCATTGGGTCGCTGTGAGTCATAGTTGACTCAACAGCACATCATAACAGCAACAACATTGCCACTGAGTCAGGATCAATGCATAGCTGACACTTCACTGGGTTTTTCTGAGGCTGTAAATCACATGCGAGGAGATTGCACATCTTTCTTGCCCAGGACCACTGGTGGATTTGAACCACAGAAGTGCCACCTTTGGGCTAGTGGAACAGTTTCTTTCAGACTGTGCCCCCAGAGCAGCCTGCTAGTTTATTGCATCATGGAAATCCAGTTCTCTCTTGTCCAGTGTTTTAGTCTTCATGCACCTTCACTTTTCCCTCGGAGCCTTTTCTCTTATGAAGATCCTCTCATTCGGTAGTTAGATTTCTCATCCCCCATTCAGGACGCCTGGGTTCAGTGTCCAGTCATGCACATCATGGACAGCCCCACACACATGTCAGTATAGCTCATGTATTGCTATGGTGCTAACCCGGTGGGACTCAGTGGAACTTTTACACTAAACAAAGGAAGAAAGACCTGACAACTTGGTACAGAGAATTTGCCACAGAAAACCTTTGGAATCACAGTCCTCCAGTCCCATTGTGCTATATGGTCACCAGGAGTCGGAGGCTAAGGACCAACAGCTAACAGTGTGTCTCTGTTACCTCCTATGGGAAGCAAGTCAGTTGAACAGAACCAAAAGCCCAGCACCTCCTTCTCTTGGGTCCAGATGCACTTGTGCAGAAGGGTTTTGCTTTGATTATCTCTGGGCGTCTTACTCATTTGTGGGCCTTCAACTTGGTGGACAAGTATCTGTGCCTTTCCACTGAAAGCTAACTGTGACGTCGGTAGCTGGACACCTGGATAACATATTTGAACCATGTACGTGTTCAGTATTTATGTTATAGAACATTGTGATACAGGAGGAAAAGAGGAAGTGAAATCCTACCCTTCGGTTTGGTTGTTTGCTAACATCCCTAACTCAGGGGTTGCCCTCAGAGGGACCAGTCACTCTTGGGATCTTCAGATCTGTTTTTGTTTTGACTCTTCTTCCTCTTCCTTGACGTGTTTGGACATTTACTTGATATTAATGTTCATTTTAATATCAGTAGTTGGTGTGAGGTGCCATTGAGTCAACTATGATTTATTGCGACTCAACCACAGATCTGAACCTGACCTTGTCCTGCGTTGACCCCACAACCTCTGCGATGCCTCTCAGAAGCCTCTCGTGCTATTCACTGTGTCAGTCCACCTTGTGGGGAGTCTTCTTTTTCTCTGAGCCTTCACTTTTCAAGCCATTTGTAAATGTCTCAAAGCTGTCTCTATTTAAGTGTGAAAGATACAGAAGAGATGAAATGAGTTAAAATGATCTTTTCCTGGGATTTTAAGGGAAAACCCAAACGATTCTTTACCCAGTAAGAAAATGTATGTGTGGAGTGGTTGGCCAGTTCTTACCATAATTTCAAAATTGGATTCTCTCAATTATCAATTAGATTGCTTCCCTATAATTAGTCTCTGCTAAGTGATTTATCTAGTATGCAGATGAGTAGAGAGAAAGCTCATTTCTTTGAAGACTGAAATGCCTGCTTGTGCTTGTTACAGGAAAACCACACAGCACTGGGAGCTCAGAGCGGATTCAACTCTCAGGAATGTATAACGTCCGGAAAGGCAAGATGCAGTTGCCAGTGAACCGATGGACACGGCGCCAAGTCATCCTGTGTGGGACCTGCCTGATCGTCTCCTCTGTGAAAGACAGTGTGACCGGGAAGATGCATGTGCTGCCCCTGATTGGTGGAAAGGTAGGAGGATTCATATACTGCCCCGGGTTGGTAGAAAGGCAGGAAGATGCATGTGCTGCCCCCTGACTGGGAGAAGGGTATATTGAAAACCAGCAGCATGCTGGCTTTCTGCTCTATTGGGCTTCATGTGAATGGTTTCCCAGCACATGAAGCTTTCTTTGGAGATGGGTAAATGGCTGTTGACTCATCCATGGGGCTTTGTCCAGCTCCTGTTTTGTGCTCCTCTAGAGAGAGCACCATTGACTGCTCTGTGGAGGGGTGGTTGTTGGTGACGAC
>NW_006399868.1:3235487-3250192 GCF_000299155.1 Elephantulus edwardii
CAGCCCAGCCCACTGTCATCAAGTTAATTCTGACTATAGAGACCCTTCACAGGGCTTCGGAGGCAATAGATCTTTATAGGAGGAGACTGCTCACCTTCCTCCCATGGAACACACAGCAGATTTGAACTGCCAGCCTTTTGGTTAGCAGCCCAACCTGTTACACACTACAAGACCAGGGCTGCTTTTGTGTCATTAGAAGATACACTTCTCAGGTCAAGTAGAAGTTCCTTTTTCTTTGGACAGGTTTGTGATTTCCTTTGCTGTCTTAAGCAGGTATTTTGTAAGATCTTTGATCTTAGTGCTTGTGAGCAGTGCTCGTCAAATATCAGACATGACGCAGCGTGGAAGTAATGATTCCACCTCAGTTTACATATCTGGGGTTAACACACTAGGGGGTTCCGGCTTAGTATTTTGGGCTGTTTCACTGTAAATATACCGAAGGCTTGATCCTAATGTGCTCCTTACTGTATGGAAAGCTTTTCTTGAGCTTTGCAAACTCTCTCCCCTCTCATGTATACAGTAGAAAGAGCCAGATTGCTTGAGGAAATTCTCCACTCTTCTTTCTTTCGGTTTGTTTCTATAAACCCCACGGTTATAGGGGAAGCAAAATCATAATTGTGTATCACTATTTCCTGGGGATTGGCTCATCTGTTAGTAATCAGGAAGGCAGGTTTGGATGAGAAATGGATTGTTGGAAATTGAGGACACATTAACCTTTTCTTTACCATTTTTCTCCTCAGTGGGCATGAGGAGGGAGGCAGGTAGAGAACATAAAGGGCAGGAAAAGAAGCAGCAAACTGGTCTAAAGTAGAGCCTTTTATAATTGGCAAGTGTCTGATTTGCTGGTTGAAGGGATTAGAGATGAGTTAAACCGAATGTGTGTGTGGTAATAAATGGCTTGATTGCTCACTGCTGTGGAGCAGGATGATTCTTCATGTGCAAGTTTAAACTCATCTTTCTTCCAAGTGAGTGGCCCACGCCAGAGGTTCTCCTTCTGCTACTGCATATCTCGCGCAGGGCAACACTGATCTTTTTCCGAATTAGGTCTGGCTCAGCTGCAGGTGCCTTTAGATCTATTTCAGCCATATGTTTTTGAAACCATTGCTCCTGAACTTTTCTCTGATCTTTGGAGTGTTAGTGACTGATACTTATTCTGGAAGGTCTTGCCCTTAGGATGGCTTTCACCTAATTAGTCATCTTTATTACAATCAGATCATCATTAAAAATGCATACTTGATGCAGGCTGCCCTGTTAGGTCAACACTCTCTCTCCCCCCTCCCCCATCTCCTTTACCTCCTTCCTTCCCCTTCCTCTCCCCCATCCCCTTTCCCTCCCTCGTCTCATTTTCTCTCTCTCATTCTCTCTCTCTCTCTCTCACACACACACACACCCTCTCTCTCTTTCTCACCCCCCCCTGTGAAGTTAGGTATTTGTTTAGGCAAATTTAATATGGCTGTTTAGTAAATATCCTGTGGGGGGAAAAACATGTCTTTGGGCCCCGGAAGTACCAGGAAGGGTACCATACTCCTCCTATCCCTGTGTTTGAAGAATTTTCTTAGTATCAGATGAGAATGGCTGTCACAACAACAAAACATGCCGTGGGTGGATAGTAGAAGGGGCTCCTGTTTAGTGGAGAGGGTCGAGGAAGGTTGTTAACAAGGAGATAGCAGTTATGGTGGAGCTTGAGGGTTGAAAAACCCTTTGTCATATGAAGGAGATGATCAGAAAGATTATTATGCTCGGAGAAGCAGAGGCAGGAAAGCACGCCAATGTCCAGATAAGGTCAGGAGATCAAGTTATAATTAGCATTTTCATTGAGCGCTCAGAGACTTGTCCTGTTTCCCAGGCCCTGTGCGCCCAAGCCTACAGTCTGGCGGGTTTTTTACCACTGAGTGAATTGAAAGTTAATAACTTCCTCTTGTCACTGGCAACCCTTGTAGAACCTGTTTGGGGCTATGCCTTTGGAAATAATTGAGTCCATTGAAAAACTGAGTCCTTTAAAACCTGATGTCAGAATTGGGGTGGGGGGACAGTGCACTCTTTGCAATCTGAGTTTTCACTAATGTTGGTCTGTTCTGTTTGTTGTGCTGTTGTTAAGGGATAACCAGTTATGGTTGGGTCAGTTCCAACTTACTACAGGCTCCTGCGTGTTCATAGGGCTCTCAGGAGCTGACTCTATGAAGTTGATGGCCAGACCTTTTTTCCGAGATGCCTTAGTGCGGGCTTGAATTGCCAGTCTCTTGTTTAGCGGCCAAGCACTTCGCTGTTCTGTCCTTCCAGGGACTCATCTGGGAGTACGTAGAAGGCTGTTATATTTTGTTGTAAATCAATATGAGAGAGAAATAAGGTATGTAATTGATTGGTTATAACCCAGCTAAAATTGCTGTGTAATCAGATTTGATGTATTATTTTTTCAATCATCCAGCAAACTGTATCTCAGAGCAGTTGTAAGTTAGCTTTCCCTTCAATCATCCAGCAAAACCTTTAACTGTGGCCTTTATCTCAAAGCAGTTGCAAGTCAGCCTTTCCTTCAGTCATCCAGCAAAACCTCTAATTGTGGCCTTTATTTCCAGGGTTCCTCTGGTTCACAGGAGTACCACAGTCTCTTCAAAATCTCTCCACTATTGTCATCACCTGTCTTACAGGGTGGAAAACACTCTCTTATATTGGTCCCACAGCTATAGATGATTTGCTAGACTATGTGCCCACAGTTCAGGTAGCTTGAGACCATACCTTCTCAACAGAAGCTAGTACAATGGCTAGAAACACCAATTTTCAAGGTTCTGACACCTTACTTACCATGCTTGAAAACTTCATTAAAAACCCCAGCAAGATTGTAATTCAGAGAAGCTAAAAAATTCCCCTTAAGTAAAGGTCCCCTGAAGAGGAAGTAAGAACCTCAGCACCTATTTTCGGCACAGGAGGATAAGAGAGGGTGGGCTATTCCATTTTCAAATGGGAAGAAAAGAATTTCACTATGGTGGGGAAACCTAGTGGGGACCACTGCTCTCCTCCTTTTCATGGTTTCCCTATAAGTCAAATTGGCTGGACAGAATCAGGAATTTAACGTTTTGGCTATTGTCATGTACCATCTAGTCAGAACCGACTTATAACTCACCCTCCAGCGGGTTTTCAGAGGCGAAAAATCACCCAGAAAGAGATTGCCCATCTTTCTCTTGCACAGCTGCTTGTGAATTTGAACCATGTACCCTTTGGTTGGCAGTCCAATTCCTTACCTGCTAGGCCGTCAGAGCTCCTTTAAGTGATGAGAAACTTGAACACAGGAAAGCTGCAAATCTGTGTAGACTCACCGAGCGAAGTCAGATTTAAGGAAATGGGGAAATAAATAACTCTGCTCTTGATTTGTGTTTGTCTCTCTGTGTCATCCTAGGTAGAAGAAGTGAAAAAGCACCAGCACTGCTTAGCATTTAGCTCCTCTGGGTCCCAAAGCCAGACTTACTACATTTGTTTCGACACCTTCACGGAGTATTTGAGGTGGCTTCGACAAGTCTCCAAGGTAAGCCCGCCGCACCCAGGAGGCTGGCGAGCTTCTGGCTGCCTGAACGGTGCCTTCTGTTTTGCTGAGTCCCAAAATACAGTCAAATACACAGAATTATTTTTTTTAAAGATATTACTGGTGGTTAGCAGTTTTTAGTTTTCTGAAAGCTAAGTTTGGCCAAATGTGGCTTTTGAACAAAATGCCAAGTGTTATTTGCTAGATTTTGTTAAGTACATACTGGGAAGGAAACCACTGGGCATAGACTGGTGTTGCTGTCCTGATACCGTAGATAAAGAGTAGGAGACTGGGAGTGTGGAAGGGACTGGCTGGGGCTACGACTACAGCCAAACCACAGACTACCCGGAAAGTTGTTAGAAATTCCCTTCTTCTGTTTCTCATGAACGAGCTATTCTTGTGCTCTCTCTCCTTTTAACCTGTATTCTGCATTGTGAGTGGGTGACTATTTTTAAATCTCAGTTGGTTTGGCCGTTCTGTGTTCCCCTGATTAAATAAGATGCAGTGGTCCGTGAAATAACAGACCTGTGTGTGCGCTTTCGTTGGAAGCAGAACCTAATAAAAGAGTAAAAGCTGACATTTCAGGTACTGGGGGGAGGATATTTTAAAATGCTGAGACTCTTGTGTTAGGCTGTGAAGTTTTGCATTTGCTTTTCGATCTCTTTTGTGAATCTGTGTTGTCAGCGATGGGCAGGGTGGGACACGTGGCATCCTGCTTTAAGTTGTGCGGGTGAAATGATGAAACCTGGGCCAGGACACAAAACCATCACAGGGCATTTGCCTGTGTATTTTCAGATTTGTAATCCAATTTGTTATCTCCCATCGGTGTGATCCATGCTGTTCTACGATGTGATCATTTTCCAAGTGAACGAGTAAGGAAATAACAAGAAAATATGACCAGTTTAGAGAAAATCTGAGTGTGACATCATCAAAGCCTTTCTGAGATAGTGGCCTCATTTGACTTCTCAGATGAACATGGTATCTCTGATGACACCGTGTCATGTGTGCCCCTTCACTTCTCCTTTTATAGACTAGTCTTAGCTTCGCAGGGCTTAGGGGGTGCTACCCCTTAAGTAGGTGCATTAGGCCCCCTGGTGGCACAGTGGGTAAGCACTGAGCTGTTGAGTGAAAGTTTAGCAATTTGAACCCACAGCAGGTCCATGGACTTGGCAGCCCGTTTCCTTGAAAACGTCCAGCTTTGGAAGCCCAGGTGACTGCTCAGCCCTGCCCTGTGGCAATGCTGTGAACCAGTATTGACTGAGAGGCCGTGGGTTTGAATTGATTTGTTGCTTTTTTGGTGCGTTTTGTCTTGTCTTCTCTTAAAAATAGGTAAATACAGAGCCCTGATGGTGCAATGATGAAACACTTGGCTACTAGCCTAAAGGTTGGTGGTTTAAACCCACCAGCTGCCACTACAGGAAGAGTGAAGTGGCCTTTGCTTCTGTAAAGTGTGTGGGCTTAGGAGCCTCTGGGGGCAGTTCTACTCCGTCCAGTGGGGTCAGTGTGATTTGGAGTCGATCAGGCAGCAAAAATGATGACGCTTCGTCTTTCATCCTTTGGACATGTGGCTCAGCAAGACCGTTCCTCGGAAAGGGACATCGTGCTTGGAAAGCTGGAGGGTCAACGGCAGAGAGGAAGCCCCTCAATGAGATGGACGGACACAGTGAGGGCAGCAGTGGGCTCTGGTGTGTCAGAGAGGACAAGGTTCAGGTCAGCTGTTCATAGGGTCGCTGTGGGTCATACTTGATATGGGCAAGTCTGCTGTTAGGGACCTCTTCAAAGTACTGAAGAGCAGTGGTGTCACTCTGGAGACTAACGTGCATCTGTTACAGGCCATGGTCTTTGCAATCACTTGTTATGCATCAGAGAGTTGGACATTGACTAGGGAGGACAGAAGGAGAATTGATGCCTTTGAGTGGTGCTGGAGAAGAGTATTGAGGGTACTATGGACTGCTAAGAAAAAAAAACACAGATTCATCCTGGAAAGGGTTAAACCAGGCACCTCCTTGGAGGGAAGAATTCTGAGGCTTTGCCTGACATACTTTGGACATGTTGTAAGGAGGGACTGACCAGTCCTTGGAGAGGGACATCATGCTTGGGAGGGTGGAGGGACAGCGCAGGAGGGGAAGGCCCTCTATGAGGTGGATTGATTCAGTGACTAGAGTAATCAGGATGGGTGTATTGGAGACAGTGAGATTGGCACAGGACAGAGCAGAGTTTAGTCCTGTTGTAAATAGGGTTGCTATGAGTCGCAAGTGACTCATAACAACAACAAACAACAATAGACAGCGGAGGGTTTTAATAGACAAACAGAGGTTCCCAATGTGTAAGGAACACTCCCACCAGAGAAAAGAGAAAGACATACGTCACAGACGCTGTTGTTGTTAGGTGTTGTCAAATCAAGTCACTCAATTGTATTTATCCTTTCATTCACATACACACGCATACTTGTTATGTACCAGAATGAGTCTGTTTTGTGCATATTTCATGTAAGTCCTAACAAGTATTATTATTATTGTTGTTGTTGTTATTACACAGTGGTTAAAGCCCTGGGCTGCCAGTCAGAAGTTAAGCTGTTCAAAGCCACCAGCTGTAATGTGGGAGAAAAGTGTGGCTGTCTGCCCTTTTAAGGACGTAGAACTTTAGAAACCCTATGATTGGTTCCACTCTTTGCTGCTTTGGGCATATAGCTCAGCAAGGCTAGTCCTTGGAAAGGGGCCTCATGCCTGGAAAGATAGAGGGTCAGCCAAGGAGAGGAAGACCCCCAGCGAGATGGACTGACAGTGGTGACTTCAGCAATGGTTCTGTTGTATAAGATGATGAAGATTGCATGAGATAGGGCAGAGTTCAGGGCAGCTGTTCTTAGGGTGTCTTTGAGTCACTTGATTTGATGACACCTAATAACAACAACAGCGTCATGATTTGCTAAAGAAAAGTACGTTGTAAGGAATAGAATAAAGAAGTCGACTGTAGAAGAAATGAATGAGGGGACTCCCTGTGTGAGTGTGAAAGCTGTGTAAAATACAGCCACGGCCTGCGTTCTCCTTTCTGTTAGGAGGGTTATCCGGAGAGAGTATCATTTCCTCAAATCCAGCATCCGGCTGATTAGCCTGAGACACTCTCTCATGGGCATGTGCATTTGGGGGGTCTCAGCAGCAAAGGTGGCCACTGTAAGCGCCTGCTGCTTCCAGCGTCCCCTCCCTCAGCACCTGCTCCCCATCCTGGAGCTGTTAGCAAGTTATGTAATTTAGTCAGACCAGGGTTGCTATGGAAACAGTTTCTCTTTTCTTGTGAGAAACAAAACAGTCCCAGAATGGATTGATTGTCTTTGCATCCTGATGTGTAAATAAGGACTCGTTTTGATAAGGATCTGATAGAAACAACAGAAAAGGCATATCCGAGTTTATCGAGTTTATCGACCCTCTCCACCTCCGTCAGGCAAGCCAGAACAAAACAAATAGAACACAAGAACAAATTCCTGTGATTCTCAAATGAAAATGAATTAGGTGAAAAAATTTGAAAGTAAGCTTCTTTGTTTTCAGTTGAGGCTTCTAGCTTTTAGCTACAAGAGAGAGGAATCATCTTTATTTTAATTTTGTTAAAGGAAAATTTCCAAAGCGTTGGTCTTTAGATGTGTTATATTAAAATAAACTCTTATATGCTTACTAGTATTTTTAAACATCCTTATCACATAGCATTGCTTGCCAAAATTACATCCCAAATGGGCTTTTTAGAGGTTTTCATTCTGGGCTTTAGTTAGCGGTAGATACTGTGAAGGAAACAACTTCTTTGGGAGGATTACAATACTGGTCATAAGGTCATCCCTGAAAGGTTGATGCACAGTGTGCTTTAAAACTTCGATGAGCTTCCTTCTTCTGTAGGGGCTGTAAGCGAGGCGGGCGAAGTATGTGTGTCCAGTGCAGTGCTTCTTAGAGGAGGCTGGTGGTTGAAGGATGGAAGCTGCGATGACCGCTGAAGCAGCAAAGTTGATTCATCAAATGGCTGAGCCACATTTGAGGGACCCTGACCTAATTGTTCATCCTGCGACCCACTTCTCCAGAGCGTCACTTGGAGACATGGGCGCTGGCTCTGTGACTGCCTTTCAGAGTTAGTCTTCTGTGTGAATCTTCGGTGTCAGCCACGCTTGTTTGATCTTTATACAAGTGTTAGTGCTTCTGGGACATGACATTTGCTCTTTAACTGCTTCGTCTCTGTTTCAGGAAAGAGTGTGGTTTAAAATCACTGATTTGGTTGTGAGTGTGTATGTGTGTTTTAATATCTTATTATGAAAATGTTAAATGCTTTACAAATCTAGTAACCTCCCCCTTCACCTAGGGCTCAGCTTCTTCAGAGTTAATCACCTCACAACTATTTGTGGTTTATCTGTACACTTACGTTTTTGTTGTTACGTACTGTCGAGTTGGAACTGACCCATAGCTGACCCTCCAGCAGGTTTTCAGAGGCGATAAATCACACAGGGAGAGATTGCCCATCTTTCTCCCGTGAAGTAGCTGGGGGATTCAAACTATGTACCTACCATTGGGTTAACAGTCTTAACTCCTGAGCACTAAACTGCTAGGAAATTGCAGTCATTTCTGATTTCACCCTGACCTTTTTCTCTGTGTGTGTACATGTGTATATGTTTCTGTGTATCTACGTTTGTATGTTACTATAAATTAAACATGTATATTTATTATGCATTGGTAAAAAATGGGCTATTCAGCTAATTGTGACTGCTTTAACAGATCCAGGATTAGGGAGTCGATTCGGGTGCTTGGTTGCTGAAACAATCACACGTGAAATAATCACGATACACAAGAGAACATGCAGCAGTGGTGGAAGAGAATGGGCTGGGGGCTGCTCCTCTAACTTTGTGTCTGACAGACAAACTGGTACCGACTGGCTAAATGCACATCGGTTTTATTGTTGGCACATTTCCGGATTCATGGTTTTGAGTGGCCTGACCAAGATGAAAGGCACGGAACTCTCTGACGAGGTATATTTTACCTAATAGCAGGTACTTTTTCTTTCGGATCCTAAGGTGGTGGAGTGTGTTGTGTGTTGTGCTGCTAACTACCAGATCAGTGGTTTGGATCCACCAGCCCTTTTGTGGAGGAAACATGGAGTCTCCTCCCATAAGGGTTTACAACCTAGAAGTATGATGAGGGGTCTCTGTGGATCAGAATCGACACTGGCAGTGGATCTTGGTTTCTCTCAGACACTTCTTGTCCTGCTCTGTGCAGAAATAAGCACAGTGTGCCTCTCCCAGGGGCCCCTAGGCCAGGCCAGGGTAGGTTAGAGCTGGCTACTGCTGAGCCCAGCTGTATATGTTCAGTCTCGTACAGGCCGGCTAATGTGGGGACCTGCCTGTGTCTTGGCGAGGGCCAGTGGCTGATGGGATGACATGTGTGTCAGTCTCATACAGGCCGACAAGCGTGGGGACCTGCCTGTCCTCGGTGAAGGCCGGTGGCTGGCCGTGTGGCAGGTGTGGGAACAGTGCCTGCGAAGTGGTTCTCTCCCCTGCTGTCTTCCTCTCAGAAGTAATCATGATATTTTCATTGTAGGCCGTTGACTTGGGGGTACAGTGAATTTGGAGGTCTGTGATAGGCTGTGTTCTCCCTTTATCTACATAGTCCAGGCACATTTCATGCTGAAGTTATTGAGTGAAGGGATGAGCAACTGTCACCCTTTAAAAGAAAACAAGATACATGATGAGTCACAATTGAACTTATGCTCCCATGTGCTTAAAAGTGCAATTTTATTGTCCTCTTCTTCTCAGCCAGTTGATCAGATCATTCTGCTGTAATAGAATTGAGTTTTCTACTGAGTGAATTAGGAGCTCTGATGGCCTAGTGGCAAGAAACTCTGCTTTAGTCCTAAAGGCATGCAGTTTGAATCCACCAGCTGCTTCATGGGAGAAGGATAGTCAGTTTCCTTCCTGTGAGATTAACGTCTTCAGAAAATCCACCAGAAGCTTAGCTGACCTTAACCCTCGACTGTGTTGGGTTCTAGTTCTGACTCAGTGGCATACAACAACAACAACAACAACACCTGGATGGATTAGGAGCTCTGATGGCCTAGAGGTAAGAAGCTGCTCTGCAATCTGAAAGGCATGTGATTCGAATCCACCAGTTACTCCTTGGGAAAAGGGTGAGCATTCCCTTCCCGTACCCACTGGAGGGTCATCTGTGGGTCAGTTCTGACTCGATGGCACAGGACAATGACAACGACTGGATGGATTGGGCCATCACATGTAGTTCCGGAGCTCTCTACTCTTGATCATCTTTTGTACAGACTTTTCTCTTACTTTGAGTTGTAGTTGAGGGGTGTGCTTCTCTGGTCAGCGTGGCTCGTCATTTGTCTTTTAGGGATTGGCTAGTTATGCTGGGCTTCACTAAACCCAAGCTCTGTTCTCAGTATTCGTTTTGTCAAAAGGTCCAGGACTTTGATGGAATCCCTGCTTCATGTTTTATTCTGAAGATCTAGGGCTGTTTGGCCAATGACAATCCAGTAAGCCTGTTACAAGTTCTGAAGGAGGATGGAGAGTGAGTGACATGCATTTTAGCTTATAAAATGTACCCATATCCCAAAAGCTTACCCAGGGATTTACCGGGTATGTAATGAAATTTGAGGAAAGCTTGGAAAGTTTGTAGTTGAACTATCTGGGTTCAGGCAGACTTCCAAGAGGTAATGTAAGGTGAATCTTGAAGGATGGATGAAGAGTTGATCTAGTAACAGCAGGGAAGGAGGATTTGGGGCTGAGAAGAAGTGTGCTCAAATGCACAGCTGAGTGACATGTGAAAATGTAGCATTATCTCAGAAGATTCAGGGCTGTTCATTGGGTTGCTGTGAGTTGTTCTCCACTTACAGCCTAACCACATCTAACAACAAGAACAACAACAACATCATCTCAGAAGGTAGCACTTGCAGCCAGGATGGCGAGACTTTGTCTCCAATGTCATATTGACATGAGGGGCAAGTCCTTGAAGGGGACATCATGCTAGAAAAGGGGGAGAGGCAGAGAAGGTGAGGAAGATCTGGAGTGAGACGGACTGACCCAGTAACGGCAACAGTGGACTGAGCCCCGTGGAGGGGTGAGGACGGCGCAGGGTCGCCCCGTGGAGGGGTGAGGACGGCACAGGGTCAAGCAGGGCTGCCCTTTGTGATATGTATGATCCCCTGAGTTCAAACCTGCTAGAAGGCACCTGACGGCAGAGGGCTGAGCCCCATGGAGGGGTGAGGACGGCGCAGGGTCACCGCGTGGAGGGGTGAGGACGATGCAGGGTCGCCCCGTGGAGGGGTGAGGACGGCACAGGGTCGCCCCGTGGAGGGGTGAGGACGGCACAGGGTCAAGCAGGGCTGCCCTTTGTGATATGTATGATCCCCTGAGTTCAAACCTGCTAGAAGGCACCTGACAGCAGCAACAACAACACAGCTGTCTCAGCATCCTAAAGAAGTGCTCCAAGCTGGATGAAAGGGGAAACATGCCGGCTGCTCTCAGAGGGTTTCTGCTGGCTCCGTTTCATTTTCCTGCGGAAATGTGACTCTGAGTTTCCAAGTCACTATAATGTAATGAATTTCTTAAATAAAAATTCACATTATAGATTTTTTCCTTAATACCACTATAACGCAGCATTTATGAAATTAAGGAACTTAGAAAAATTCTGATTTAAACTTATTATTCTGTGACACCAAGTTGATTTTAAACTCATAGTGATCCGTGTGACCGTGGAAGACTGCCCCATCAGGATTTCTAGCATATTTATGGGAATATATCTCCAAGTGTTGGGTCCCCCCCGGCCCCCCAGCCCTGCCAGGAGCTGCTTTGTGGGCTTGAACTGCAAACCTTTCATCTAGTGGCTGAACTCTTAACTGTAAAACCAGTCAAAGTGAAGTCATTGTCTTCAAGTAGGAACTGACTCAGAGCTGACCCTCCAGTGAGTTTCTGAAACTGTGACTTGCTCAGGAGGGGCTTACCCATCTTTCCTGTGAGGAGCCGCTGGTAGATGCGAACCATTGGAGAGGTGTAGGCTTTCAGGTTAGCGATGCACCGCCCCATGGACTACTCACTCCACCAGAGCTCCACTGTTGTTATCGGGGCTGCCGAGCCTTGTCTGACTCGGAGTCACCCTCTGAACAACCGATCTGAACCTTGTCCTGTGCCGTGGTATCCTTATCATCTCTGATATACCTGAGCTCATTACACAGTCCCTGTCAGTCTGTCTTGTTGAGGGTCCTTGTCTCTTTTGCTGACCGTCCACCTTCCCAAACATGATATTCCTTTCCAAATGTAATACATTTGCCATTAAAATAAGGTGGAGACAGTACAGAGTCACTGTACCAGAAAGAATTGGCTGACACTGAAATAGTTCAAGTAGTAGCATATGATAAAGAGCCAAGAGTGATGAGGGAAGAAGTTCAAGTTACATTGAAGGCACTGGCAAGAAATAAAGCCCCAGGAATCAATGGGATGCCAATTGACATGCTTCAAGTAACAGATGCAGCCCTGGACACACACATCAGTCTGTGCTAGAACATTTTGAAGACAGCTGCCTGGCCAACTGACTGGAAAAGATACCTATTTGTTCCCATTTCCAAAAAAGGAAATCCAACAGAACATTGAAATTATCCAACAATATCATTAATATCACATGCAAGCAAATATTGCAAATGATCAACCAAAAAATGGCTAGAAAAGTACATTGAAAGAGAACTTCCAGAAATGCAAGCCGAGTTTAGAAGAGGCCATAGTACTAGGGGTATCATTGCTGGTGTATAATGGACTTCGGCAGGAAGCAGAGAATACCAGAAGAATGTTGCATGTTATTGACCATGCAAAAGCATTTGAATGTGTGGATCTTAACGAACTATGATTAACATTTCGAAGAATGGGAATCCCAGAATACTTGATTGTGCTCATGTGAATCATGTGAAACCTACTACACCTGGCTGTTGTTGAACAGAGCAAGAGAACTCTGCATGAACTCCATTGTTGTTGTTATGTGCCATTGGGTTGCCTGAGACTCATAGTGACCTATGTACAACAGCCCTAAACCCTGCTCTGTCCCTTGCCAATCTTACTGTCTCTGACATGCCTGTCACCATTACCCCAGTGACTGAATCAATCCATTTCAACTTCATTAGGACTCTTTAAATTTAGGCTAAAGATGAAATATTTTGGAAAGTGAATGGCCCAGTTGTAAGAAGCTACACTGCAATCCCAAAGACTGGTGGTTCCAATCTGTCAGCTGCCCCTCGGGAGAAGGCCAGGCACCTTCTTCCCATGTCATTAACTGCCTGGGAAAACCCGCGAGAGGGTCAGCTGTGAGTCGGTTCTGACTCAGTGACACACCTACCACCAAAACTGCACCAAAGAGGATACATTTTAGATTACATTAAGTTTTGTTTTCTTAATACATAAAGCTGTCATAATTTCCAGGGTCCAAGTTCATAAAAACATTAGCTTGATCTCTGTGTTGTTATAAGTATGCCTCATCTACCCTGTCTTGTTTCCATCTTACTCATCTCCCCTGTTTGGGTAAATGTGTTTCTAAAATTTTACTCAATATATTTCCAAACAGATTTTTCATATCAGTTTTAGTCATTTCAATTTTAAAATATTTAATTTGTGTTTCTCCCAATTTTTATAGTCTAATTTTATACAGTAAAAAAAGACACTGTGTGGTTACCATATTATAACAAAGAAGCTTACTTTTTGTGAAACTGTGTTATCAGTCTGTTTAGGCGGCTAGCATTTTAAACTCCAAGCACCCGTCTTCCTTCCCCTCAGCACACCTAGCCCTCTGCTGTCTGTGTACAGCGGTGCTTGGGCCTGGCTGCACAGTGGCCTCTGGCCAGGGCCGTGAGCATAGATCGGAGGCTCAGTGCACCCTCCACCTGGGCCAAGCCTGCTTTCAGGATGTGCTTGTAGGGTCTGCACCTCAGCACAGGGAAATGCTCTTCCTGTTCCTGGTGGATCTCCAGAAGCTCTTTTCTGTAGAATTGTTACTGAAGTGGGTGTGGCCTGCACTGCTATTATGAACACTCTCAGATAAGTAAGTGTGAATTTTATCTGTATAATGTATTCTCATTAATCAGATGAATTCACATTTTGAGACAAGGAGTTTTTAATTGTTTTAAAGTTATGTTATTTGAAAATTGGGAAAGACCTCTGTGTGAAATTGCCAACAAGGGAACTCCAGTCCATGCAGGTAGTTACCTTGGGGGGGAGAGAAAAGGTCTGACTTGCTATTTGACAGGTTTGTTGACAGTGTTTTTTAAGTCCAACCTTGAACCCTGGTCGTCATCAATGACCCTTAGTCCAGAGGCTGAGATTTTGAGTTTTGAAAGGAGTTGGATTCAGACTTCCTCTCAGAAAAGAACATGACACCAGGATTCCAGACATGGGTAGTGTCGGGAAGATGTTCTTCCTTGTTAAGTTGAATAAGTCTTGATCCCTAGGACATTTACTCACTGATCCTGGTTTTGTTCTTTGCATGACACAGGACAGCTCTCTCCTCTCTGGCTTGATAATCTCCAGGCACTGAAGTTCCCACTGGCCGTGCGAGCTCGCCCTGCCTCCTGCTGCCCCACGCCCTCACCACTCGGTCATGGGGAGAATAGAGTCCCAACAGTCCTGTCGCCCTGGGTCCAGATCCCTTATCTGGCTTCCCTTCTGGGTGCTCTTTGGTTTGTTGATGTATTGCAGATACCATCTGCTTGGCACAGAGTTTATGACCGTTATTTCCCTTAAGACATTATGTCCAAAGTGAATTAGTTATTCAAGAGGTCAACATTAACATGAAAAACAAAACAAAACTCCCACCTTTCTGCCCCCAACAGTCTTGATAGCCCGGTTTTGTTAATATCGTCATTTAGCATATTGAATTGATAGCATGGTGACACCACCGATGCCAAACAGCAGTAAGGCATGTTTTGGTGGTGACGTGCCAGGCACAGCTCTTGGTGGTTTGTGGCAGTTGTGAGCCAGGTGCTCGTGACAACTGCACGAACGTCAGGCTCCAGGGCGCCTCCCTTGAGGTGGTCGGGCTTCAGGGAGCCTCTCATGAGGAGATGGTCGAGCTTCAGGGCGTCTTTCATGAGGAGATGGTCGGGCTTCAGGGCGTCTTTCGTGAGGAGGTGGTCGAGCTTCAGGGAGCCTCTCATGAGGAGATGGTCGGGCTTCAGGGCG
>NW_006399868.1:3250292-3294586 GCF_000299155.1 Elephantulus edwardii
GTGAGGAGATGGTCAGTGGTCAGGCTTCTTGGTCAGGCTTTAGGGTGCCTCTCATGAGGAGATGGTTGGGCTTCAGGGCGCCTCTCATGAGATGATCAGGCTTCAGGGCGTCTTGTGAGGAGATGGTCGGGCTTCAGGGTGCCTCTTGTGAGGAGATGGTCGGGCTTCAGGGTGCCTCTTGTGAGGAGATGGTCGGATTTCAGGGTGCCTCTTGTGAGGAGATGGTCAGTGGTCAGGCTTCTTGGTCAGGCTTCAGGGCGCCTCTTATGAGGAGATGGTCGGGCTTCAGGGCGTCTCTCGTGAGGAGATGGTACCATCTCCATTTGCAGATGGTGGGCTTGAAGTGGAAGGTCTCCAACCGCTGCTCTTACAGGCTGGCTCCTTTTTGTTGTTTGTGCTGCTAGTGTTTACAGTGGCTTCCCAACCCAAAACAGAACAAAAATTGTCTTTGTGTCAATTCTGACTCTTCGCAGTTCTGTAGGACAGAGCAGAGCTGCCCTAAGCGTTTCCAAGGCTCTGGGTTTTTCTGGAAGCCGACTGCTCTTTCTTTCTCTCAGCAAGTGTCTGCTGTGTTTGAACTGCCAGCTTCGTGGTTGGCAGCCCAGAATGTAGCCACTGAACTACTCAAGCTCCTTTTACAGTGACTTAAATGAACAGGGACTGAAAACAAAAGGTTCCTTTAACAGCAGTGATGTTGTTGGAGATGATAAAATGCTGCTGCCCAAGTGTCCACAGAAGCCAGGCAGCTCCACAGTGCAGTGCCCAGACCCACTGGAGTTAATTCCCCTGGTTCCTAAGGGTGTAAACTTCCGTGAGACGAAACTCCCCATCTTTCTCGGCGTGGCTGGTGGATTGGACCCCAGGCTTTGGTTAGCAGTGCACCATGGGCCACACTGTGCCACAAGGGTGCCTTTTGTATTGAAATAAAGGGGTTTATCATACACTCTGCTGGCTGGAGGTGCTGCTGACGTGACTGATAGACCCTCCAGGTATTGATCATGACATTCTTATGTGATGGCTCATAACCATTCAAGAAATCGGAAATGTCTTCAGTACCAAAGACAGAGAATGTTGGTTTCTGGTTGTCTAACTGATGGCTTACCTGGTCTCACATTGGCTAATTGTCTAATTCATGGCTAATTGGTCTGACATTAATGTTGCTAGGAGAGGCTGTTCTTTGGAGAGGGATACATGCTTGGAAAGGTAGAGGGTCAATGAAAGAGAGGAAGCCCTTGAACCGGATGGATTGACACAGTGACTGCAGCAGTGGATTCAAGTGAGATTGTGAGGATGGCACAGGATAAGTCAGGGTTCAGATCTGCTGTTCATGGGCTCACTATGAGTTGACGCGACACCACACACAGCAAGAAGTATCTATGATCAGCCTGATCGCTGTGTGTGTTTTATTAGATTTTGAAATTAAATCTTTTTATCCAGAAGATTTAAACCAGTGTAAACCTGTGTGTCCTCAGCAGTCTACTCCCGTTACCTATTTTGGAAGGCTTCCTATTTTAACCTAGAATATTCATCTTGTGCAGCTGCTCTGAAGTAAGTTCTTCTACCCCTTGGTTTGATTTAGAATTTAGGAAATGTTGGCATTAACATCAACAAAAATACCAGTGTAATTCATATCAAACATCCTTGACCTTCCAGTGCTAAACTTGTGACTTATCTGTCAAACTTTGTCTTATTTAAACGATACCTTATCTCAAGTAGCAGAGTATTAGTGGATAAATAGTCTCGCAGTGTCTTTGAGTGGAAGGTTGGGATGTGAGTTTTTGTGGTTAGTGGTCCCAGTCCTCCTCGTGTCAAGGAGAGGCCGCCTCTGGAGGGCTGCCACCACCGTGCACTCTGAGGAACCATCTCAGGCTTACACATATGGAGGTTGTTTATGAGTTTTCTGCCAGTGAGGAAATGGGGAAGGAACTCTGCATTTGGATTTGATCTCCACCCAAGCTGAGCTCTATTCTCTGTTGTTGCTGAGAAACACAATGGGGTTTATGTGTGTGTAGGGCAGATAAATGTCAGGAGAACACTGGCCGGAGTTTGGCAAGGCTGTTGGTGCCATCCTCCTCCTGCATCCCTACAGCCAGCTGGACTCATCACGAGGGAGGTGCCAGGTCCACGGCTCCAGTCCGGGCTCTGCAGCGAGCCCCCACCCCTCATCCCCTCATCCAAGGGCCCCCAGGTCTCTGCTCTGCACACACATGCGCCCTTCACCTCCCAGGGCTCTCGCAGTCCTCATGGTTTGCACGGAGCCTCGTGGCCCTCATCGCAACACTACACATGCATCATTGTGTTGCTGTTCAGTTGTACCTCCAAGAGGCTGAGCTGTCGAAGACACCACATCACTCGAGTGTTGAAATGTGGTCCTTATTTCATAAGGACAGATGATAAATGCATTCTGACTGGGTCGGTGAAGTTTTCAGAGTGGCCACGAGCATGCCTGTCCCTCCCTCTTCCCCCTGACGTCCCATGTCCCATCGCGTGGAGAGGGAGGGTTTCCTGCTGGGCGCTAAGACAGCATCTTCTGCACTCTCTCTGCCTGAGCACATTGTTTTCTCTGAGACCCGTTGATCTCTTCACACTCTTATGCTTGAGTTCTACAGCTGTGTTTTGATTGGTACCTTGCTGCCCCTAGACCTGAAACCGTGGTTCATTTCTGCCTCCCAGATGCTGTTTCCCCCGATTCTGTTGTCTCTGTAGGTCTTCCTGTGGTTTGTCCCATTGCCTCTTTTACAAGCAAAGATCAATTTATAGATTTTATTTCTCATGCCACTTAATCTTTTAAGGCAAAGAAATGGTAAGATACTGGCATTTCAGGAAGAATTACGAAGTTTGAAATGGACGTCTTGACACCCCCCTCTTGTGGTGCACCATGGTGACCCCATGTGGCAGAGCAGAGCCGCCTGTCGTGTTCCCTTGACAACTGTCATCTCTGCAGAACAGACCACCAGGCGTTTTCTCCCGAGGAGTTCCTGGTGGGTTCAGACCACTGACCTTTCAGTTCGAAGCCAAGTGCTAACCTGGTGCATTACCAGGGCTCTTTGCACCTTTATTAGGACATCACTAATGTCTGTCTGTCTTTCCTCATCCCTGCCACACACACAATTAGGAGGTTTATTATGGAAATAACTTGTTACAGTTCAGATTGGAAACACTCAGGATACTGGAGAACGACTCAGTTCTTTCAGGCCCCGGACCAGCATTAGAAAGTGTTTCCGTTCTACCAAGTAAGCCGTGCCCACCTCCACCTGTCAGCCCATCTCTCCCCCATGGAGCAGCTGGTGGATTTGAACCATGTGCCTTTGCGTTGGCTGTACATCTCCTTCCTACTAGACCACCAGAGCACCCTATTTAAGTATTAGCTATTTGTATAGTTATGCTTGATCCTGGGGAAGAGAAAATCTAGCATAATATAAAGATCACTTGGTCTGATGGCATGGTTGCTTTCTGACTTAATTTTATTGCTGTTAAGACTTTCTTATTTTGAGAAGTCTTGATTTTAATAGCTTCTGTGTAGGCGGGTCATTGCCTCCTTGGAAAGCCCAGCTGACAAAGCTTTCTGATTTTATTTTTTTTCTTTTGAGAATCCAGCAAAATTTTCTAGTGAGTTCTTCATCTCTTTGTGGTGGGTTCCTGATGTGCCCACTTGGGTCTGGAGGAAGCACTTCAGCCTTTCTCTCTGTTGCCAGGACACGGAACTGGGCAGCAAGGCCAGGCTTGACAGCTTTTGTGGTCACCTTGGCAGCTCGCTTAATTGATCGCCTCACTGTCGATGCTGCTGCGTCTCCCACCACTCCCGGGAGACTGCTCTCGTTGGCCGGAGCCTGGCTGCTGGGTTTCCTCCCCTTGTTTGCAACAGAACAGCTTGTAGCCCGCAATGAAGAAAGGAATCCCATTCAGCTTGGTGTTTTCATCGTTGCCTCTTAGGTGTGCAAAGAGAGTACTTAGTGTGAGGCTTCAGCCGAAATCGAATTCATCTTCTTCAAAATAAACATGTGAGAGAATGCATTAGATGCGTCAGCTAGCTGGTGAGAAGGAAGGGTTAGAAAGGGACCCAGTGGCCATTCTTTGGAAAGTCTTTTTGATTGGGAAATAATGAGGCTCTGTCAGTGAAACACATTGACAGAAACCCGTACCTGCCTGAATCCTAAGTTCCGTGATGGCACAGAGGGTAAAGCCTTGGCTGCCAGCTGACAGGTTAACAGTTTGAACCCACTAGCTGCCCCACTGGAGAGAGATGTGACAGCCTGTTTCTGCAGGGTGGGTCGCCCCAGATGTAGGAGGAGCTCTGCCCTGTCCAGTGGGGTCACTGTGAATCTCTGTGGACTCGGTGACCATGGGTTTGGCCTTTTGGGTTTTGGTTTTATGAAGCTTACACTACGCACACCTCGAAGACACCAAGTAAGGAAATGAGGGCGTGATACTGTGTTGGAAGGTGATCAGGTCACATCTCAGACCTTCTCTTTGCTTCTCAAGTAGCTCGCAGTCAAAGCCACAGTCTTTGGTGTTAGACACTCTTAAGACTTTAGGGAAAGCAAATTGTCATGCTGCCTGGTTCTATACCATGATGGTTACAGTGTTTTGAATCCATTGTTGTTTAAAGAGGGCAAGGATCTATCCCTTTCTCACTCTTTTCTTTCTCTCTCACTGTGTGTGTCTCTGTCTCTGTGTGTGTGTGTGTGTGTGTGTGTGTGTGTGTCTGTCTGTCTGTCTGTGTGTGTGTGCGCGCACGCGTGCCCACACGTGTGCATGTGTACACTGAAGCACTTATGCTTATGTTTACTGGTACTGATGGTAGTAATACTCAGTAATCATGGTATGTAAATAATAGTGAGAAGTACTATGGAAAAATCCCTGGAGCCTTAAAGCCATAGCAGTGTAACCCTGCCCATGTTGGAGACCACAGCTGGAAATTGGGGTGTCAGGAGAGCTGTGCTCCCTCTGAAGTCTCTGACAGAGAACCTGGGAGAATACAGGTGATCCTTGGCTTGTGTCAGCATCACGTCCGTGTCCACCTCCACTGAGTTCACCTCATCTTCCAGGCTCTGCATCCATGGTCCTATTGCCTCCTCCCCTTCTCTCTCAAACACCGTCTGTCCCCTCTTAGAAGGAGAACTGGGATTGTATTGGGACCAAGCAGGATTTTCAAGGATAAGTCCCCCAGCTGCTCACCTGAAAGTTAGTCAGATCTTTGCCATGGAAGGTAATTTTCACAGATTCTAGTGATCAGAATGTGTATAATCTTTTGGGGAGCCATCGTTCCACACCCCACAAAGGACTAAGGGAACCTTTGTCTGCAGGGGGCAGGCTCATGTTGCTGTGCCTCCTGGTGATGGTGGTGGTGGAGGCGCCCTGTCAGCTCTGACTCATAGCAACCCCATGTGGAAACAGCACCTGTCCTCCTGGCCTGTATGAGCCTCACCGTGGCTGCCCTGCCCCTTGTCCTGTGACCACGCCAGTCTACCATGTTGAGGGGCTTCCTCGCTTTCTCTGACCCTCGACTTTCCCAGCATGACCAAGGGCTGGCCCCTCTGACAACACGCCCAGAGTGTGTGAGAAGACGTCTCACCATCTTTGCCTCCAAAGAGCACTGGTTGCACGGCCTCTGAGATAGTTGCCTGTTCTTTGGCTGGCCCGTGGGATAGTCCATAATCTTAGCCAGCACCACAATTTAAAGGCATTCATTTTTCCTTGGTCTTCCTTATTTATTGCCAGAATTTCACGTACATGTGAAGCAACTGAAAATGCCATGGCTTGGGTTAGGTGCACTGATGTCTCTGCACCGGCACTTTAAGGAGGTCCTTGACAGCTGATTTACCTTGACAGCTTCTTGATCTTGACTTCTTGACTGCTGCTACCATGGGTGTTGATTGTGGATCCAAATAAAAGATTGGCAACTTCAGTGTTTCTCTATCTTGAGGTTCTGATGAGGACTTTTGTTTTCTTAATGTTCAAGTGTAATCCGTCAAAACAAGCATAACAAGTTCAGCATGCCCTGTGTTGTCCTTCCTGGCTCCATTTTTCATACCTTTCCAGAGAACGTCGCTGTCGTTCATACATGACTTGGCCAGTGTAGGGCTTTAAGGTTTTATTGTAACTATTCATACACAATATATGTGGAATGACTGCAGGTTTATGTTAAAACTATTGTCCTTGAAGTGCTTCATACCATAGGTGATATTCTGCTGCTTGCTTTCTCACCTGTCCAGGTTAAAGCATGCATCTAGTTCGGTTTTTTTTTACCTTCCTCTCTAGGCTGTGGAGTCTCTCTCTCTGGCTTCAGAGTGCAGTGCATTGTCCTTGGGTGGGGCTGGGGGATGCTGATTGCCCCCACTGGGGTTGCAGTCGTGTCCCTGCGGCCAGCGTCAGGATACCGTTCATAGCTCTCATCGGGAGTCAGCAGCCTTTGAGGGTTGGCAGAGAGACAAAGACTCAGGGCTGCAAACAAGCATAGCTCTTCTCTTGAGCTTCACGTCTGGACTAGGACATTCTGTCTTCAGATGGTCTGTGCCTTGCTTTTAGCCTAGTGACATCTGTAAGATGGGATCTTAAGATCTTAATTGCCTCCTGTATCTCTGGGTAAACTCTGTTAGGGCCAGAGCTTGTCTCGTGCCTCTGTCTGGTTTTCTGTGGTGTCTGGCACATCTCTGATGCTCCGTGTGTGTGTTTGAGTGAATGTGTCCACCGCTCAGCATAATATCCCCCCTGGTCATCCCATGACCAGGTTCCTGCCAGGCATTCGCATGTGAACTGCTGTTTTGTGCCTCACCTGCAGACCGAGCCAGAGTCCGGCTCTTCATACATCTGTGAGTATATATGAAGAGGGCTCCGGTGTTGAAATTTCTCTTCCCTTAGGTGTTACATGGTGAAAAAAATCCAAGGAAAGATGAGATTGCTAAATGCACATGCAGACTTCCTTTTTAAAATTTTTTTAGTTGCATCCCATCGGGCCTCTTTCATCCCCGTATCCTCATGGCTTCCTTGTGTGCACAGTAATTGCTTTCTCATTGCAAATGTGCCATTAACAGAATATGTTTTATGCATGTTTACGCCGCAATACCTTTTCAGCATTAGGAGAATTTGAGTTCCAATGGGGTAAAATGTGTGAATCATTCTACTTGGAAACAGTCAGTCATAATAGTGCTATCGCTGTTAAGGTTTATCGGAGCGTATTTCCTGGGCCAGGACTGGAGGGAGGCATTCTTCTTCTGCCTGTTCTTCAGGTTGAGAGACCTGAACTAGGGCATTGTGGTCTCCTCAGGTACACTCGGCTCATGTGGGGGGAATGGGGAGGTGAACCCCATGCTTCTGAGGACTGGTCCCCCCACTCTCTAAATTAGGGAAGAGAAACCTGGAGATGAGTAATAGGAAAGGAGATCAAAGAGGTGGCAGGTGAGGACAGTTCTCTGCCAGAGAGCTTTGAAAGATGAGAGAACAGGTGGGAGAATCCGTCCAGGTCTTAGAATGATGGTCCCAATGGTAGTTTCTAAAGAATCGGAATTTTAATTTGAGGAACCAAGAGAAACGGATTTCCCTACACTCGTAGTTGTCCGTGAAGGAGGGAAGGAACCAAGACAGGTCCAGGGGCTGAAGGCAGGTGCACTGACTTTACATGGTACTGCAGGTCTGGGGTGTTGGCGCTCTGAGAAGGCCAGTGCCCACTGCCCGTTCTGTCTCCAGAGTGCTGATTGGTCAGTAATCTGTAGTTACAGCCATGGCAGGAGGGCAGCGGACATCTGGACAAATGGTTAGACTGAAAGTAAATTGAGCTTAGACTACTCAGATAATGCAAAGCAGAATGATGTATAAGCAACGCCTGGGAGAGGGAACGTCACGTGTTTATGGCAAGGAGGTCGTGGAGTTGGATTCAGAGCAGTGGTGTGATGAGGGTCATGCGTGTCGCCCTCACTCAAAGCTGCTGTCCTCTATCATCCTCTATGTTCTGTGCATCTGTCATAGAGTCCGTTCGCATGTCAGTGTCTCTCTCCTCGATATGAGCTCACGGCTCGGTATTCTTTTTGCATCCTCTTGACTGGGGTGTGTTCAGGGGTATAATGCTCCACTTGGAGATTACCAAGATCACAGTCTCTGTTCTTGGTAACCCCGCTCCTGTCCTAGGCGACTGACACAGTCTGTGTAGAACCTCTGCTTTCTGTCCCCTTTCAAGCCAAGTGAAGCTTTCCTCAATTTCATACCAAGTGGCTATTTACTGAAACCAGTAGAATTCAAGTTAATAGTGGCACTTGCCTAAGTAGCATTTGACTGAATAGTGATACTTGCATAGTGTGTCTGTTTCCAAATAGTTCCCCTCATTCCTACAGGATGTTGTGTTAGGATAGGTGGATCGGGTGAAAATTAACCTGTGTTTCTGTCCCCCGTCAGGTTGCCTCACAGCGTATTAGCTCAGTGGACCTCTCATGTTGTAGCCTGGAGCACCTGCCTGCCAACCTCTTCTACAGCCAAGACCTCACTCATCTCAATCTAAAGCAGAACTTCCTTGGGCAGAACCCCAGCCTGCCCGCTGCCCGAGGGCTCAGCGAACTGCAGAGGTAAGAGGGCAGAAACGGGTGGGCGATTCCAGACCCACCGCATCCCGTCGACCCCGCTTAACCCTGTAGGACCACGGAGAACTTCCCTGCCTGTAGGATTCCCCCGGGTGTAATCTCCACGAAAGCCGACTGCCTTGGCTTTCTCCCACGGGGGGCTGGTGGGTTCCACCTGGCGGCCTTTCATTTAGGAGCTGAATGCCTTAAACCACTGTGTCACCAGTGCTCCATGGACGGTTATAGGGAGGGAAATACATTTCTTGAATTAAAAATTCTCTTTAAAAATTAGTTTCTCTTTCAAAGGATCACGTAATGGGATTTTGTTTAGGACATTTATTCATTTTCATTCTGAGGAGGTTCTTTTTCAAAGGGTCCTTCCTTTGAAATTAACTGTCTGTGATACTTATTTACTGTATAAATTTGTATAAGAACCAAATCCCAGGGAGCTCTGGTGGCCTAGTGGCAAGAAGCTGCACTGCAACCCCAGAGGTATGCGGTTCAAATCCAGCAGAGCATCTGGTTTGATGGCACACCCACAAAAAAGAATTTATTTTATTTTTTTAAAAAAACTTTATTGTATTATTTTTACGTGTACCGTTCAGATCTGACTGGTACAGGAGAGGATTGCCCCCCCCCTTTCTCCAGCAGAGCATCTGGTGGATTTGAACCGCGTACCTCTGGGAAAGCAGTGCAGCGTCTTGCCACTAGGCCACCAGAGCTCCTTTTTTTGTTTTTTTAAATAAAAGAACCAAACCCCAAGTCCACTGATGCAGAGTCAGCTCTGTTGTGGTGGCCCCTTCCACAGGGCTTCTGAAGATGTTCGTCTTAAGAGGACCCGACTGCCTCATCCTTCTCCCTCAGAACAGCCGGTGCATAGAAACCACGACCTTTCCATTCATAGCCCGACACAAAATCCACTCTACCTGTGCTCTTCACTCAAGAACAGCTTCTTCAAATCATTTCTGCCTCCAAGAGCCTACCTACAAGTACAGCTGTGAAAGTTAATGACCTTTAATGCGTTACTTCTAAACCACAGGGGTTTGATCAGATGGTTTCTTTTGAAATACATAAAAGTCAGTGTTTCAAACACAGGACATTTTGTTATAAATTTAAGGCCTAAATTTAAATCCATTAGCACTGTGTCACCTGAGTGATGTGTACACATATGTCGTAGTTACATAAATAGGATCTGTTTCTTTAAAAGTAGACAGAAAGGATGGACTTGGATATGTCTAGAATATATTTAAAAACATGAAACTTCGTTTGAGGAAAGAGGTCAGTTACGGTAGTAAATTAAGCCTCATATTTGTTGCAGGAATATAACTATTTTAAGTAAATAATGAATTGCTCATTTTTTATTAAATGACTATAATAAAATTGATATTTGGAAGTGAGAGTGGCATCCACTTCCTAAACTACATGCCTCTGGAAACTCTTATCAACTTTGATAAATGTCGATAGTTGTAGAGGGGCTTCAGGCCTTTTGTTCATAGGGTCGCTATGAGTCATGCTCCCCTCGAAGGCAGTCAATAGCAACAACATAATAATAAAATCAGAGATTAAGCTATGGTAATTAACTATTGTGATTTTGTGTTTCTAGTTATCTATGTTGAGAAAAAAATTTAACCTAATAAATTTTTACTGTAAAACTTACACAGGTATGTAGTTGGAAAAGAGGAGAAATATTTAACTGGAAATTGTGTTTTCAGATAATTGTGGCTATTCTTTGATAATGGACCAAAATTGGACAAGTGGGCATTTACTTTTAAATTGTGATGCAGGTAGGTATTTACAGAGCACTTTGTTCCGTAGTGTAGGTTACAATCCCCACAGTTTAGCATCACTCTTCCCACCTCTTCCATTCATCTTTTCCCCCCTCTGTCTTCCTGCCTTCTGAGCTTTCACTTTCAGCAAGTACTACCCTTTTGATTTTGTAGGATTGATTCTTCTAAGGAGGGTGGAGTGTGCGCCTCCCTACTGTTATTGTCCCCTCGTAACCCTGTCATTTGCTGAGCTCAGAGCTGTGCATGGCAGTGAATTCAGTTCCAGACTTGGAGAGTGAAGAGGACCATGGTCTCCGTCAGAACAGCAGGCTGGTCTTTTTTTTTTTTTACGATTTTGAGTTTTATTCCACAGTTTTCTTCCACTTGATCCAGGACATACTATTGTAATCCTTTTCAGAGTGGTCAGCAATGGTGGTGGTGCACCATCTAGTTCTAGTCTCAGGGTCACCAAAGCTGGGCTTTTAGGGGTCCTTTCGTCCATCGGGCTAATTGTTTCCATGTCTTTGCTTTTCTTCACTTTTCTTTGGTCAGGATGGGAGGTGGCAGGGAGATCCATGGTTGGATGTTAGGTGACCTCACAATGACCTCAGTCAGTGTTCACCGAAGTAGATGTAGAACATTGTCTTGGCACCTTGTGTTATGGCAACTGCAAGTGATCATTAGCTCCAGTGTGCAACTGTATTCATAATTTGTTCTGCTAAAATGGGTAGCAGACCGGTTACAAGAAGTCAGCATTGTCCCAGATGTTTGATTTGCTGTATATCTCCAGGATTTCTGATATCAACATTTTCCCAGATGTTTGATTTGCTGTATAACGACTTGTGATATCAGCAATCCCTCCTTCCTTCAGTTCCCCCCTCTTCTATGTCCCTTGTGTTTGGTTCTTTGCTGGAAGGGCTCACAGAGACTCAGACCCATCTGGAGAATGAGTCATATGACTGGGGATGATGCAGGCCTATCTGTAATGTAGAGACAGGTGAGCATTGTATACTGTTGCTTCAAGTGCGCCTGGAAAGTGGACATCTCAATGAGAGAGCAAGTACTGAGGCCCCATGGTCTTCTGTAAGATCCTAGTAGGATGGACCTGTATCCCACCCTAATCCTCTCTCCTTAATAAAAGAAATACTTCAGCACAAAATGAACAGTTAGTCAGTGCCATTTTGAATGATAAACTTTGACACCCCAGCAACCTAAAAGCTGCCAAGTCGATCTGAATATTTCCATTGATGTTTCCTGCACTTTACCCATGCATAGCATTGATAAATTGATTACCAGTCCTTTGGAAATGACTGGCTCATTAAGTAGCCTAGAGATTCCAAAAGTTAACAGATTTCACTATATGAAAATCACATTTGTTAATATCACCACCAGTCTCATTAGAAAAGTCCTTAAATACCAGAAAGTTGTCAAGCTGACTCTAAATACAAGTTTTGAAAGATTTTAATTGAAAGCTTGAATGGTGTCATTGGCAACAAATTCCACCAGTTGTTTTTCTTGAAATGGCATTCTCATTTCTCTCCGTTTTGAGGAAATGTCTACCAGATACCCAACTCTGAATAACCATAGAGTGCCAGCTATTCTCATAGTGAAAACAGTGTTGCATTGAAAATTCTCACTAGTTCTGCTCATAGCTCAAATCGTGGCCCCAAGGTTTCTTTGAGATAGCCATCATTCATTTGTTTGCCAAAGTCTTTAATAGTGATTCCCATTTTATTACCCAGAAAGTTAAAAAAGTATACTCAGACATCAAGATGTAATAAAAATAAACTTTCCTGCACCACAGAGACAATCTTAAGTAAAACTGGTGTTGACCTTTATGTGTGTGTGTATGTGTATATGTGTGTATATTTACTGCAGCTGGGTGTCCGAGAATAGTAAATTCCAGGATGGCTTTATGCTTCATTGACTAAGGTACACAGGCAGTGGGAACTTCAATAAGCGTATAGTTCTTTTGATATCTAATAGCAGATACAATGAAAGTGCAGTTTTTACCTTGGAGGGTTTTATGAAGAAGACCTTGAATGAGTGGATTGGCACAGTGACAGGAGCAGTGGGCTCGAATGTGGCAAAGCCTGTGTGGATGGGGCAGAACTGAGCAGAGATTCATTCTATTGTACATAGGATCTCTGAATCAGAGCCAACTCAACAGCTCCTAGCAACAACAACAACAGTTTGTGTTGATATTAGTGTTTGTACTGAAATTTCTGTCTAAAAAGTTAGTATTGTTTTTTGCTTAAAGGTTGCATCAAAATACAATCTGTTTATGAGGCTTGGGATTATTTTAATTTTTTTTAATATTTCTGCACTTCTGTTGTTGACAGCAAAAAGAAAAAAAGTTTATATCATTCTACAGAATCTTGATAGCCTCAAACAGAAGGGAGTTTAGAATCCATTTAACCAGTGCCTTCACGTTTGAGATGAGGTGGGTGGTACACTAAATTAAAAACTTTAGAAGAATTTGCTTAGGAAGTGGCCTGAATAGTGTTTTAAGTATTTGCTTACTGTCTTATTAAAAATATAAAAGAATTAGAGGAAAATATGTTTACATTTGAAAAAGCTAATCATTATCATCCCTAAAACTTCAAACTAAAGCATGCACAGGGCTGTGCTATGCCTGAAGGGCTAGTGTTTGTGGAATAAAGCCATGAAAGTCTAAGGTGACAAATAATTACTTACTTGGGGTGTGGAATACTTCCCTAGGACTCACAGCCCATGGTGCCTGTTAACACTGGCCGGGTCCCTTTCTGTCTGTCTTGAACCACTGTGCGCTCTTGACCTCCTCAGTTCCCCACTCCTCAGCACACGTCCTCTGCCCCAGTGCCCACTGGGACTGTTGCAGGAACTTTGGAGGACTGCCCACCGCTGCTGTTGTCCTCTACGGTCCACCTGCAGTATTTCTTGGCTAGAGTTTTGCATCTTTCTTGGTTTTGCCTTGTTTTTTTATTTTAAAAAGCCTGGCATGTTATTTCTCTTACGCTGATATCATATCCTCCCTTCTTCCCTTGACCTCCACTATCAAGCCAAATCCTTCTCCTGGCTTCTGTCCAGTAGGCTGCCGGGGCTAGAAATCTTAACAGGAAGAGACAGCTCGTCTTTCTTCTGCAGAACAGCTTGCGGAGTTGAACTGCCACCCTTTTGACTAGCAGTCTGACATGTTATCACAATGGCATCAGGGTCTGTGTATATCTATCAAGAAACACACACATTATCTAAATTCATTCAGGAAAAAATAAAAAATTTCCCTAGATATATATAAAAAATGATGGCATTGAATCAATAATCAAAGCCCAGCAAAAAAAAACCCCAAAGGGCAGGGCTAGATGACATCACTATTAAATACTTAAAAAAAGAACTGATCTTGGCAAGATAGACTGATAAAGTGACTCTATCAGTGGGCCTGGGGATGGCGCACGCAGGACAGGGCCTGGTTCTGATCTGTTATTTATGGAGTTGCTGCGAGTCAGATTCCATTCTTGTTTAAACTTTTAAACAAGGAAATAACTTCCTAACTCGTTCTATGAAGAGACTCTTATCCATGATGTCAAAACAGATAAAGACACTGCAAGCTAAAGAAAGAGATAAAACAGTAACAAAATCTGAACTGCAGTCAAGTCCACTTCAATGCACAGCAGCCCCAGTTACGTCGGGGTGGAGCTGCTTGTGTTATATTTTCAGTGGCTGGTTTTGTGGGGAATAGATGCTTGGGAGGGTGGAGGGACAGCGCAAGGGAGGAAGACCCTCGATGAGATGGATTGACTCAGTGACTGGGGTAATGGGGGTAGGTGTGTTGGAGACAGTAAGGTTGGCTCAGAATAGAGCAGGGTTCAGAGCTGTTATACGGGGAGTTGCTGTGAGTCGTAGGTGACTTGATGGCATATAACAACAACAACAACAACCGGTTGCCAGGCCTTTGTCCTGAGTCATCTCTACTTGTTGTTGTGTACCGTAGAGTCAGAACCAACCCATAGCTGACCTTCCAGCAGGTTTTCAGAGGAGGTTCGTTGTACCTCAAGATACTGCCCAACCTACTCCCACGGAGCAGCTGGTGGCCTCGAGCTTCAGGCCTTTGGGATTGCAGTGCACCTTCTTGCCACTAGGCCACTAGTGTGCAAATTCCCAGCTTTCTGTTAGCAGCCAGCACATTAGCCATGTTCAATTCTGGGATCTCTCTCTCTCTCTCTGTGTGTGTATGTATGTGTGTGTAGAAACACACACACACCCCCATTCACCACACCTCCCCTGAAGTGCCTTGATTTCCCTTTTTTCCATTTGTGTGGTCTCTGACATTTATGTCAGACATGTAATAATTAAGGATACACCTTTGTGCGCTGTTCCATTTCCCAGGGGTCACTGAGCAGGAGTCCCACGCCACGCGTCTGTGGTCCGGGTTCTAACTGCACAGTTGTCCTGCCAGCCTGTCAGGTGTGACTGCAGTCTCACTGGGACCCTTTCCCCAGCCTGTGTTGCTTTCCTGGGGGGAATCCTTCTGCTCTTCTGCCCAAGTCGTCTCACCTCAATGCGTGATTTCAGGGATGTGATTCGGCTGTAGTCACTGGGTTTCCTGTGGGATTTTTTGCTCAGACCCTCGCTCCCAGGCAGCGCCCTCCACTGTGCGTGTTGAACCAGGGAGTTTGTGGCTCAGTCTTTCCAGGGAATAACTTGTCTCCTGCTGGGATGGTAGAGGAGACCTGGGGCTGGCCTGCTCTCTATATTGCTTTTTTGAAATAGTTTGTGTAAGGTTAACAAAAATACAGAAAAGAGAACAAATACAGTGTATAATTGGATGAGTCTCTGCAAAGACACACAGCTGTTTTGCCCTTGAGAAACTGTGGGCAGGAGTCCCTGACCGTCCACTGTGTCCCTCCTGTGGTTACCCCATTCACTCTGCTGACTTCTGACACCCTTAGTTAGTCTTGCCTGTTCTTGTACTTGATAAAAATGGATCACAGTGCATGTTCTTACGTCTGTCTGCTTTCCTTTTATGAAAACACAATGTAAAGCTTGCCAGCTTAATTTGGTTCATGAAAGTACAGTAGTTAAGCACCTCGCTGCTACTCAGAAGGTTGGCAGTTCAAACCCACCAGCTGCTGAGCAGGAGGATGCTGTGGCAGTCTGCTGCTGTACCGACTCCCAGCCTTGCATCCTCTTGGGGGCAATTCTGCTTCTACTGTGTTCTGCGTGCTTTAGTGTAGAACCATAGCTTTGATTTGTTTATGGTGGGAGACTTTAATGTTTCCCACTGCAGTAAGAGATAGCTGTTTTGTTCTTGCTTCAAGCATGAGGTGGTCAGAGGAGGCGATTGAATTGGCCTGTGGTGGCTCTAACTGGTGAGACTATCGGCAGGTCAGAGGGAAGAAGCTCTGCTTTAGACCCGTTTCTTCTCACCACATTCTGCTGGGAGGTTTCATTCTCAGTAGCCAGAAAGAGTGTTCTGCTAAGTTTCAACTGGCTGTGATCAATTAGTTGTGACCTCCACTGCACTCGGACCAGCCTCTGCTAAGTTTCAAAATGGCCAAATCTTCAAATTAGTATTGCTTATATGTGTATATTTACACACACACACACACACACACACACACACACACACACACACACACCAACCATGCCCATACAGGCATATATATATATGAATGCTAGGAATTAAAATAATAACATGTAGTTCAGAAAAAGATACAAGTGTGCACGCGTGCACACACACACGAGCATTAGTGTCATGTTTTTATGCCCATTTACTCAGTATGATGGTTGATCGGCCATGTATTTTAATCACCTACTTTTCTCTCTGTGTGTCTGTGAAATTTATACTTAAGCAGCTCTCCTGCATGCTTCTCAGGGATTGCGTTTTAGAGAAGCAGAGGCAGAGAATAATTTTCCCCCCTCCTGTCTTATCTAAATATTGAGGAGTGGGTTTTTGGATCCCTGAGTGTGCAGGCAGGGGTCCAGGGGAGGGCTGTGTTTGCTGCCTTCCTGGCGGGGTTCTGAGGTTCTGTCAACTTTGGAGCCACTTCATTCTCCTTCCTGCTGCAGACTCCCCCTCAAAGAATGAGCTGCTTTCCCAGAGCTTGTAAACGGGCTCTACAGGTGTGCTGACTCCAGGAGGCGTGGGGAGGTGTGGTGTGCTGACTTCCAGAAGCGTGATGTACTGACTCCAGGAGGCGTGGCGTGGGGAGGTGTGGTGTGCTGACTTCCAGAAGCATGATGTGCTGACTCCAGGAGGCGTGGTGTGCTGACACTGGGAAGCGTGGTGTGCTGACTCCGGGAGGCGTGGTGTAGGGAGGCTTGGTGTGTTGACTCCAGGACGTGTGGTTTGCTGACTCCAAGAAGTGGTGTGGTGAGGTGCACACCAGGTCAGTAGTTTTAGAGGGAAGATGTTGTTCTTGGATTGATAACAGTTTTATGTTCTCTTTCTTGGCCTTGAAGCTCTTCATGTTGGTGTTCAGAATCTGGAGGAGAAGCCTGATTGGTCCTGTCTGCTGGGTCTCATGGTTTCTCCACTGCTGTTGTGTGTTGTGAGTCTCATGCTTGGCTTGTTTGAGGAGCCGCCCCATTGAGAACTCAAGTCCTGACTCAGGATGTCATCATTTGTGATTGTGAATTTTTTTATGTCACAATTGCATCATTAAAAAAGACCTTTTTTGTTTGTTTAAGTTCAAGAGCTAGAATTTTGCTTCTCCTGCTTAGTTTTTTTTTTGTTGTGTTGGTTTTTTTCAATTGAACTTGGCATTTCTTTATGTTTTGTTACTCTTGTGGGTTTATTGTTATTTGTTTTGGTTTTAAATGAGTAGAGACTAATATCATATTGGTTTTATTATATACCTTTTGTTTTATAGCATTAATTTTATTAATGCACTTACTTATAGTATCAAATCACCTGTTTATTGTGTGTATTGCCTTTCTCCTTCTTAGCTTTATTGATTTTCAGATGCTTGCCCAAACACTGTGTACTAAACTGTGTTGCTGTTCAAATGTTTTACTATGCTGATAAATGTAGCTCTTTTTAAATGTATCATTTGTTCAGGCTTCCTGGAAAATAGCACTGCTTTGAAGGATCTAGAGTTGGTCAGGGCTTTTGGCCAGAGCTTTTTGAAGGTGATGCCCCAAAGCATTATTTACACAAACAGAGTGGGCAGGAGAACAAATCTGAAGCAAAGCTTGCTTGTATCCAGAAAGTGTGTGCATTTTTGGTACCTTTTCCCAAATGGTTACAAGTTTGCCAATTGAAATGTTTCCGTGTCTTTCTCTTAAGTCTAATTTACTAATCTTCCTACCCATCATTTGTAAAGATAGCCTGTTTAAGTAAGTACTTGAGAAATTGGTGACAAAACATATACACACTTGTATTGCTTAATTCTGTGTGTTGAAAATGGGACAAATTCCACAAATTTCTGTCCTTTCATAGGTTCACAATATTTTCCACAAATGTTAAAAAAGAGCCTGCTTTTGCAAAAATCTAATGTGTAATGCCTTAGTTCCCTAATATTGGTCTAACAGAGACACCACAAGCTGATGGCTTTATTCTCTTATAGTTTGTTGTTATTGTTGTGTGCTGTGAAGTCACCACAGACCCCTTGCTGACCGTCCAGTGGGTTTACAGAGGCTCTAAACCAAATAGGAGATAGAGTGCTCATCCTTTTCCTGCAGATCATCTGGTGGGTTCAAATCACAGGATTGCAGCATAGCCTCTTACCACTCTGTCCCCAGAGCAGCCTGAGTGTGCAAGTCCAAATTCAAGAAGCTTGCCCCAGCAAAAGGCCCACTCTGTAGTTTGTGAAGGCAAGGCCTTGTTTCCTTCAGCATCTTAGGTCCAGCATGCCTTGCAGACCCCCATGTGTTCTGCCTGTGTCCCGTGTCAGAGAGCTTCCTGTATGGGGTGGGGGGCTCAGGTCCCAAAGGACCCTCTCCCCTCCTGGTGCATCTTTCTTGGGGATAGGCGCTGCCTCCCTTCTAGCTCTTGTGCCCTCCCCTTTTACCTCCAAGCCACACCCCAGGGAAGCATCCCTTACTGAGATGGGTTTAAGGAGTGTTGCATTCCATTCTTAATCTTTTTAAAACTATTTGTTTTACTAGATTAGAAGGACAGTTATATAATTCCACATTGTATCATTACATACCTGTATTTTGAGGAGAGAGTTCAAGCCATGCTATGTAGTAAAAACCTCAAGCATTTAAAGACTTGTTACTTTTAGCATCTGCTTGAGTGATTTATAGTGCAGATATCGAATGAAGAAGTTGAGGGGCTCACCTTTATTTCTGAGCATTTTCCAGGAAGCCGGTCTTCTCAGAGGCCGTTCTGTTGTGGAGTGAACCATTAACTACATCCTTATTCATGAATGGACGCCTGAGTGCAGAGAGGAGGGAGTTAGCTCATTCATGTGTGTTAAATATTTGTGGTGTCTTGTAATAGCAGGAAGTGAAACTGGTAATTTTCCTCTTTAGTTAACGATGAAATGGTTTAGGATTCATTACATAGGAAAAGATCCTGAGAAAGGATGTGAAGTTGGGAAAGAAAACGTGAGGTACGTAGTGGATAGTGTGATGCTGGTTTATCAAAACAAAACTATAAGCTGTGATGATCAACCTGTCATTCCCTAAACACACCTCACATCTCATCTCTTGCTGTTTACTTTTGCAGAGATGGTGCCTCTCTTTTAACCCTTCAACCGCCCTCACACCCCGGCTCGACTAGTGAGTCACTTGTCTGAAAAAAGCATAGTTTCTTGAAGCTTTTGGTTGTTTCCCAGTTTTGAAATCTTATAACCTCATGAATTCTCTGATAGTTAAGTGGCTTTCTTATAAACCTTCTCCCCATTGTTCCTGTGTATATAGGGTGTATGGCACACACATGTGTGTACCTGGGTATTACATGTACATACATAGAGAGAGAAATGTGACATAGCAGACTCAATAAATATTTGCTGAATTGAATTCTCAATTTCCCCACTCTCAAGGATCATCAAAAGAGTATGATCTTAGAACTTTGCCAACAGACTGCCCACGAATACTTTGAGCAGTGGAATCATTTAGTGCATTTAGCATTTGCAGCCCAAAAGAAGTAAATTTTACCTTTGACTTTTGGAGAGAGTAAATTAAAGATTTAGAGGAAAAAAGTGATTTGAATTTCCATCAGATCTGATTTTTTGTTTTAACCTGAGAAGACTAAGAGAGATGCCTAGAGTGGGATTTCTCAAGTGAGAGAGGAATGAATTTGAGCTGGGTGTGGACATGGTGTAATAGAAACAGAATGTGGGTGCAAGCCAATGAAATTTGTGGAGAAATGAGAAACTCATAATTATGCCTCCCTGCTCTTTATCAAGTACCTTTTCCCCCCTTTTCTAGAAAGCTCAGATTTCTACATTTTTAATCCCCCTGGAATAGAAGATAAATGACCTTATATCCTATTCTATTCTATGGAGCATGTTGGCATTCTTGCATAAAAGCACAAAGTTATTAGTATTATTTACTTATCCTTAACCAAAAGCTCACATTTCCAGGTTTTTATTGAAAGGGAGATTTTAAATCGCTAATTCCTGAATTAGTGGTGAAAACTTGTCTCAGTGGAAATGATGACGTTGGTCTGTGTACACAGTTAGCGAAGGAGTGTTGTGATAAAGTATCTTCCCAGCTCCTTTGCACGACGTAGACAGTGGGGGTTCTTCGAGGGGTCTCAGCTTGTTCAGGGACACTCTGTGGCATTGCGCACACCAAGCAGATGAGCGTGTTGCCTGCGGGGAGAAGGGCGTTGGGCACTGGTTTCAAGTCAGAAAGCAGAGCCCACGTGGTGCTCACAGATGGAGACCTCAGAAGGAAGGCCACTGCTGGGATTCGGTGGAGCTTGCCAAGGACTTAAGGAATTTCATAGAATGTTTGGAATGCCCTTCTCTCAGTGAACTGTTCCCAGCCCCGAAGTCCGCTTTGTATGCAGCCTTGCTTTTTGGACGGAATTTTGATCCTCTTGGGAAGCGTTCCATTTCCCGTGATCCTCATCTTTGGTCCTGAGCACTTGATCAAAGGACCGTGTTTACGTGGTGCTCGGGGCTCTGGGATTGTGTGGCCCCTTGGTCTTCTCTGCCTCAGGCCACCAACCTCATTCCCGGCAACAAGAGCCTGTTTTCTTCTTCCTTCCTAGGGCTCATTTTGAAAAGAGAATTGAAAACGAAACAAAAGATTTCTTTATCAGGCAGACGATATTAAATTACAGTTTGCCCTGTTGACTTCGTGGGACCATTTAAGATGGTCTTACCCTTTTCTTTCCTACTTAAAGGGGAGGCTTCAAAAGCCTTGGCTTGATTCCAGGTGGGCTTTTGTGTCCTGCCCTCTTGTTCTAGGGTTTTAGGAGAGCTCTTGGCTGTTCTCTCTACACATTGGCCTAACTGTGAGGACTCAGTGCTAAACATAATAGCTGTAGATACTTGCTATTCTGCGAGGTAACCAGCTTCTTCCTGGAAGCCTGAAGGGAGAGGACCAACAGATGCTGATTTTGAGGTTGTTGGTAGAGATACTTAGCAGGGAGTTTAGGACCATAGTTGTTATCGACATGACCCAAAAGGTGTTTGGGGGGAAGTTTTCTGTTTTGGAACTGACAATTTTTATGAAATTAAGCCTTCCAATACTGTTTATAATTTATAAACTTTTTATAAAAGCAATTATGGTTCTTAAGCAATTATGCTTAATATCGTAAATAAATACGGTGGTAATTGAGTTGTTGCAACAAAGCCAGAGTTCGATGTGAGAGTTAAAATTCCTCTTTTTCTGCAAGTATTGAGTGAGGCGGGAAGAAGCTCAGGCAGTCTTATGCTGAAGCTTTCAGTGATTTAAGAAAGTTGTGCCTATCTAGAATCATATTGTTTTAGAATTTCACGGACTTGGGACCAGGTTTACATCCATACTGAGGACATCTGATGTTGTTGTTCTTTGGACGGATGTTTTTAGGGCATATCTGTTTTGCAATCAGCACAGGGGTTGCTGTGCCCACAATGTGCAGGACTTTGTTCCTCTTCCCTGGGTTTCCCACTTTCTCAGCTTTACCTTCCTGCCCCTTCCTGCCTTCTAGGTTCTGCTTTGGTGAAATTTTAGTTGTCACTATGAGATTTCTGATGATAACAGGTAAATCCTCACCTTTGTCTCTCCCCCCTCATTAAGCCCATTTGCCGCCAAGTTGGTGTCAACTCATATCTGACCCTCTGTCGACTTTCCAAGGCTGTAGCAGAGACTGCTCATCTTTCTCTCATGGAGGGACTGGTGGAACTGCTGGAGAGGCGTAGGCTTTGGGCTAATGTGACTCTTTATAGACTCCCCCCTCTCTCCTGCCTTATGCCAAACAAGTGTGTCCCACTCAGGAGCTAATCCCAACAACTCTCATGTAACTTTTGAAAACTAAATGCTCATAAAAGCTTCAGTTTTCTTCTGAGTAGCCATCATTTGGTGCCATTTATCATAACAGCAATGGAGCTTTGCATGGGAGGGGCCACCCCTTGTTGGCATTGCCCATCAGGTGCTACAGAGGTAGCGCTAGAGCTGACAGGAGAGTTGGGCACCAGCAGTGACTTCTTTCCAGCTGAGCAGACTCTTCCTTCCTGGTGATTTCGTTGAGATCTAAAAATAACAAGGAAGTCAAACTTTCCAAATGCTTGCTCTTTCCCCAAATTCTAAAAAGTCTTCTAGACTGTACTACACTTTTCAAACCAGAGAGAGAGAGGGTGCGTGTGTGTGTGAGAGAGAGAGAGTGTGTGTGTGTGTAGTGAGAACACCACAAGTGAAGACTTCTGATGAACACAAATCGCAGCCCCTCGGAGCTCACCCTCAGACTTCAGAGCTTTTCCTAGATAAACAGTGTCTTCATGTGGGACAGGCAGTCCTCTCTGGTGATGCTTTAAGCACCCTTTCCACCAGGGACTCTTCCTGCTCAGCAGTTTGACCCACTTAGTATTTCGGAAGGACACGAGAGTTTTTCTCCTCCCACCTAGTGATGAGTTTGCAAAGCTGATTTCTAAAATTCCTGCTTAAGAGTTTGCTGCAAACATAAACCTGTATTCATCCCACACCTGATGAGTGAGAACCTCTAATAGGTGCAGGAGAAATCTGTCCTCCCCGCCCCCCCATTTTTTTTTTCATTAATGCTCAGGTTTGAAAAGCCATCACACACGTATGTTCTTACTAGTGTCCAGTTTTGTCTCCCCGTGGGAAACTTGTCCGTGTCCCTAAGATAAAAATGAGCTTGTTCATCTCTAATCTCTCATGGATTTTGGGGGAAGTTTTCATCTTTTGCTTTATTGATGGCAGCTTTTATTACACCTAGTAAATTTGATATAGTTGGATATACCAGCTGCTCCATGAGAAAATCAGATGTGCTAACGTGTGTCGATTGAGGCCATGGTCTTTCTGATTGCTTGCTGTGCATCTGAAAGCTGAACAGTGACTCTGGATGATAGAAGACTTGATGCCTTTGAGCCCCAGTGCTAGAGAGGAGTACTGACTGTCCCATGGACGGTCGGAAGAACCGATATGTCGTGGAAAGTGGAGCCAGAGTGCTTCTTTGTGGCAAAGATGGCAACATTTCATCTCACATGTTTTAGGCATGTTGCTAGGAGAGGCTGTTCCTTGGAGAGGGACGGCATACTTGGAAAGGTGGAGGCTCGGCGAAAGAGAGGAAGACACTCAACCAAGTGGATTGACAGAGTGACGGCCACAAGGGGCTCGAGTGTGTCAGGAAGTGTGAGGATGGCACAAGATAGGACAGCGTTCGGATCTGGTGTTCATAGGGTCGCTATGGGTCTTAACTTTGCTTGACGACACCTAACAACAGCCACCGTAGGAGAAAGATTGGTGCTTTCTTCCTGTGCAGTTCACAGCCTCAGAAGACCAGTGTAGGGTCAGCTAGGACTTGATTCCAACTTGAAGGCAGTTAGTTGGGTTGAGTTGGGTTGGGTCGAGTTGAGTTTGAGCCCACCTAGATACTTTGCACTTGTGCAGTTCCTAAAGGCACTCCGGGGGTGTAGTGTGCCTGGTGTTACACTCATGACACAAAGACCAGCACTTTGAATCCACTAACTGCTCTGAGCAAGAAAAATGGGTAGTCTCCTCCTGTAAAGATTTAACACCTGGTGAACCTTTTGGAGGGTCATTATGAGTCAGAACCAGCCTGAGGGCAGAAGGTTGGCTGTGGTGTTTGTTGGTATGTGAGTACCGAATAGTCTTGATTTCTTGGTGTATACAGGGAGCTTAAGCTACTGATGTCTCCACGTGTTTTCATGGTGTCATTACTCTTTTTGGTTTTAATTTATGTTCATGTTCTCATTCCTTTAGCAATCCGATATCATTGCTATTTACTTGCCTATATGACCATGCTGAGATTTTATCCATTGATTCTGGGATAAAATGTGGGTCTTTTCATCTTTAATTTGAGGAATAGAAATAGCAATCCATTACCACTTTCACAGAAATCTTTTCCCCTCTTATCATTTCTGTTATTTGTCTTACTAGTGTGATGGTTCACACTAAGCATCTCTTGTGTTATTTTGGTGATTAAATTTACTAACTGTGGCCAGAGCTTCTGTTAATTTTTTTTTTTTAAGAAGTAATCATGATCCAATTAAGAAAGCCATCTCTAAAGAGATGTTTAGCTGCGATTACATGGTAACATGTTTGTCTTTTGCTGCTCATTTTGTAAAACATACAGAAAATTACAAAATGTATCGCTGCTTCTGACTCACTGTTTGTACAAATTTGAAGTCAGGGCTGGGTCACTGTACAGTCACTGTCTGGTGACTGCTTTTTCCACACAGGTAAAGTCTTCAGGATTGGAGACGTTTTCTAGACCACGCGGCACTACTCACACGGGGTCTGTCCTGTGTGCTTTCCCAAGTGCGTGTGTGCGTGCGCTCTCTCCCTCTCTCTGTCCCCCTCTTCCCCCTGGTTCTTTCCCTCTTCTCCTCCCTCCCTCTTCCCTCCTCTCTCTCTCCCCCCACTCTGTCCCACTTCCCCCACGTCCCTGTCTCTCTCTGTACAGCAGCTTTGCCTTGTTTGCACTTTAGCATCCACAGGCTCCCCTAGGCTGGGATCTGGCACTTAGTAACCCACAGCGCTCAGTGGATTCTGACTCCTACCGTAGCACAAAGTGGAATTGCCCGTAGGATTTCCAGGGCTGTGATCTTCAGCGGCCCACTCTCTCATCTTTCTCCATCGGACTGGCTGGAGGTTTGAACTGCCACCCTTTCAACTCAATTACTAGCTAGGAACCCTGCTACAAAGTGAGGGACCAATAAATGCCTCTTGTTTTTTAATTTAAAAGAAGAATGAACTTTATAAGACTGATATAACACAATTACAAAATGGACAAAAGACATGGAAAGAGTTTTCACAGAGGAAAGCATTCAGATGGCCAACAGATACATGAAGAAAAGCTCAAAATCACTGGCAATAAGAGAGGTGCAAATCAAAACCACAATGAGGTACCATCTCACCCCAGTAGCAGTGGCAAAGTTTAGCAGCGTAGGAAGTAATAAATGTTGGAGAGGATATGGTGAGACAATAACTCTTAAACACTATTGGTGGGATTGTAAAATGGTAACAACCACTCTGGAAGGCAGTTCGACGCTTCCTCAGAATAGCTGAACGTAGAAATTCATATGACCCATCTATTCCACTGCTTGGAATATACCCTGAGAAAATGAGAACTGAGGCACAAATGGAGACTTTTACACCAGTGTTCATAGCAGCGTTATTCACCATCATAAGAACATGGAAACAGCCCAGATGTCCAACCACAATCAAATGAATTGACAGGAAGAAATTGTCCATCTTTCTCCCTCGTAGCCGCTGGTAGATTCGAACCACCAGAGAGGTCAGCCTCTCGGTTATCAGCACGGCTTCCTATAGACCACATCACCAGGGTCCTTTTTAAAAGCTAGGACATAATTTGCTGTGACAGTGATATATCCACCACTGCCCTGAGGAATGAATCACTGAATGTTCTCTTTCTTCTGTTATTATTTGGGAAAATTGTCTTTGGCTTGTAGCTTTGCTGTTCTGCTTTTTACCATCAGCAGTTCCTCAGAAACGTTGGCTCAGCACCGTGTGTGAGGAGGAATCTGCCTTTTTGTCCAGTGGAGGCTACGCATGTTGGGGTTGGCTTCCTGTTCATGTGAGAAAATTTGTTGCTTTGCACACACCCTGAGCCACACATAGGGCATGGAGGGAGAGAGGATGGTTTCTGTTAATCTTGGCTCAGAGGAGGGGTGGTCACACGCCACATTAGCGTCTGTGTGTCGTGGGTGGGCTGTTCCCTCCTGGACGGGGCCAGGAGGACAGGGGACCAAATGGCCTGTGCGAGCTCATGTAGTTCACGTCTGAAGTCTACAAGGGACGTACCTAGTGTCCGAGGGATAAACCTGGTGTCCGTTTGCCCAGTGAGCCAGGTGAGCACAGGCTTCCTTGTGCTTCCATCACAGTCTCTGTCAACACCTCCCCGTGTCTTCACCGCATCAAAGAGCCTGTTTCTGGGTACAGCTGGCATCGTGCTCTCTCCCCTCGGCACTTCCTACGGAATCAAAGCGTCTTCAGATGTGCAAGCCCTGACAGGGTCCTGAACCTGGGAAGCACGGCAAACGCAGGTTTCCTGGACGTCCTGATGGGCATCGAACGGTCTCACGTGGGTTTCACCATGGCCTTTGCCCCTGCGTCCTCCTCCAAGGGGGACAGCTTCACATGTGCATCTATCTGCTCACTGCACGTTAGCAAGTGGCCACCAGGACTCTTTCCTGATATCGCCAAGAAGCCAAGACATGTGCCCTGTGAGCTCAGTCACGGGCTGTGGGCTTTGGGATGTGAGGAACATGCGGAGGGCTGGCTCGTGCATCCCGAAGGACACGCTCTGCTGGCCATCTCGAAGCTGGTGTGCCAGGCACATGCAGCTCATGCCACCGTGGTGGGGGCACCTCCCTGAGAAGCAGGGGCAGCAGAGAGCCTCCCGGAGGGGCAGGCAGTCACAGCTCTTGCAGGCTGCCCTGCTCCCCGACCTGACCAGTGGAGGCCAGCACAGGAGAGGGCAGGCTCCCCACCTGCTGCTCACAGGGCCATTGCGGGTCCCAGTCAGTGTGATGATGCTTACCAGCTACACCACCACACGTGATGGGGGTGAGAAGATGAAAACCCAACTGAAGGACCAGTTCTGCTCTGAATCTGCGTCTGAGGAGAGCAAGGAGGATACATCGCGGATGCTGCTTACGGTCTTTCACCCACTCATTTATTTAACAGATAATTCTTGAGGGCAAGTGTATTTTTAAACGTATGTGTTTTAAACGTGCTTTGATACTCTTCAAAGATTAGTTCTTCTGGGGATAAAAGGAAGAAATCCCCCTGGCAGATTGAAAAGTGTCGTCTTAAAGACTGCAGGTCCAAAACCACAGGTGGGCTTTGAGGGAGAAGACCTCAGCCACTGGGTTTACAGATTCCCTTGGGGATATAATGCACAAGAGAGAAACACACAAACTACACGCAAGCCAGTCTCCACTCAAGCTTTCTCCTTTGCTTGTTGTCTTTGAACTAAACCTACTCCCAGCAAGTCAGTTCCAACTCACAGGAACATAGGGACCCTGTAGACATAGCATTTCCGGCTATGAGATTTCAGCAAGTATACCCCATGTCTTTCTGCTCCAGAGGCGCTGGTGGGTTTGAACAACCAACCTTTCACTTAGCAGCCCAGCTCCTGGTCCACGGTGTCACTGAGCCTCCCGATGCTTTGCTAAGTATTAAGCTCTCTCTCTCTGTTCTCCCCACCCTGCCCCTCATACTCTCATCTGCTGAACCAGCTGATAACCGACCCCTCCGGGGGTTTTCTGAGGCTGTAAACCAGGCGGAAGGAGATTGTCCATCTGTCTTCCCCAGAGCAGCTGGTGGATTCAAACCACCTGAGAAATGTGGCCTTTGGGTTATCAGTGCGAGTCCCTGTGGACTTGGCCACCAGAGCTCCCTTGTGACGTAACTAGCCCCCAGAAAACTTAATAAGATCTCTACTCAGGTTGCATGTAAAAATACATTTCAGTTGGAATAAAGATTTAACTGAAAAATATGGAAATCCAGGAGAACTTTTGTTAATCGCTTGGGAGTAGAGTGAGAGGGCCTTCTCCACCAAAGTGACTGGACTCCTTAAAGGAAAGGATTGTCAAATACAAGGGGAAATGGAGCACATGGCAGACGTTTCCATGAGTAGAGTGGAACGTACGTAATAGGAGAGCAGGTTTGCAGCCCTGTGCAAGCTGTAGGGCAGCTAGAAGGCAGGAGGTGCCTGCAAACTGCTTAGGGAAAGAAACAAAGACGAGGAGTGTGTGTTTCAAAGAAATGCAAATATCCCTCCCCTCTTGCCCAAATGGGAAAGACATGGAAATGACCTGATGCCCTTCATTTGCCTCAGTTATTAGTGTCTATGGCTTGATGCCAATTTGAAGTATATGTTAAAATCTGAATTATATATAGACCCATCAGCTACACTTTTAGACGTGTAGGTTCACAATCGATTGCCCAAAACTCTTGAGGCCATTTGTGCCTCAGAATTCAGAGGCTTTCAAGTAATATGGTACTATTGCTTTTAATACTTATGGTATTATTGCATAGTACCATAAAAGGTCCAAAGTTTAAATCCACCAGCCACTTCCTAGAAGAAAGGCAGTGTCCTTTCATAAAGATTTATAGCCTTGGGAACTTGACTGAGAGCTGCTATGAGTCAGAACCAACCTAATGGCTGTGGGGATTTTTATTTTCCGTGATGTTAATACAGCCTCTCAATGTCAAGAAAACAAAGATCTTCACCACGGGGCCATCAGAGAGCACCATGATAGATGAAGAGAGGACTGAGGAGGTTAATAATTTCATCTTGCTTGGATCCACAGTCAACAGTCTTGGCACCAGCAGTCAGGAAATCAAAAGATGAATCGCACTGGGGAAATCTGCTGTCAAGGATTGCTCCAGAGTTCTAAAGAGCAACAATGTTAGCTTGGAGACTAAGGTGCTCCTGATCCAGGCCATGGTCTTCTGAACTGCATGCTATGCATCTGAGAGCCAGACAGTGAATAAAGATACAGAAGAAAAATCGATGCCTTTGAGTTGTAGTGCTAGAGAAAAATATTGCACTAGGACTGCCAAGAGAGCAAAGAGGTCTGTTCTTAGAGTGAAACAAATTTGCACCTTGGAGACATGGATTTTGAAGCCCCGCCTCACATTCCTTGGGCATGTTGCCAGAAGAGACCAGTCCTTGGAGAAGGACATCATGCTTGGAAGAATGGAGGTTCAGCACGGAAGAGGAAGACCCTGGAGGAGATGGATTGACTGACACAGGGTCTGTGACAGTGGGGTCAGGGGTGTGTAGACGGTGAGGTTGGCTTAGGACAGAGCAAGTTTCAGAACCCTTGTTGATAGGGTCACTGTGGGTTGTAGTCCGCTCGACGGCGTGTGACAGTGCAGCCTTGGAAACTCAGTGGAGAGTCACCGTGCATCAGAACCAGCTAAACAAGCTGAATTCAGGCTGTGACTATGAGATGGAAATCCCTCCAGCCCAGGGCATGTTTTTAACTGCCCCACTTACAGTGAATAATTCAATTCAATAATTCAAGGAATGAATATTGTTAGCATCTGTGTGTAAAACAAGAATGAGTTTTTCTTCCTGGGTTTAAGTTGTGGCACTCAGTTTAAGCATTCTAAGAATATGTTGAATTCTAGAATGATCCCACCCCACCCCACTGGACTACTATTAATTTATTTTACCATTACATTTATCCAGTATATAAAAAATATCTTGAGAGAACAATAGCTAATATTTTAAATATATCTAAAGATTACTTTAGGGACATCTGGTGGCCTAGGGGGTGGAAGTTGTGCTGCCAACCCAAAGATGTTGCTTTGCTGCCCCATAGGCAAGAGGTTCAAATCCACCAGCTGCCTCAAGGGAGAAATATGGGCTGTCTTCTCCCTATCTGATTTGCAGCCTCTGCAAACCAACTGGAGCTTCAGTTACAAGTTGGTTCTGACTTGACAGCAGTGAGTTGAGTTGCCAGCTTACTCTGTCTACAAATTAGTTTCATGACTAATCAAACTTCTTATTTGATTTGTACCTAAATATATCGAGAGGAGCTATGGTGGCGTAATGCATTGTGTGTTGCACTGTTAACCCAAAGATCAGAAGTTTAAATTCACCAACTTTTCTGAGGTAGAAATATGGATATTCTCATCCCATAAAGATTTAGAGCCTGGGAAGCCTAATGAAAGCCACTAGGAGCGGGAATTGACTCATCGGCAGTAAGTAAATATATACGAGTGTATATAGCCATCCCTTTTCTCTTAGAGGCAGAAAGAACTTTGCACATAAATATTTGCACTGTATCACTGCTGGGTAGATGAATGCTGAAAAACAAACAAACAAAATGATGAAAGACATTTTGTGATCCTAACCCAGCAAGCCAGTAGGGAGAGGGTGTGGGGACTGGCTGTGTGCGTGCCCGTTTGCTTAGTTCTTTCCCCTGGATGTAGTGGGACATCGGCCTTCCTGAGCTGCCCAGGGGTGAGACCAGCTCCGCTGCATCTTCAGAGCGGCACTTTCTCCCACCGGGTTCTCCTGTAGACAGAAATGGAACCACCTTGTGGAGCTGTGGCTGACCTCCTTGTTTTTACAACCTGTGTTATCTACTAGTAATGTTAGGGAGGTTGGATGGATGGATTTGATACATCTTCACTTTTTCTTTAAATTAAGACCCCAACCCCCTTTGTTTTTTTTGTAAAGTAATTTGGTTAAAGGGAAGCTTAAAAATTTTACCTGAAAATTTAGTGCATAAGGGAAAAATCTGTTATAAGCTGAGGGTGACTTTAAAACGGTAACAAGGCATAAAAAAGCTGCTTTAAAAGAGGAACTAAAGAAGACTGGCAAACAAGCCGTGCCTGTAAACTGTGCTGCAGATGAATTGATATTATTATTATATTTGATATTAATATACCACAGACTGCGGATGAAACAAACAAATCTATCTGGAGGAAAAGTGCAGCCAGAATTCCCCTTGATGAGACAGCATCTCAGATACCTTGAACACATCAGGAAGGGCCAATGCCTGGAGAGGGGCACTGAGATTTGGAAAGTAGCGGGTCAGTCAGAAGAATGAAGGCCCTCGGGGCTGGATTGAGTCAGAGACTGCAACAGTGAGCTTGAGCCCACTGACATTGGGAGAGTGGCTCTGGTGTTCTGTTCTGCGGTAGTAGGGGCCGCTGTGAGTCGCGTATGACTAGACAGCGTCACACACTGCCCAAAGTCCAGAGATCACACGGTTCCCCCAAAAGCATGTTAAGGTGTGTGCTAGTCCGTTGTTGTTGTTGTTGTTTTTATGTGCCGTCGAGTTGCCTGCGACTCATAGCGACCCTATGTACAACAGTCCTAAACTCTGCTCTGTCCTGTGCCAATCGCACTGTCTCTGACACTCCCATCCCAATTATCCCAGTCACTGAATCAATCCACCTCATAGAGGGCCTTCCTCTCCTGTGCTGTCCCTCCACCCTCCCAAGCATGATATCCCTCTCCAAGGACCGGTCTCTCCTCACAACATGTCCAAAGTAAGTTAGACGGAGCCTCAGAATCCTTGCCTCCAAGGAGCCACCCGGTTTAACCCTCTCCAGGACAAATCTGTTTGTTTTCCTAGCAGTCCATGGTATTCTCAAAACTCTTCTCCAGCACCACAGCTCAAAGGCATCAATTCTCCTTCTATCCTCCTTAGTCATTGTCCAACTCTCTGATGCATAACAGGTGATTGCGAAGACCATGGCCTGTATCAGATGCACCTTAGTCTCCAGAGAGACACCACTGCTCTTCAGCACTTTGGAGAGGTCCCTAACAGCAGACTTTCCCATGGCAATGCGCCTTTTAATTTCCTGGCTGCTGGTGCCAAGACTGTTGACTACAGAGCCAAGCAAACTAAAGCTGTGTACAATCTCAATCTCTTCACCATCCATCCTGAGGCTGCCAATTGGTCCAGTGGTGAGAATCTTTGTCTCCTTGACATTGAGCCTCAATCCATATTGTAGGCTGCAGTCCTTGACACTCTGCAGCAGGCGCTTCAGGGCGCTTCAGGTCCTCCTCAGTTTCAGCAAGCAGGGTTGTGTCATCCGCATAACACAGATTGTTGATAAATCGTCCACCAATCTTGTTGTACTATGTACAACAGTCTGTTACTGTTGTGAATTTATTATGGCTGTGAAGTTGGACAGAGAAGGAGTAAAGTAAGAACATGAGAAGATGAGCTTCCTGACAGTGTAGCATGGTGTCAACATCCACTTCACAATTCCACTTCACAATGGTGAATATCCTTCAGTCTGTGGTGTAAGCGCAGTAAGAGTTGCAAATGAAAGGCCTGTCATTAATTGGGCAGTGACATTACCAGCTCTGTTCTTCCATTTCCTCCTCAATCTCCACTTGTGACCACACTTAAGACCACATACGTTGCAAATTGTTGTTATGTGCAACTTACAGTCCTGAATTTATTATATGGCAGTAAGGACTCCTGCTCTCAAAGGGACTCCAGGGTGTGTGTGTAAACATAGTTCCTTTTAGGTTGAGTGTCCTGATACGTTATCAGGGGTGTGTAGTTAATTGTCCTTTTCTGATGTTTGAGAGGCGAGATCAAAGAGCTTCGACTAAGCCCTGGGCTCCAGACATCAGTGGCCACTTGCTACCTTTGTGGCCATGACAGTCACACAGTGGGTGTGGTGGTGCTGTACCATGCCCCTTCATTCTGAGGATTAAACGATTATGTTTTATTAAGCTCTGGGCTGCTTTTCCCTGCTCTGGGTTCTCCTGTAGAAACACTGGGCCTGATTTCCGTTTTCTTCCTAAAGCATGTTCTGTGTGTGTGCTGGAAGGTGAAGTCATTTCATTCACGTGTTTGGTGACCAGAGGACACAGGCTGGACTGGAACTGCCTTGGGGTGTGAGGTCTTCATGTTGACCCTGTGTCACCCTCCAGTGCTGGCCACGCTCCTCGTGAGGAAAAACAAACAGTGCCTCCCAGACACTGTCGGGGGTCATTTCCCCAGGCTGAGGACTCTTCCAAAGTTGGCCTGAAATAGCCTGGAGGTGTAGATGTTTATATGAAATTCTTTAATAAGATGCGTAAGAGGAGAGACTGATGTGGAAAGCTGGTAGATTGAGAGCCGTGTGCACTCCTCACATTGGCCCGAGCTGCTTTCTTACCTCCTCCTCCTCCCCTCTTCTTGTTGCCACTGAGCCAAACTCCCCCACCCCGTGAGTTTGTGGGGCCGTAAATCCGCAGGAGGAGATTGCCCACTTTTCTCACTCAGCCAGCACGCAGTGAATTCGACCCACTAGAGACGCGCAGTCTTCGGGTTAGCTGTGTAACTCCCTGCAGAGGCACCACCAGAGCGCACTGGCTTCTTATAAGCTGGGAAGCCAGAGAAAGTGACTTCAAAGGCCTGTTGCACTCTTGATTTCTTCTTTTAAATAACCCTGAGACATGACGAATGTGTGTCTGTCCTAAGTGCTGTCCTTTAACCTTGGCAGTTTGTGTGTGTGTGTAAAATGAGAGAATTTACAGAAATTTACCACAAGTCAGTCTTCTCTGTTTAGCTTCAAACAGGAGCATCAAATAGAATCATCCATCGTTGTTGCCAAACTGACCACTATAGTCATTAAAAACCCAAACCGAAACTCGTTTCTGCTGCGTTGATTGTGACTCCTTGTAGCCTCGTGGTGGTGAGCTGCTGCTGGTGCTTCCCAGAGCTGGAGCCTCTGCAGAAGCCTCACCAAACTTGGCACGTGGAGCAGCTGGCAGAAGCCAAGGGCTGACCTTTTGGCCAGCACCCAACCGCTTTAATACTGTGCCACCAACACCATGACAGTCATTAGTAAAATATTTTCTACGAATCTCTTAAATTCTGTGGTGGTGCAATTCTCTTCTACTTAACTATTTGAACAGCTGTGAGGAGGTATCTATACCTGAGTGTGTATGTGTGTATGAAAGAGTACCACCGGGGTATGAGAGGGTTTTGTTCCCCGCCTTAGGCAGACCACTTGATTTTCCTTATAATTCTAGTCTCCTATATTTTAAATTTTATATTATTTTGCATACAGAATTTGTATACATTGTATATAAATAAATTTTATAAATTCATATACAGTGTATTTTTCACATACACTGTTTCACACATTCCTTCATTCACAGTGTTTGAAATAATCACTGATAGACATTGCGTTTTATAAAATTAATCACCACTGATCTCAGCCTACTATTACTCCGTCTTTTCATTATGCCTAATTATACCTTTTATTATTTCCTAAATCCTTGTAATATGAGTTTTAAAATGAAATATTTCACTAGTACATATCTCACATCCACAGCCCCATGCTCAGCACCAGTGAACTTGGCATTAGAATCTGGGTCTGTGCACATTTGACAATGGATCTAGCTCACCTCAAACAAGAAGAGCTGGGCTCTTCTCCAGTGTTCTGGAGACAGGAGATTCCAGTCTCTTCCTGTGTGCTGTCGTCATGTTGCTGACACCAGTAACATCCTCAGTTCTTGAAAATCAGCCGTGAGGTAGTCCACACTCCTTTTCTGTCTGAGTCTTTGGAATGAGCTTTGCTTTGTGCTTCATAAACATCTGACGTGGGCCTAGCCACCTGCAGGTACTGAGCCTTCTGTGTCTGTGGTCCTGGGACTGACCAGCACTGTCCTGGGGCAGGGAACAAAGACTAGTGGGCCCCAGCAAGAGATGGAGTGCTGGGGTTCATCCAGTGAGAGCCAGCTGCCCTTGGGGAGATGGTTAGCATCACAGGGTGTTTTAAGAACTCATCCTGATAGCATCGGGGGCAGGGGAGGGAAGTCCGCCTTTATGTCTACATGGGCCCAGTAATTCAAACCTGGTTGTTCAAAGGCCACCTGTAAGTTAAGTGTGTGATTTCTGACTGCAGGAGAGTTTAGTTTCTGTAACCTCCAAGTTGACCAATGGCATCTACTTACTTACTTACTAACTAAATTCTACAGAACATATGTACATACATACATACATTCAATAGACCACAAAATATCAGAGTAGAGGGTTACCATCTTTAAGAGGCCCTAATGGGTCAAATTACAAAGCAGTCTAATTTTTAAAAATGGTTTTCAAGCTTAGCAATAATCCTTTCTTAGTCTTATTTTTTAACACTATTCAGTCTGTACTTAACTATCCAAGATAACAGTTAAAAAATTCTGTTAAACTAAGCAATAACTTTTAGACTATGAAACAAATACGTTATCAGCTTTCCATTTAGAATAAACATTAGAATAAACTTGAAACCCACCTGTTTTCAGTATAGAATTCAGCATGAAGCTCACATGACAGCTTCTTTACCAATCAGATTGCATGGATTTCATGGTGGGATGGTCCCTCTGTTTCATTGGATTGCATGGATTTCACTGTGGACGGTCCTTCTATCTCATGGGATTATGTGGATTTCATTGTGGGATGGTCCATCTGTTTTGTGAGATTATGTGGATTTCATTGTGGGATGGTCCCTCTATTTCATAGTTTTGCGATGTCACTGTGGGATGGTCCTTCTGTTTTGTGAGATTATATAGATTTCATTGTGACATGGTCCCTTTGCTCATGGGATTTTGTGGATTTTATTGTGGGATGGTACTTCCGTTTTGTGGGATGGTACCTCTGTTTTGTGAGATGGTCCCTCTATTTCGTGGGATTGCATGGATTTTACTGTGGACTGCCCTTCTATTTCATGGGATTGTGTGGATTTCATTGTGGGATGGTCCTTCTGATTTGTGAGATTACATGGATTTCATTGTGAAATGGCCCCTCTGTTGATGGGATTACGTGGATTTCATTGTGGGATGGTCCCTCTGTTTCATGCAGTGAGTGTTTAGTTCTTCCTCCACATGGGTCACTTGTAAAAGATCCAATGGGGACCTGTAAAGATGGGATGAGGGTGGGCATAGGTCAATGGTCATAAATTTTCTAAAACAGTATATGGGAATGATTGTATGAAACACATGATGAATGAAGGAGAGTGTGAAACATAGTATATGGGAATTTGTATGGAAACTGATATAAAATAAAAAAGAAAGGAATTAGCATAATGAGAGAGCCAAAGATTCTCATCTCATGTAGAAATTGTGCAGAGGTCAGCAGTGGGCCACGTGCAGGCCCAAGAGCAAGGCAAGTATTGAGATAACTACTCCCCTGGTGTGAGTGACTGAGAAAGCAGAAGGGAGGCTAATTACCACAAGTGGAGCCGGAGGACTCACCTCGGCACACACTCTGCCCCTGACAAGGTGACATGTTTGTTTTTAGATACAGCTCTGGTACTTGAACTCTAATACAAGGCTAGTTCAGAGTGAGACATGCACCCCAGCTCTGCAGCTCATTCTGAAGACTCTATCCCTCCTGAGTCAGACTCGGGTCAGGCTGGACCGTCCCCAAGCCTTGGCTACAGTTGTGTGCTGTTTATGCATCCATGACATTTCACCCTGCCCCCTTCTTTGTTTCTGTCATAACAGGTTCACCAAGCTCAAGAGTCTAAACCTTTCCAATAACCGTTTGGGGGACTTCCCGCTGGCGGTGTGTAATATCCCAACTCTGACGGAGCTCAATGTGTCCTGCAATGCCTTGAAAGCTGTCCCTGCTGCCGCTGGAGTCATGCACCAGTACGTACCCCACGGGGTGACCCCGGGGACACCAGCAGGGTGGGCGTGCCACCCACTGCACACGTACCGGGCCTTCCATATTGCCCATAAGTTTTAGCTTTCACTCACATCAAGAGATTGGCACTGTCTGATCTGAGTAGAAAAGTTGCTTGTTTACATCTCTGTAAACATTGCAGAATCTCGGGGGAAAATTAGTGCTGAAGGTCCCTGTATATGAGTGGTTTTAAAAGAAGGGGGAAAAACCACAGGACTCCACTGTGGCTCAGTTGGCTCCGATTCCTAGAGTCTTAGATTCCAGGGTTATGGCTCTGGGCAGAGACTACCCATCATTCTCCTGTGGAACCTCTGGTAGAGTTGAGCTGCCAGCCTTTTGGTTAATAACCTAACATGTTAAGCACCAGGCTTCCAGGGCTTCTTAGACACAGAGGGGAAAATGGTAGTTAATTTTCATTCTCTGAGTTGTGCTAAGCTCAAAGAGTTAGAAATTAATTTTTAAAAATAAATAAGCAGCTCATGAAATATTATGCAAAATGGGTGACCCTAGAGGACATTATGCTGAGCGAAATATCTTGGTCACAAAAGGACAAATATTGCAGAGAGCCACTGTTATAAAACAAGACAGACATCAAGGTTGAGGGAAGACAGAGAAGGAGGGGAGGAATGATGTATTGAAACAGATGAGGGAGAGATCTGTTTAAAAGGGATATATGAATGGATATTCTTGTCATTACAGAAGTCCAAAGTGAAGGCTGTGTAGTGGAGTGAACTTGGGGGAAGGGATTGCATAACAGTGAAAGAGTTTTTCCTTTTCTTTTCAAGGAGAAGAGTGAACGGGGTGGGGAGGGGGTGGGCAGGGAGAAAAGTGCAACAATGAATGACTGGCAACCCTAAGTCTCTGTAAACTTTCATTAAAATTATTTTTTAAAAAAGAATAAAAAATTGAAAAAAAAAAGGTCTTGGGTCTTTACTGTTGCACTAAAACCAAAACCAATCAATCAATCAGGCGGGCCAGGTATTGACTGAGACATAGCCCACACTACAGTTGGTTCATGTCGCTCTCATTTGTTTGTACAAGGTAGGGAGCTGGGGCATGAATTTCATTTTCAACAATCTGTTAAGGTGTTTATCTAACTTGCCTCTCTGTGCCTGGTTACCCCACACGCTGCCCTTACGCAGTTCCCAAGGAGAGATACCTTTTCTCTGCTTTATACGTATTGTATTTCGGGATTGATAAAGGTGTCTGGCTCCTGCATTTCTCTTGACGGTTCTTCTGTTTTCTTTCACCAGTCTGCAGACCTTTCTGTTGGACGGAAATTTCCTGCAGTCCCTTCCTGTCGAGCTGGAGAGCATGCAGCAGCTCACTTACCTCGGCCTGTCTTTCAATGAATTCACCGACATTCCAGAGGTGGTGGAGAAGCTGACCGCAGTGGAGAAGCTGTGCATGGCCGGGAACTGCCTGCAGACGCTGAGGCTCCAGGCTCTGAGGAGAATGCCTCACATTAAGCATGTGGATCTGAGGTAACCGTTTCGGAGAAAGAAATCCCCTTTGTTTGGTTTGCTTGAAAGGAGGGGTAGGCCAGAACCCTCCCAGCCTCAACATGGCAAGCAGACATGGTGGTCAAAGTCTAGGCCCTATTCCTCTGTCTCCCAAGGAAAGAATGATTAATGGGGGGGGCTTGCTCATATCTGAAGTATCTTAAAGGCTTTACTTTGGTGAACTGGAGCTCAGTTTTAATTTGCGTGAACAGATGGGGCCACAGAGTCAGAAAGGTCTATTTATAGTGGGTGAAAACTATATAATTGAGGGGAAAGTAGATATTTTTTCCTCTTAAACTCACTTTTCAGGGGTTCATTTGCAGTGTTTGACATCCCCGAGCATTTTCCCTTTCTTAATTTTTGTTTTTCTTCCTTTCTTTTCTTAACATAACACATCATTAATGTAATTTGCTGACTTGACTTACTTCCTTTTTATCTCAATGCTCTACCCTGACTTCATCATTCTTTATCAAAATATGAGACTCAAAGTCTGTTATGGGACCAAGTTTGGCTGCAGCCTGCAGCCTCCCGCTTCGTGTCTCCAGCTGGAAGGAGCCAGCCCAGTCCTTGCTGCATGACAGTACCTCACACTCAGCCCTGTCATCGTGCAGGTCCGGAGGGATTTGCTACCACACAGAACCAATCTGTAGGAGGCAGCTAGTCTAGTGTATTTTAAAGAGAAACCTCAGATCCTGCAAAGCAACTTAGAGGGTGTAGGGTTCGACCTTAACACTAAATTGCCCAGTGATGACACTTTCTCAACCACACTGACCCCTCCCCCAGTGTTATTTTGTTATGTGCTGTTGAGTCGGATCCAACCCTGACGCTCCAGCGAGTTTTCAGAGGCTGTCCATTGCCCATCTTTCCTTCGTGGAGCAGCTGGTGGATTGAAACCACCTGCCTTTGGGTTGGCGGTGCAACTCCTCACCACGAGGCCACCAAAACTCTGGAGACTTCCCCACTAGCCTGGGATCAATAATCACACACTAACCAAAAAGCACAGTTCACAAAAGAAGTCACACTGTGGTTAGGCCCAGTAAGTTCTCACTCGTGGTGACTCTCCTTTGAGTTTCCAAAGCTCTAAATCTTGGAAACAGTGTAAAAGGAAGGTCAGTGAAAGGGAGGAAGATGCTTAGCAAAGATAGATTGACGCAGTGACGGTAACAATGAGCTCAAGTAGATCAGGGATGGTGGCAGTGGCACAGGATAGGGAAGGGTTCAGATCCGTTGTTTGTGGGGTTGTCATGAATCAGAGGTGACTGGACATCACCTAACAGCAACAAGCAGTTGTGATAGAGCTGACTCTGAAACCTTTTTTGAGCTTAACAGTGTCCTGTCAAATGTCTTTGTAGTTAACATTATTTGCCTCAGAGGCATTTGGATTTAGAAATTCCCTCATATTTGAGAATTCAGACTCAATTTTCTTATAACTTTGGAAGAGCCGAGGGCCCTGGGTTGCACTGGCCTCCAAGTCACTACCATAAGCCAGTTTTTTAGTTGGTCATGCAGATCAGAAGACATCATTTTTCATCATCTAATTAGAACTTCCCCCTACAAACAGACCCATCTACTATGTCTAGAAGTAACTGTTCTTATTTAATAAGTCATCATCATGTACCGATAACTTCTTTTACATTGAGAGAGTCAGAGAAAGAGAGGGAGACTGTCAACAAGATGAACTGACACAGTGTAACCAACAATGGATTGGAGCTCTCAGAAACTGTAGGAATGATGCTCGATAGGACAGAGTTCAGATCTATTGTTAATCAGGTCTCTGAGTTGTAGTTGATTTGATGGCACTTAACAATAGTTCCTTTAAGTTGGAGATTAATATATCTGACTTCTCCAAACTGTACCGATCCATCATCTCTGACATAATTTATCCCCCCTCCCTTATCCCTCTCCCTCCCATCGATCTGTGTCTTTGAGTTCTGTAATTTGCTAGAAAGCCTGACGGAATCTCAGGAGCTCTGAGGGATAGGGCTCATGAGGTTGTAGATGGTGTGGACCACAGAGGCTGGTGAACTATGGACCAGGGACCTGCAGGCTGAGGTCATTGTCAGCTGTTAGTGCAGCTGGTTCCAGTTAGATGTCGTGTTCCGAGGCATCTCAGGGCTATAAACCCACATCCCTAGGAGAACTTAGGGTGGTAACTTGGGTCATATCTCCAGTAGGGTGGACCTTCAAGATCTATCCTATCTGAATCCTAGCTCATTAATATAACATCTTAATCCCAAATGAGATCTTGTTAAAGAGGCTAGAATAAAAAAATAGAAGCCTCTGGCTGGAAGGGCCACGTTACTTAATTCATTGTATGGCTCGTAGCCTCTTGAGATTTCTAGTCTTACTGGAGTCATTGAAGTGGTACTACTTCCAGGAAATTTAAATACCGAGATAGACACTGGACCTCTGGAAAGACTGTTGTAACTGCTCCTCCCCGGCCCCCGAGCAGATGAGAGAGAAATCGGGTCCAATCTGCCTCTAATTCTGCCTTCACAGTGTTGCATGGAAGCAAGTAGAATAAGGAAAGTTCCACTTCATTTTTCTGAACAAAGGCCTCACCTTCTTTGGGTTTTCGGCGATGGAAATGTTGCTCCAGATTAAAAGTGATCACTGAGCCTTGTCTTCCCTTCATCTCCTTTCCTCTGGACCGTCTCTCCTGCCGCTTGTTACCCCCTGGCGCCCCTTGATCATTTCTCTTCTCTGTTTTCCATCGTGCTGGTGACACGCGCTCTCACAGCTTCATCTCTGCTCTTTCATCTTTTTGTTCATTATCCCCGAGTCCTCTTATTTGGGGCTGGCAGCTGCATAATTTCCCCGTGGTCTCTGCTGTTGGCACATGTAACCAAGTACACGTGACGCAGGGTTTCTTACCAGCCAGCTCTTTCCCGCCTTCCTGTTTGCGCTGATAACAACAGTTCATTAGTTGAATAGCTACACCACTTGTGGTGTTGTTGTCAGGGCTGAGTCCCCCATCACTAATGGCGACCTTGTGAACAGCAGATCGAAACCTTGCCCTGTTCTTCAGTGCCTCACAGTCAAGTCTCCGCTGTGTGCAAGCCCATATTTGCATCTCTGTGTCAGTCTGTCGTGTGGAGGACTTCCCTTTCTCTCTCACCTCTGTTTTACCCAGCATGATAACTTTTCTATAGACTGGGACCTCCTGACAACATAACCAAAGTATGGGAGACAAAACTTCACCGTCTTTGCATCTGAGGACCACTTCTTCTACGACAGATTTTGTTTTTTCTTTTGGTAGTCTACACATGAAGAGATAAATATTCAATACTCATTACCAACACCACCATTCAGAGGCATCGATTCTTGGCTTTACTGCCTGTCTTCTGATTTGTTGTTACCTAATGCCGCTGGAACAGAGATACTGGGAGTGGCCAGCTTTAACACACTGATGTTCATTCCCTTAGTGTTCAGGAGGCCAGAACTCCCTGCGAGGCGATGGCTGAGGGAGGACATTTCGCTCCCTGGAGGTGTTGGGGAGACTCTTGCTCCTTTGAGCATCTCTACATCCAACATTTCTTGGGGAGCTCCATGCCATGAGCTTCCCGGTGTTGAGGAGCTTCCCAAAAGCAGAGTGCTGGGTCCAGAAGTCACCCCACTCCGTTTCTTTGTTGGTGCTACTGGGCTCTTCCCTTCTTTGCTGACTCTTCTGTCTTACAAGTTAAGAAGTGTCACACCCCAGGAAGTCTTATCACCTCAGGGATGTGATGGAATTTAAGCCCACCCTTAATCCTTTTACAGTTGCTTGGTTTATCAAATCATGGGAGCTGTCAGAAAACTTCAACATTAGGAAGCTCTGGTGGCCTAGTGTCAGGAAGCTGTATTGCAATCCCAGAGGCGCACGGTTCGAATCCACCAGATGCTCTGCTGAGGAAGGAGGGACAGTCTCCTCCTGTACCAGTCAGATCTGATTTGACGGTACACTCACACAAAAATAATAAAATAAATATTTAAAACAAACAAACAAAAAAACCCCTTGCACGTTGTATCTCTCCATGTGCATGTTTTGGGGGGTATTCAATTCTTTCCATGACACTTTATTCCATCCTCCTGTTCGTGCATTATCTTCTCTTGTATGTCTCTCCCTTTCTTTCCCACTGTGCATGGTTCTTCGGTGAGCCCTCTGTCCATCCTGTAGTCCTAACTCTAGTCCCGCTCAGAGCCTTTTGTTTTGTAGAGCATGGCGTTCAAGCCTCGTATCTGGCTTCAGCCCACTGGCCTGTGCGTCCCTGGAGGATGAAGCTGTTTCCGGGTGGCACAGTGTGTGTGGTCCAGCCAAGTGTTCCACTAGGCCATATGCACAGAAATTGAGATGTATCTTCTAGAAGCATGTAGCCGTTGCCATGGCCCCCAAGTGCTTTACAGGTGAACTCAGTGTGTTGAGCTGAAAATGGACTAGTTTGGGTGTTCAACTCATGTTGCGTCACAGTGACTTCAGCTGTGTACAGTCTCCTGCAGTAGGACTCTATACACCAGGCTCTGACAGATTAGAAACTTAGAAAGTAAGTCCTTCAGAGCTGATAATTTGGGAAGCCCTGTTCTCATTTGAATCCCCAGTGTTTGTATACCATTCTTGATGAATATTCATTGACAGCACGCACTGGCTACCTCTCTCACCAGACGCTCACTGCTGTCACATGGCCATGCCCTGGGGAGCCGGGGCGCTCATGCGGGGAGCATGCCCAGTGCTTTTCTCTTCACCCCCAGACCTCCTGCTGCTTCCTCGTCATCTCCATTTACATCTGTCAGGTCCCATCGACCTCTTTGGCCCAGAGGAGGCATTCGCTACTCCACAGCATCTTGTACCATCCTCTGCCCTTTCACTGAAGGCACTTGCTTATCACAGACTTGTCATTATACTTTATTTATTAAAATTCATCTCATTTTCCTCACTAAATTACAGACAAACTGTTTTATTCAGCTCTCTCCACAAGGGACATAGGTTTTCATCACCACCACCACCATCATCATCATCATCATAGCCCTTCAAAGTTTACTGAAATACTAGTAAAATAGTTATGTCTATTCGTTAGTGTTGTTAGTTTGGGCCAGACTCATAGTGAATCCCAGGTTCAGCAGGAAGAAATCCTACTCAGTCCTGAGCCATCCTCACCGCCATTGCTGGGTTTGAACTCATCGTTGCAAACCTTGTGTCACTTGAGCTCTGTGAAGATCTCCCTCTCTCCTCCAGCATTGTCTTTATCAGGCATCCTGGCTTTCTCCAGGGACTCGTCCTCCCCAGGACACGTTAAAGTCCTCGAGGCAGCCTTACTGGCCTGAATTCTAAGGAGCATCCTGACCGCTGACAGATTTGGAAGCAAAGTGCCAGAACATATATTATCCACCCAGCCTTCTCCACAGATGTGATTCCCCCAAAGGAAAACGCTGTCCATTTTACAGATGAGTGTTCGATTTGCAGGGGTGTTAGGTCATCACTGAGCAGTAAACAAGGTCTACAGTGAAATGCTCTTTCACATTGCCTTTCAGAACATAGTAAATGCTCAGTAAGTATTTACAAAGCAAAGCAAACTGCTCTGTTGACTGAGGGCATTATTAAGTGGAAGGGAATTTTAATCACATTTTGCCTCTTTAAAAAAAATCATCTTAAATAGTGTATCACTATGCAAGCTTAAAACCTTGATACGTTATTTGAATCGGGGTGAAACTTGACGATGTTAGCCCAGCAGTGGGAATGTTAATGCTCCTTTCAATACAGTTTTTCTTTTGTCTTATTGAACTAACCCTTCTCCTGCTTTAGAGTTCATGTAATGAAATTAGGTGTGGGAAGAGGCTCATGCAAATAAAGGTGATAATGCAACATAATTATTTAGGAGGAAGGACAAGGAGTTTTTTCTTTAAAATCCCAAAAACTTCTGTAATCTCTTGAATCTAAAATGAAATTATTTCCCTCTAATTCTGTGAACAAATTCAAGTCATCTCATGAGCATTTGGAAATTGGTAAATTACTGGGTTGGGGCCAGTTTTTAATCTTACAACCTGGAATAAAAAGAAATGGAGCCAAAAAAAAAAAAATCATCCTCTTGGGGACATTTGAAGAGGCCATATGCTGTGCCTGCCTGTTTTTGAGTCCGGCTCGTTGCTGTCACTCATGCTGGTGTGTCAGGGGCTTTGGGATACTGCTATTAATAATTCAAGGCCCAGATTTTGCTTTCTTTTTTAAAGGGCAGAAGAAATTCACTGCCGAGAACTGTCGGTTTATTCTTCCCAAGTTCTGCACTTCCTATCAATGCTTTATGGCCAAGCAGGTGGGGGCAGGAATGTGGTTTTTATGGACTCGGGCTTAAGCAAGCAGATTGAAGTCTGTTTTCTTTGAGGCTAAATCGATCTGTCTTGTACTGGTCAGACTTCTCCATCCTCTTTTCCCATCTGGACACTCATCACTAGTGACTTTGACCAGTTACTGCAATTTAAGAACCTGAACGGGGAGTAAAACTCAAGGAGAGACGGGAAAGTTTAAGATTGTCAGAGGCACACATCCTAGATGAGAAAGCAAAAGACAGTGCCGTCCAGCCTGGTTCCCACAGGCCTCTGTAGGCTGTCTCGTCCTTCCTTTCACTTCCTTTCTTCCCTGAACTGTCAGCACCCCCACTACCGCCCTTCACTTTGCGTTTCTCAGTGAACCCCTGAACTGTCAGCACCCCACTACTGCCCTTCACTTTGCGTTTCTCAGTGAACCCCTGAACTGTCAGCACACCCACTACC
>NW_006399868.1:3294686-3306679 GCF_000299155.1 Elephantulus edwardii
CCTGAACTGTCAGCACCCCACTACTGCCCTTCACTTTGCGTTTCTCAGTGAACCCCTGAACTGTCAGCACACCCACTACCGCCCTTCATCTTGGGCTGCTCAGTGAATCCTAGAGGCCAGACTTCAGCTTTCTGTGCCTCGTGATTGTTCCGGCAGTGTTTTAAAGACGAGGCTGGCTTTGGTAACCCGCCCTTGGTCCTGAGCCAGCTGAGAGCTGTGTGCTGCGTTCCCAGTGCAGATGCCCCGTATGAGCGCCCCAGTCATTTCTTTCTGTCCACGCAGCCTTTATTCCTGCCTTCAGTGTGACAGCTCCACCTGCTAACCTCCCTGCCTTCTTCCTTGAATGCCCCCACCCGGGGCTACGATGTGTGTGGTGGGCCACTCTGGGTTCTGGTTCTCACGTCCCTTCCGCTGTGGTGTCACACCTTTCTCAGCCAGCTCCTGTGGAAACAAGTGCCAGAGTTGATTTTATTTCCTCTTGAGATGAATTAAGGTGAACTCAGTCTCCTTGTTCCTTTTCTGGCCATCTTGACCGAGCCTAGCCTCAGATGAAACCTCGTGGAGTTGAAAGTTAAGAGTTGCCAGAGAATCCAGCCAAAGTCTGGGATTAAAGAAGCTACTGAGAGCCTAACCCTTGGTCCTTGCCCTGCCATCTCAGGGCGTGGCTGCGTGCTCACAAGCCCTGCCCTTAACTGTCCCCTCATTTACTGTCCTTTTCCTTCTCCAGGTTGAACGTAATTAAGAAGGTGGAAGCAGATGAAGTGGACTTTCTCCAGCACGTCACTCAGCTCGACCTGCGTGACAATAAACTTAGTGATCTCGATGCTATGATTTTCAACAACATTGAAGTTTTGCACTGTGAAAGGAATCAACTGCTGACCTTGAACATCTGTGGCTATTTCCTAAAAGCACTCTACGCCTCTTGCAATGGTATGTAGCAGAGACCACATCAAAGTTTCTTTTTTGGCTCCAAGAATTTGCCCAGAATCATCCACAGTCTTTGAATTTCCTCTCCTCCTTTTAATAAAGTAAGTGTCAAATTTTGCTGTGATAAAAGTCATAAGAGGAGGAGGTGTGATATTTAAAGGAATCAGATCAAAAAGGAAACTGTGACTCTTCAGTTGTGCTTTGCTTTTTTCTTATAAAAATAACATCATTAAATTAAGTTACTCCCTCTTCCGACTTGGCTCTCATGCTTAAAGAATGGGGGAAATGTACTGTTTTCAACTACCTTGTTAGAGCGATAAATGTGAAATCCTGATTTAAACTCTTATTTGAACGGTTAAAGAAAAGTCCAGTTTAGATTCTATTCAAAGTATCTGGTTTCAAGCTGCATTGAAAAAAGGAACTTCCCTTAAGATAAATCTGAATTATATATCCGCAAGGGTACTCTTTAGAGCAACACTCTTACTTTTTTATATTTCCTCCTGGGTATTTAGAGATTATGGTAGTTCCAAGAAAAGCCCAGCTCACTTGAACATATTTTAAGGTAAAGATCTCAATCCCTAAGTTAAAGAACGAAATGAAAACAAGTGGATGCAGATGGACAGGATTGGACAGGGTTCACATCTGTCATTCACAGGCTCTCTGTGGTCAAGGGCCTGTAATAACTACTGCGATAAGTCCAGCGGAGACTGAGCACTTGTATATAGAGAACAGTGCTTGAGCTACTTTTTAAATGATTATTTAAATGTCATCACATTGGGGAAAGTAGCCAATCCTCAAGTAACTAGTATTTAGATCTGGTGTAATGAGTTTGGCCCAGCCCTGGAGGTTGGGATCGGGTGAGGGGCACCAAGAGGCATGAAGAATCGGGGGAAACCTCAGAACGTGGGTAAAGGGGCGCACTTCTGCATGAAGATGTGCATTTAGGAGATGACAGGGAGCGATCTCCCAGAGGTGGTGTCAGAGGATGACGCATCGGACTCGTCACCAGAAAGGCAGTGGAAGCAGGTGGAGATTTTTAAGCAGGGCAAAGGGTGCTGGACGTGATACATCACAGCTGCTAACGTGAATGTCCTTACGGGAGGAGAGGGGGTTATGCACCCACAGCCCGAGAGTCTGAGTGAGTGTGTGGGTCTGAAGTGATGAGAATTTGCAGTGCAGTGGTGTGTGGGAATGGAATGGAAAAACTCTCCTGGGAAGCATTTTAGGAAGAATCAAGAAACTAAATCAGAAACGTTGTTCTTGATTTAAAGAAATAAAAGGCAGATCTGCCATCAAAAGTGGACAAACCCTTCAAGAGTTGGATGAGACCAAGGCAGGCAGCCAGATACAAGAACGAGGAGAAGGAAGGGCTGGTTTAGTGAATTACTGGTTTAGAGAGGCAGGAGGTCATCTGGCTGTCCTAGAAACCCGAAGTGTGGACGGTGGTGTCACAGTACATACAGAAAGGCTTGAGAAAGGGTAATGAGATTTGAGCAGAGAAGGCCATTTGTCTTGGGAGGAACTGTCTCAGGAGAGTGTAGGAGGCCATAAAGCCAAGATGCATTTGGTTTTACTGAAAGAACCTAGCATATTAAAAAGCTGATGTCCTTTCGGTTCATCTTCAGGCTGTCATTTAGCGTGCATGACAAGAGAAGGGCCACAAGAAGTGGATTGAAAAGAGGTAGGCAAGTGGAATGAGTCATCTATTTTAGTCTCTGAATAAGACCTTGTGATTGAATGAGAAGTTCTCTTCACTTCCTGGTGAACAAATGGATGTATTGTCCTTCCTAAACTAAGTCAACAATGGGAAATCAAGCACAGTGGAGGCCTTGGCCATACCAATGGAGTCTCTGTGTCACTTGAATAGTAATGTTTTGTTTTGGTTTTTTGTTTGTTTCTCCTAGAACTTGTTCAACTTGATGTTTACCCAGTTCCAAATTATCTGTCCTACATGGATGTTTCAAGGTAAGGGGTCAGAAAAGTCACGTAGCGCCTTAGAGTTTTGAATATTCTGTGGGTCAAACTAGAAATATCCAAATGTCACTAATTTGGAACTCTAGCTCTGGGCTAGAGTTAGAAGATCCGTTTGCTCTCCAGTTGTATTAACAGTGTTTTGGTGTCATTCCTTGAAATGATGAAAGCTCATTTTTAAAAACCATATTAGACTTTATTTCTTTGATGTTTCCCCTCCCCCCTTTATTGTTTTGTTGTATTTGTAGTCCCTGAAGCATAACCTTTAAAAAGAGCATTTATGATTGTTAGCTGGCTAGGGAAAGAACAAAATTAATTCTCTTCTTCATAGTGTAAAATTTGAAGAAAATGAGTTTCTAAAAAATGCTCATTAAGCCTGAAGGCCCTCATTTCTAAGCTTATTTGTGAGCCGGCTGATCGCCCTCCTTTCGTAGACAAATTCACCTCTAGTAGCCTGTCATGTTTATACCTCTTCCCACAAAGATAGGAGTTGTCCCCTAACTCTGACTGTAGCATTCATCTACACAAAGCAAACTTTACTAAGTTTAACACCGAATTGGAGACACTTTGAAGGCAATACGAAAGAAAATACCCCAAAATTTTTTAACTAAGTGCGGCCCCTTTGAGTTCACAACTGTTGACCCATTTCAGTATAATTTGTCATACACGGAATTTATCTTTTGTCATGAACATATAGTTATTTTAATGATATACTCAATCATAATTGTATATGAATTTGCCAGTATTTTTTAAACTAAGATTTAAATTTCGTTACTTTTAATTACAAAATCTTTTAAGAATTGCATATCAGACACTTCCCACTAAATATGTGCAAGACAGTTGATTTTTTTAAATTTCATCAAATGACCTAGTCAAGTTGCCCTACTTTTTTCCCCTATCAGTCTGTGTATTATTATTTCTATCTTTTTAATAAGAACAGTACCAGGATGGGTTTTACATACATGGGTGCACAGAAATATCATGAACAGATGTACTTCAGGCTTGGCAACAGAGTGGAACTATTTTTCTTATAATCAGCAAAAGATTCCTCTTGAAACCCCTGAGTGAGACCAAACGGGACGCTCTTACATCAGGCGTGTCCTGAAGTCTGCCGCTTAATTGCTGTTGTCTTGCTTGGTAATTGTTTCTCAGGCTGCCTGCTCCCAGGCCCTGGGACTTTGGGAGTCCCCTGAGAGCCCTCATGTGACTCTGTTTCACCCTCCTCTTACTGTATATGTGCATTTCTAGTTTTATCAGGACTCAACTGTCACCGGTCAACATGCTTGCAGAGTCTTTTAAATAACGTCCAAACCCAGATGCCGTGCAGTCAGTCCCGCCTGGCAGAAGAGAGTTACAGTACAACCACAGCTTTCCAAGGCTGTGACTTTCATAGAAACAGAGAGGCAGGCTACCTCACTTTTCTCCAAATGAATGGCTGGTGGGTTTGAACCAGTGACCTTTTGGTTAGTAGCCTGTTCTTAATCATTGATACTCTGAGACCCCTTATTTGTTGTCAGGGGCCCCTGAGCCAACTACAACTCATAGTGGCCCTGTAAACACTAGATTTGAACCTTGCCTGACACACTGCGATCTTCACTGTTTCTGATGTACTCACACCCACTGTTACAGTCATTCTGTCAGTCTATTTTTAAGAAGAAAATCTTTATGAACGAAGCTACATAAGACAGTCGGTCCAGACTCCCAGCTGATCCTCTGTCAGGTTTCTGAGGCTGTAACTCTCACAGGAGGAACTGATCTTTCTTCTGAGCTGCTGCTGGTGGGTACGAGCTGCCAGAGAGGGGCCTCCTTGGGGTCGGCATCATAACTGCCCGTGGACCCCACCACCAGAGCTCCCTACCACGTCTTCAGAGTCTCAAAGTCAAAGGTTCTGGTGATTCTTCACTTACAGATGTTTGAATTCTCTTCTTTTCAGGTTCCTTACACTGAAGGGTAATTTCGCCCCAGTCTGTCTTGAGATCATCAGAGCTGGACCCATGTCTGCTTGTATAAATACTAAGCAGAAAGTCATGCCTTCTATTTCTATTTTTTAATAGAAAAATGGATAGAATATCACACTTTAAGAACATGAGTTTTAAATAAAACATAGTTCTGCCTCACACAGACATTACACTTCGTTGTCATCTGCTCCAGCTTGGTCTAATTCTTGTCCCAAGTGGTATATGTTTTTAAACAATATACAAGAACTAAACCATGCTGGAGCAAAATGACAAATAGTGTTTATATGGCAGAATTATGTTTTTATTCAAAACTTAAGTTCCCTAAGTGTGTTATGTTATCAGTTTTTCCATTAAAACACCTTGGTGGCTTAGTGGTAAGAAGTTACTCTGCCAAGCCACAGGGGAAAGTTCGAATCCACCAGCTGCTCCATGGGAGAAATACGGACAGCTCCTCCGTGCAGTTTAAAGCCCCTGAAAACCTGCTGGAGAGTGAGCTGTGTGAGTCAGTTCTGACTCGACAGCACAGAGCAGCACCAATCATGATACACGTACCATTGTAGATAATCTGAACTTGACATCTTTTGATTGCTTCCCATATTTTGAAATGATCATAAGAGACTCTAATACAGTAAGTTTGTCTAAGTTTACTACTTACTCAATTTACACTTAAAGTCACTATGTTTTTGTTCACTTGTGTCTGGTAATTATAATTACCGTCTAACGGCCACGTAAATAGTTTCAGCTATCCAATCTTGAATATTTGGAAAACATCCATTAGAAACCCAGTGAATAGTTCTCCTTTGACATTTATTGGTCTCCAGGATTTGGAATCAACTTGACCATGACTTTTTATTAAAAAAATTGTCTTTGTACCTCTTCATATTCTTATTTATGATGGCACTGCTTTCATGAAATCAGTTAAAATTTTTGTTGTTGTTGTTATGTGCCATTGAGTCGCTTGTGACTCATAGCAACCCTATGTACAACAGCCCTAAACTCTGCTCTATCCTGTGCCAATCACACTGTCTCTGACACTCCCATCCCGATTATCCCAGTCACTGAATCAATCCACCTCATAGAGGGCCTTCCCCTCCTGCACCGTCCCTCTACCCGACCAAGCATGATGTCCCTCTCCAAGGACCTGTCGGTTTTAATGTCCAGAGTGAAATGGCAGATTTAAAAATAAAACTTTATTGTGCTACTTGGCTATTAACTGGCATGTGTTACGTAAACATATGTGTGTGTATAGGGCATCTTCCCTTACCCTCAATGAGATGGACTGACTCTGACTGTAGCCTTGGGCTCGTGTGTATCAGACAGTGGGGATGGTGTAAGATTAGGAAGGGTTCAGGTCTGTCATTCACAAGGTCGTTATGAGTCACAGTCAACTCGATGGCACCTAACAATAACCTTTAACTGTGTTTGCGGTTAAACATTTTAGGTCAGGGGTCCTGGGTTTTCTACTTTAGAGAGAATTTAGAGAGAATGTAGGTGATGTAACGAATACCCCACCCTTCATCTTCTTTATTTCTTTTCCCATATCATACTTCATCTAACTTCCAGTTGAAGATGAACACACGTGCCCTTTTGATTTATGATGACTCTGATTTGGCTTGTCACGTTACAATTTATTTATTCTTTGTAGTTATTTTTAGAACCACCCCTAAGACAGTTTCCTTTTTTTTTTTTAACAAGTTTTTCTCTTCTCCAGGAACCACTTAGAGAACGTGCCTGAGTGGGTGTGTGAGAGCCGGAAGCTGGAGGTTTTGGATATTGGCCATAATCAAATATGTGAGCTCCCTGCACGGTGAGTATTGCCCATCAAGGGACTGAGTCTCAAATGAGTTAATTTAAAAAAAAAATAAATAAATACTGATTCCATGTTTAACTTGTTCCGGTGAACCACCACAGTTTGTTTAAAAACAGTCGTTAGTGTCTTCCTTCCTGTGTTCCTTTCACGATACAAGGTCCTTTCATGCCCTGGGACACAGAGTGAGGCTGTGACTCTTGGCCAGGCAGGGCCAGTGCCTGTCGACATGGTCACAGACTTGACACATAATGTGATAGGCTCACTTCGGGAATCTTAGTTGTTTCTGAATCTGCCACTTGTATCCATTGACTCTCAGATCCTTTGAATCTTTTCCCTCAAACTTAACCTTGGAAAGGACTATTTATTATAACCATTAGATTTCTAAAAAAAAGAAGCTAGATTCTTTTTTCTTATTGGAAACTTTGGAATCACAGGGCTTACCACTTTGATTTCTTTCTCTTATTGCTATAATGAGATAGATTAACACAGTGGCTGTGACAGTGGGGCAGGTGTGTCGGGGTGATGAGATTGGCTCGGCATAGGACAGGGCTCAGGGCTGTTCGCAGGGTCACTTTGAGTCATAGTCAACACAGCAGTCTACAACAACAGCATGGATGCTTTTATTATTTTTTAACATCATAATTTTTAACTGTTGTGTTCCATAGTCATGGAATGTAGTTTCCAATTTCCACAGATACAGAGAAGGATCTTACTTTTTAGGTTACTCGTGGTGGTTGTGTCCTGTCAAGTCGGAACCGACCCACAGCTGACCCTCTGGCTGGTTTCCAGAGGCAGTGAGTGACTCACACGGAGGAGATAGAACAAGGTGCAGTTGACTCTTGGTGGCCAGGCCTGAGGGAGCTCTGGTAGGATAATTTATGAGTGGTTGCCTGGCTAGCCCAACGGCAGCACTTATGTGGCCGTTCGAATCAGCCATTCACCCCTGAAGAAAGATGGGTTGTCTTTTCTCATGATGTTAGCAGCCTTGGAAACACACTGGGGCTCAGCTGTGAGTTAGGAGAGACTGAATGGCAGTGATTTGGGGTTTTGACTGTACCCTTAATTACCACAAGAACATTCATCTCAGTGCTGTCCTGTAGAACTATCTGTGAAGATGGCCCATTATGGTATATGCTGGCCGTCCGTCCCTTTTAGTTACTTTAAACAAGGCTAGTATGGCTGAAGAACTCAATTCCATACTTAAATGGATGATTAAATAGTCGGTTATGGCTGATTGCTACCGTTTTCGGCAGCTCAAGTCTACTCTTTCCACTGTCTGCAGCCAATCATCGCATAGCAAGAAGTCCACTGATTTGCCTAGCTGTATGCAGCCAGATGCATCCAATTCATTGTACTGTAAAAATATATTTACATTTCAGAATCAGTCTTTTCTTTTGAGGCATGATTCTTACAGCTATGTGATCTGTATTTTTCTATTATAAAGAACAATAATCATGACATACCCATATGTGGGTAGCTTGGCACATGTGTAAGAGTTCTGTCCAGTATGGTAGCCCCCAGCCACATGGGGCTATCGAGATCTAGAAATAGGACCATCCTAACTGAGACTTACTTTAAGTATAAAATGCATACTGGAGACAAATATCTCATTGTTGTTGTTGTTGTTATGTGCCATCGAGACACCTGTGACTCATAGTGACCCTAAGTACAACAGCCCTAAACCTGATCTATCCTGTGCCAATCTCGATGTCTTTGACACACCTACCCCATTACCCCAGTCACTGAATCAATCCATCTCATCGAGGGTCTTTCTCTCCTATGCTGTTCCTCCATCCTCCCAAGCATGACGTCCCTCTCCAAGGACTGATCCCTCCTTGCAACATGTCCAAAGTATGTCAGATGAAGCTTCAGAATCCTTGCCTCTAAGGAGCATTCTGGTTTCACCCACTCCAGGACAAACCTGTTTGTTCTCTTAGCAGCCCATGGTATATTCAGTAATCTTCTCCAGCACCACAGTTCAAAGATGTCAATTCTCCTTTTATCATCTCTAGTCATTCTCCAGCTCTCTGATGCATAGTAAGCAATTGCAAAGACCATGGCATGTATCATTAGCAGTCTTTTATGTTAATTGAATGATAAAGTGATAATATTTGAGAAATATTGGGTTAAAATAGCCTATAAAAGTTAATCCACCAGTTTTATCTTACGTTGTTTTAATGTAACTGCCAAAACACTTTAAATCGCATATGGGCCTTACATTTTAATTCTGTTTAGGGGCAGTTTGTCCAATAAACAAAGTAAGCAAAAGCTTATTGTGTTTAATTACTAATCTGTAGTAAATGTTTGTGGTGAACTAATTGATCACTACAATTAGTAAGTCAGTTAATACTCACCTTATTTATTGGTACTCTGTCCCCGTCAGAGCTTGTACATCTGAAAAAAGACTCGACTTCTGAAAGCAGGTGCTTTCGGGCTGTGAGAGAAACACAGGCCAGTCCTCCCTAGGGGCACAGAGGCTGATGTGAAAATGGGGATTTACTACAGATTAGTAGATGATCACATGTAAACTCATGCTTACCTGGCTTATTGGATAATCTGACTTTGTTTGTAGTGGATTAATATAACAATCTAATATCTGTATTAGAATACAGCTGTTATAAAAGAAATCAGAGTTAAATGCCCAGAGGGACTCAGAACTTTGTCACTGAGCCTTTCTGATCACAGCCGCCTCCCATTGGTTCCTCAGGCTGTGAGTTGCCTGGGACGGAGGAGGCAGCTGTCCTACCTTCCTGAGGCCCCTGGATTCCACACTCACGGGAACTCCCCAGGTCCTAGGAAGACTTCTCTAATTTCACTTACTTCCTTAGCTGCACATTGTACCTATAAATTTCATCACCCATTTGAAAATACTCTCTGACATGGAGTGTTGTGTTATTTAGACTAATAGACCCAGAACACCTATTAGCATTTTCCAGAGAGAGATTTTGGAAATGTACCCTGTGGAATACGAGTGTGTGTGGGGGGGTGTGGATGAGAGAGAGAGAAAGTGTGTGTGTGTGTGTGTGTGTGTGTGTGTGTGTGTGTGTGTACGCACACGTGCACATGCAAGTCTGCCTCCCTGTCTATATGCATCTCTGTTTGCTCACCCATGTGTCCATCCCTTTTAGAAAATCAACCACAGTGCAAATAGGCTACTCCTGATGTAAATTTAAAAGTTGCAGAAAAGCTTCACCTTATCTTTCCTGCTTTTTTATCTCTACCCCCTTTCTAACTGCCCCTGCACACGTACCCCCCTCCCCTTAGTCACTAAAGGATTTGTGAACTGGTCAGTAAGACTGTACCAACCTCAAGAAAAATGGAGTGTGTTGAACTCTGGCATCTCATGTTAAATTTTTGTGTGACAAATGGCGTCTTTTATGGGTACCTGCCTCTCAAACCAACAGATAGCACTGTGAGATGAACTATTCTTTTTTCCCTAATAGGCTATTGAAAAGGTATTCTGTATACAAACAGTTAAACAAATGCAAGGTGACTGATTTTTACCTGGTTTCCCTCAAAGTTAATCAATCTTAGATTTGCCATGCACTTCTTACAGGCTTTTTAAAAAAAAAAAAAGAAAGAAAGAAAGAAAAAGAAAAATCCAAACAAATACTTATTCAAAGCAAACCCCAAATGCTCTATTGTCAAAGAATGAAACATTCTTTCTGTCTGTGTACTCATGTTGTGTTTTTAACAGATGAAAGTGTGCATTGTTTTCTCTTTTCTGGGGCTGATTAGTTGCACACTGTTTGTATCAGCCCTCTCATCATGTAATACTCAGGCAAGGCAGAGATTCATTAGAGAATAATTTAATAATCAAGCTTTGTTTATCTAAATAAGGTAAGTGAAGGCTTTGATAAAGCAGAAATGGATATTTGGCAGTGGAAATAAGCTAAAAGGAAAAGAAAATATTGAGATGCTTAGATTGTATTCAGGAGAGCTGAACTAAATCCTGTGATAATACACATTTAATATTCTTCCTGGAGCTTAACCGATCTAGTTTCTATCAGGAAAAATCAAGATAAGGATTTATATCTATCCTCTAGTTATCTTGTATTAAAGAAAAAATAAATGAGAAAATAACAGGTAACCCCATGCCACCGAGTATGAATCCGAAAGCATACCTCAGGCCCAGCAAGATCTTAAAACGATTACATGAATCCTGAATTATTGAACTGATATTACAAAGCCCCGAGCGCCCATCATAACCGACTGAATGGCCTCTCTGGAACATCTCTCTGTCCCCATTGATATCTCAACCTGACATTAGAAATTTGATTTTGTTCCTCAAAACTATGATGCCAAATTCTGACCTCTATGTCTGTGCTTATAATCTCATTTGAAAATGGATTTTTCCTTGTTCTGTAAATGAGGCAGGATTAATATAAGATGTATCTTGAATTGATCTCATTTGAAATATAAGACGTTCAGTAAGCGAGAAGGACAGAGGTGTGGGAAGAGCGCTCAGACTGCTTGAAGACTGCCTAGAAGCCCAAGTTCAGGAGAGGCCTAGGCCTCCCCCCGAGAGCCTGCGCAGAAATCCTTCCCCTAGAGCAGGCACCCGGAAGTCAGCTTCTCGCCTCCTCAGCTGTGAGGATGTGGGTTGACACAGTGCCTGTGACAGTGAATTTAGGTTCATCAGGGAAGGTGAGGATGGCGCAGGACAGGGCAGGGTTCAGAGATGCTGTTCCCAGGAACACCAGAGTCACTGGAGTCATACTCAAGGGCATGTAACAACAACTGCTGAGAGAAAATGAATTCTTTTTGTTAAAGCCACTCACTGTGGTCATTGTGTTATAGCAGCACTAGGGAACTGAAGTATTTGGTACCAGAAGAGTATAGGGTTCTGATCTAACAGATACCTAAAATGTGGAAACAGTTTAGAATTCAAGACTGAAAGGGTTTTTGGTTTTGGGGTTTTTTTTTTTAAAAAACAAAATTATTATTTTGTGTGTGTGTACCGTCAAATCAGATCTGACTGGTACAGAAGGAGATTGCTCCTCCTTCTCCAGCAAAGCATCTGGTGGATTTGAACTGTTTACCTCTGGGATTGCAGTGCAGCTTCCTGCCACTAGGCCCCCAGAGCTCCCCTAAGGCTGAAAGGGTTTTAAAGCTAAGGAGTAAATGCTTGGCTTGTCTTGAAGAGACTACTGATAGGATTGTGGACACCCAGGCGTTTATGACGAAGGCTCTGAAGGAAATGAGGAGAGCTCTCGAGAAAGTCACATTGTCGTGGAGAATGCACACGGTACCAGTAAGAGGGTGTTGCTAAGAAAATACTAAAATGTGCACAAGAGTCCACAATTAAGGTTGCATAGTGGAATGTA
>NW_006399868.1:3306789-3329831 GCF_000299155.1 Elephantulus edwardii
GGGGGGAAGAGAAGTGCAGCAATGAATGAATGGAAATCCAAAATCTCTGTAAATGCTCATTAAAATTATTTTAAAAAAAGAAATAATGAACATGTGATTGGACAATACAGGGAGGACGATTCTTTTTATATCATAAGAAAGGATTTGTCTGAATTATGTTGCAGTGTTTGGTGGCAGGTAGAACATCTAAGTGATGAACCTAGAAATCTGGTTGATGATAGTTCTGAGGAAGATCTTAAAAGGACTGTGTGCTTCCCCCCCCTCCCCCACTGCCTCGTTGTGTACCATCAAATCTAATCTGACTGGTACAGGAGATTGCCCCTCCTCCAGCGGAGCATCTGGTGGATTTGAACCACTCACCTTTGGGATTACAGTGTAGTTTCTTGCCACTAGGCCACCAGAGCTCCCTTCTGTGTGTGTTCTTGCTGATGTTTACAGTAAGGTGCAGGAGGGAAGGAATGGTTACAAAGGAGTGGTGCAAAATGAAAACAGAACTTCAAGTTCTGGAAGACTCTGCTTCAAGCTAAGGATACGTGTCCTAAAACACTCACAGCCATGGGTTGAATTGAGCCACCCCAGAAAGTTAACATGTGTAATGATATAATGTGGACACTATGTGATGATCCCCTATGATGTAGGAGGATTAAGGGTGGAATGCAATACTTCTTCATCCCATCCCAGCCGTGATCCGACAGAAGGGAGCTAACAAGGGAAGGGAACGAGCCATGAGATGCACCTCAGTGCCACCAGAACAGAATGGCCGGCAGGGGACTGCATCCTTTAGAACTGCAGCACCTGCATCAGGAAGCTCCTTGACCCCCCGAGGAAGGGCAAGATACATGGAGATCTCTTAACCCCAGGCCTGCAGATGCTTGAAGGGAAAAGGGTGCTCATGCAGAACTGACCAGAGGGAATGGGATGGGGAGAGAAGAGCCCTGTGAGCTGGCACCCTGAGTCTAGACTTCTAACGTTCTAAAGGAGAAGAAGATAAAGTTCTGTTTTTAAAGTCAGCCACTATGGTATCTAAGACATTCACCAAAGACACGGCTACCTGGCTAAATAAGCTTCAGTTAAAGAGCTTAGCCTGTGGCTGATGCGTCTAACTAGTTACCACAGCGGAAAACCCATTAGCTTAGACTGAAGGTAAGAGAGAAGGAACCAAAGGCAAGAAATCATGTGCCTCTTGGAATTCCACAGGCAGGAAATGAGTCAAAGAAATGACACCTGTTGTCCTCTAAGAGAAGGAGCAGCCCTGGAGACCAGCGAGACGTGGAAGGAGGCGGGAGGATCTTCATAATGTCAAAGGATGAGGCTACACTTTCTTGAATCTTAAAAGGAGAATTCACAAATACCAAGTTTCAGAGAGCAGAGTCTTTACCACCTCAAATCCAGACTCTGAGACCGTCATTATGGCGAGCCAAGGGATAGTGCCTCCGTGCAGAGCTGCGGGAGCAGGGCTGTGCATCTGAGGCAGAAAAACGAGGGTTGAGAGGGTGGAGTAGCCACTGGGAATAGCAGGATGAAGTAGCCTAAAGCTGAGAGAGGAGAGCTACCATCCTAGAGAGAACTGAGAAGCAGAGCTGAAGCCAAGGTCAAGAGACCTGTACTCAGAATCCAGAGTGCATGGCCGCACGCAGAGGCTAGAGCATGTGGCCCTTGGTCAGCTGGACTCGGAGAAGGTTTGAAAGGGAATGCGATTTGTTTTGCTTGGTTTTATACTTGATTTAGTGCCTAATCATATGGGGCCTAGTACTGGTGGCCTAATGCTAAGGAACTGCAATGCAATACTGAAGACACGCAGTTCAAATCCTCATGAGAAACATGGGCAGTCTCCTCCCATGCAGTTAACTGCCTCTGAAAGCCTGCTGAACCATCAGCGATGGGTCTGTTCTGACTGAATGGTGGACAACAACAACAGTCCCTACTTTTCCTCCATTTCCCCCCCATTTGTTGTAGAAATGCCTACTTTGTGCCCGTCCACCATTCAATGTGGCAACAGATAACTTGTATCCTAGATTTCACAGATGAAAAGGAATCTTGCCTGAGAATGGGTTACACTTAAAGTCTCACTATTATATTTTATCTCAAGGATTCAGAAATTGAGATTTTGGGCTTAGAGTAGCTTTAAGACTTTTGAAATGATATGATGGGGTGAATAAGATTTCTATGTAGAAGAACATTAAATTGGTCAGAATAGAGATAACAGGACAAAGGATGATATGTTTGCAAATCCCAACCTCTGCCTGTGGTTATAATCCCGTCTGGGACCGGGTTTCCTTTTGATGTTAATGAAGGAGAGCAAGTGCACGATCTATTGTAAGTCAGTGTTTTTTGAGATATAAAAGAGGAACGTTCACGAGCTACCAGGGGAGATAAGGGATGAGAGTTGCCACGTCACACAAGGATTGGCTAGGAGCAGAGGCTGGGAAGAATAAGACTCCTCCCCAGAGCTAGCCGAGATAAAGACTGCCGCTAGACCCAGCACCCCAATGTCAGGCTTTAGCCTCCTAACCAGTGCGAAAATAGCTTTCAGTTTGTTAAAGCCCCCACTTGTACTTCTGTTAGAGCAGCATGAGCGAAGGAAGGCTGCTGTGAAGCTAAGCGTTTCAGGTTCTTGAACGGTGGCCTGTGGCATCATCATGAGAAAGCAGGTTGCTTCCATCTCTGGAGGAACAATCATTCTTACATTCCACGTGAATACCTCTTCAGCTGTAACGTGTGTTGATGCTAACAGTTTAGGACATAAGAGAGTGAGATCAGAATGATGAGGAACAGGAGGTGGGCAAAGACGCCCCGTGTCTGACAGTGGTGTCAGTGGGTTCCCTTCCCACAGTGACCCTGGTGGAAATTGGAGCTTTACGTCACACGCCTGTGTTTCTGCACTGAAACTTGGGCCTGTTCTCTCCAGCCACGGCAGATCTCTGCGCAGTTCACAGGTCTGCCATCATTTGCCATAGTTCTGATAACCAGTAGAAGCAGCGCAGGAAGGTTTCCAAATTTAAGGCTCAAGAGAAAATGAGTACTAGCTGTGCTCTGGTCACTGTGGAATGCAGTCGCTCCCTTCTCCTGGGATTAAGAGAAAAAGAATACAAAATTAGACAGGAGAGGGGAGAAGATGATGACTGTGAAATGGAGCTTTTTCTAAGTTGGCCTTCCTTTCCCCTATCTCCCCCTCCCACCCACAGTTTAAATGGATAGAATTCTTTTTTTCCCCCATTTTAAAAAATTTATTATTAATTTCAGTGAAAATTTACAGACTTTGGATTTCCATTCATTTCATTTCATTGTTGCACTCTCCCCTCCCAACCCTCCCCCGTAGTACACTACCTTCTTGGAAAAGTAAAAGAAAAATTCTTTCATTGTTTTACAATCCCTCCCCCTTGGTCCACTCCACTATGCAGCCTTCACTCTGGACTCCTGTCATGACAAAAAGAACTAATCACATATCCCTCTTAAACAGTTTTCGCCCTCATCTATTTCAATGCAGTATGCATTATTGAACCCATCTTTCTCAGTCTACCCCAACCCCGAGGTCAGTCCTGTTTTACAACGGTGGCACCATGCAGTATTTGTCCTTTTGTGACTGAGATATTTCACTCAGCATAATCTCCTCCAGGGTCACCCACTTTGAATAATATTGCATGAGTTCATTGTTTTTCAATGCAGCATAGTACTCCATTGTGTGAATATACCACAGCTTCTTTATCCATTCGTTTGTTGATGGGCACTTATGTTGTTTCCAACTCCTTGCTATTATGAACAAAGCTGCGATAAACATGGGTGTGCATGGAGTTCCTTTTTTTTAAAGGAAAAATTTCTATGCAATATTTATGCAAACTCAGATCCGGTCAGGCATTCTGGCATTGCTGCAGACACACCTCGTACTGGGAGAAGGACAGTACCTTTCCATCCCACGTCGTGAATCTTCCAATCCATGTGAGACTGCCTTTTCCAAGCCCGACTTCCATGGAACACTTCCTTCTTCACTAAGGAGCTTCTTTGCTCAATATCCCTTTTTATAGTTCCTCCCACCCCCACTATTTTGTAAGGCAATGAGTATATTGAACTATAAACAGCTCCAGGTTGAAGCTTACATTGCAGTGCACTTGAAGTTACTGGGGACGCGTTGATGGTTTTCAGAGGGATCATTAGGTGCTTTCCTGCCATTAGCCATGGTTTTCATTGTCACCCCAGCTTCCCTCAAAGTGAAATTGCTCTCTGTCTTTTGTCCCTTTCTGTCCAGCCTGTTTTGTAACAGCGGTCTCCGGAAACTCCTCGTAGGACACAACCGGCTGACACGGCTGCCCGAGAGGCTGGAGCGGACGTCGGTGGAGGTGTTAGATGTGCAGCACAACCAGCTGCTCGAGCTGCCGCCCAGCCTTCTGATGAAGGCTGACAGGTGAGCAGCTGCCGCGGGCCCCCAGCTTGGGGAGATTGCCCCTGGGGGTCCTTGTCCTTGGTGGTCTTCCATGGGGTGTGTCCACCTCCTGGTCATCTGTCTGACAGGCTGACAGGTGAGCAGCTCCCTGCGTGGCCTCAGCTCAGGGAGATTGCCCCTTGGTGTCCTTGTCCTCAGTGGTCTCTCACGGGGTGGGTCTGCCTCCTGGTCATCTGTCTCCCAGACAAGAGACCATCGTGGCTTTCCCAGTCGGTTCTTAGGGATGCCGGAGGGCTGTCCTCATGATTCCTGGATAGAGTCTCTGTTTTCTGGAGAAAGAGGCCAAGATGTGCATCGGTATGTTGTGGGAGTGTAGGTGAGACACAAGGCTGAAAGGTGCACTCTTGGACGGCCATCACCTGCTTCAGACTTGTCCTGGGCCACTCCTCAGGCTTTAATGTAATTATCTTCCCCCCAGTACTCGTTTGTCTCAGGATTCTCTCTTCCTCTGCTCCTGCTGTCACATACATACATAACTCAAAAGTTTTGGTGAAGAGATGGGTTTTATTTGTGTTTACCAATTGTTCTTTATAATTGGTTTTCCCCCTCACTTTTAAATAAATTCTTTTCCTTTGAAGAAACAGATTTTCTGAAATATTTGCAGATGGCTTTATTTGTATGTTGTTTCACAAAGCGTGTAAGGAAATTACTTTCATTTGATGGAGATGTGGCTAGTTTTAAACATTGCTGCTGTTATGTGCTGTTGAGTCAAAATCGATTCATAGCTGACCTTCCAGTGCATTTTCAGAGGCTGGAAATTGCACGGGAGGCAATTGCCCATCTTTCTCCCGCAGAGCAGCTGGTGGATTTGATCCACCTATCTTTGGGTTTGTTGATTGCTGTCAGGTCAAGCACGACTCACAGCAACCCTATGAACAAAAGGTCTGAAGCCTTTCTGTAACTATTGACATTTCTCAAAGTTCACAGAGTTTCCGGAGGCAGCTCATTTCTTACCTCTAGGCCACCAGAGCTTTCTGTGAAGTGTTGCCACACGCAGAGTTTTTCCTTAAAGAAGTCTTTATCAAACTGTGGCTGCTGACTGTGGAGCAGCATTTGCTTCAGAGCCATGAGTTCCCTCGTGAGTTTGGACAAACTCCTCCGTATCCTGGTGGCCTGAATCACTGTCACTTCTGCCCTTGTGCACGTACTTTGAGCCACTGTCCGTAGCTTCAGAACACTGTGAAGGACTGCACTTCTCAGCTGCCTTGTTAGGGAGGCGTTGCACTTCAGCTCAGAGTCCACATTTCAGATCCACCAGCTGCTCTGTGAGAGAAGGATGGGCAGTCTCTTCCCAAGCAACTTAAAACTCAAACCCATTGCCATTAAGCTGGAACTGTCTCACAGCTGACCCTCCAGCTGGTTTTCTGTGGCTGTGTTATGGAGAGGAGCCCTGGTGATGCTGTGACTAAAGCATTTGACTGTGGGTCTGTGATTGGAACCCACCACCAGCTCACCGTGAGAGAAACACCGTGAGGCTAAAGGCCTCAGCAAAGATTATGTCATTCAAATCGCTAGTCTTGAGTCATTTCTGACTCACTGCTGACCCTTTCTCAGTCCTGAGGCTGGTCGTTGTAAATGGAGGGGACCGGCCATCTTCATCCCTCGGAGTAACTGGTGGATTCATAGCCCTGGAGAGGCACGGCTTCGGGGTCCTCTGTGCACCTTGCTGTAGAGAGCGCATCAGATCCCACAGGCTTGGAAAACTGGAGGAGCCGTTTCACTCTGTCCTAAAGGACGGAGAATGAGCTCAGTGGCCGCGGACTGTTAGGAAGGCGGAAGGCGTTAGCCTTGGGGTCTGTACTCTAAAAACTGGAGAGGAGAGGAGTATGATCATGGATCTCCTGGCTTTGACAAAGTTGTGGTTAGGTTTCAGCATGAGAGACCTGAGCTGAGGGGCTCCCCCCGTGTGTGTTCTCAGGTCCCCGCACACCCCCTGTGTCCCCTGAGCTGAGGGGCTCCCCCAGTGTGTGTTCAGAGTCCCCTCGCACACCCTGTGTCTCCTGAGGTGAGGGGCTCCCCCCGTGTGTGTTCTCAGGTCCCCGCACACCCCCTGTGTCCCCTGAGCTGAGGGGCTCCCCAGCCTGTGTTCAGAATCCCCTCATCCCCCCATGTCTCCTGAGCTGAGGGGCTCCCCCAGTGTATGTTCACAGTCCCCTTGCACACCCCATGTCTCCTGAGCTGAGGGGACTCCCCCAGCCTGTATTTTCAGGTCCACACACACATCCCGTGTCTGTACATTTCCCTTACTCTGTTGTCCTTCCCCAAAGATAATCAGTAACATAGACACACCTTGGATGTACGTTAGATTCGGTTCCCAATCACTACAAGAAAGTGAACCCCACAATCTTTTGTCTCCCCAGCTTTTTTTACTGCACTTATAGGTGTGTGCATTCGCTTTGTGGAAAACTTTTGGAATAGTATGAGAATTACTCAAATGTGACATCCAGACATGAAATAAGCACAGGCTACTGGGAAAAAGAGAGAACCTGGACAGAAAGAGTGTCGATGCCTCTGCGCCCTGGTGTTGGAGGAGAGCAGGGCATAGCCCGTGGTGGCCACGAGGACAGATCGCCTTGGTGGAGGTGCACAGAGAGCTCCTTGGCGGCAAGGTGGTGAAGCCCCGCTAACCTACAGGTGGCTTCTCTCTGGCGGTTCAAATCCACCAGCAGCTCCAAGGGAGTAAGATGGCCAGTCTCGTCCTGTGTGATCTGCAGCCTTGCACACCTGCTGGAAGGTCCACTCTCATGGTTTCTGAATCAATAACACAGAGAGTTTTTTGTTTTTATTTGGACAGATGACACTGATAGACTTGCCTAATGCAGAATTGCCCTAAGTCTTCAGTCTGTAAAGGTTGTGTGTCTGTGAGGGACAAGGAAGTGAAGTATGATACTAAAGGAATACTTCATCCATCTTATCTGGTAGCAAGAAGTTATGTTAGGGAACTGTTTTAAATTGAATGGCTTTTTGTAATAGGAACTTTAGTGGTCTAGTGGGTAAAGAGTCGTGATGCCAACTCATAGCCAGATGGTTCAAATCCACCAGCTGCTCCCCTCCTGTCAGATTTACAGCCTCTGAAAAAGTCTGCTGTGCATTTTTCTGACTCCTCAACAGCAGTGGTTTTGGCTGTAAGCAGTACCTTCCTCATCCTCTCAAAAATTTAGACCATTTTATTAACGTCGTTATGCCTTGAACAAGCAGTTGTAGGTTATGAAATTTTTTTGCTGAGTTTTGGGTATTTTGACTTGCACTTCAGTGGCAGGTCAAAAGCTAACAACAGAGATGAAATAAGACAGACCCCACGTCCTGTTGGATGAGCTGGGCCATATGGGCCTGGACCTCTAATCGCATCTCTGTGCTTGGGGTTGAGATTTTCTTGGTGGAAGGTTTGGATCATCAGTTGACATCCCCAGCTGGCCCGAGCTGGGAGCAGCCCTTCCCATCATTTGAGTGCGGAAAAAGCTGTGGGAAGTCCTGCCATCCTGCTGGTCCTCCTGAAATCTTGGTTCTCCAGTGAGAAGCCCCTGTCCACCCTGCGTCCAGCTCTGACCTGATGCTGTCAGTCTACTTAGCCAGGCCAGGATGGACCTGTCACGAGGTGCTGGCTTTGTGTTTGGCCGACACCAGGGGCTGCTTCAAGCCCTGCTTGGGGCAGCGGAAGATATTTGCAAGTGGAGGAGTCAGAATGTGTGTACAACTGGAGCCCATACTAATTGTTCCTTTTGTGCTGATTAAATATCCCCAGAGGATGAGTCACTTCCCAGACCAGAAGTTTGAATGACTCAGACAGAGTAAGAGTAAATATCACGGGAACTAGAAGAGAACAAGAAATCGGGGAGAGCGTGATCGATTGACCGTGACAACTGGTGCTGCTTGGCAGAGACAGAGCACTTCTGGCATTTGAAGAGCTCCTTTTCCTACATGGTGTTTTTTAGTGAGAAAGGCAAGCTCGGCAGGTTCAGGTGTTCTGCGAGCCGCAGCAGAAGAGAGTGTTTCTCAGAGCATGTCTTCTCATCCTCTGAACTCCGTTACCCATGCAGGTCTCGGGTCTTTGTCTCAGTTCTCCTGGCTTAGACGTCTCAGGGGATTTGCCTCCACACACACACACACACACACACACACACACACACCCCCGCCCAAGCCCACCTGTATTTTTCTGACTTTCTGACAATTATTTTTTACACACATTTTGTTTTATGACCTTAATTACGACCCTATATTGTGACAATCCTTCCTTTGATTCCCTCTTTCTCTCTTTTTTTGAAATAGTTATGGCTTAGCTTTTTCTACATTCGCTAACTATAATTGTGAAATTTTTCTTCTTTCTTGTGCGAGGTTACACTGAGTGATTTTTACAGAGTGATCCACCCTTGTGTCCCTTGAGTGTACCCCCTGGCCCTCCAGTGGGCGTCCGAGGCTGCAGATCACCCTAGGAGGAGATTGTCCTTGTTTATTCTGAGCAACCACTGGTAGACGTGAACAAGGGAAGATGCCACCTTTGGCGTGGGCACCGGAGCTGCATTATTCTTTGCTATTGCTGAATTTTACTTGTTTGTTAGGGGAGCTCTGGTGGGCTAGTCTGTATAGAGTTGACCCAAAGGCCTGCCTCTTTGGCGGTTCGAATCCACCAGCAGTTTTGTTGGAGAAAAATGGGCAATCTCCTCCCATGCACTTTGTTGTTGTTATGTGCCATAGAGTCACTTGCAACTCATAGCGAGCCTGTGTACAAGAGCCCCAAACCCTGCTCTATCCTGTGCCAACTTTATTGTTTCTGACACCCTACTCCCATTATCCCAGTCACTGAATTGATCCATCTCATTGAGGGTCTTCCTCTCTGGCACTGTCCCTCCACTCTCCCAAACTTGATGTCCCTCTCCAAGGACCAGTCCCTCCTTGCAACATGCCCAAAGTATGTCAGACGAAGCTTCAGAATCCTTGCCTCCAAGGAGCAGCCTGGCTTCACCTTCTCCAGGACAAACCTGTTTGTTCTCCTAGCAGTCCATGATATATTCAACACTGTTGTCCAGTACCACAGCTCAAAGGCATCCATTCTCTTTCTGTCATCCATAGTCATTGTCCAGCTCTCTGATGCATAGCAAGCAATTGAGAAGACTATGGCCTGGATCAGACACACCTTAGACTCCAGACTGACATTGTTGTACTCTGGAGAGGTCCCTGACAGCTGACTTTCCCAATGCAATTCGTCTCTTGATTTCCTGGATGCTGGTACCAAGAATGTTGATTGTGGAGCCAAGTAAACTAAAACTGTTAACTATCTCAATCTCTTCACCATCCATACTGATGCTGCCAGTTGGCTCAGTGGTGAGAATCTTTGTTTTCTTGATGTTGAGCTTCAGTCCATATTGAAGGCTGCAGTCCTTACCTTCAGCAGCAAGCACTTCAGGTCCTCCTCAGTTTCAGCAAGCAGAGTTGTGTCATCTGCATTATGCAGGTTGTTGATGAACCTTCCTCCAATCCTGATACCCCATTCCTCCTCATACAGCCCACCCTCCTGAATGATCTGTTCCACATATTGATGGAAAATATATGGAGCCAGAATACATCCCTGGTGGACACCCTTCCCGCTTTTGAGCTATGCAGTGTATCCTTGCTAAGTTCTGATGACTGCCTCTGGGTTCAAGTATACGTTTCGCATAAGCACAATCAAATGTTCTGGGATTCCCTTTCACTTTATAGCCTTTAAAACCCTCTCAGCAGTCACCCATGAATTGGTTCCAACTCGATGGCAATGAGTTTGAATTTCTTTTTTTAGTTTATAACAGTTTTCTTTGTAATTCAAAATCACTTATACTTATTAATAAAAAATTTACTGACTCAATTTCAACTCATAACAACCCTTAAGAGAGAGAGTAGAACTTCACTATAGGGCTTCCAAGACTGTAAATGCTTTCTAGACTGTCTTCTTTTTTCCCTTTTTTCCATTTTTTTGAAATTGTGATTTTTAGTGAAAGTTTACAGTAAAGTTGGATTTTTATTAATTCATTCATGGTTTTACATTTTCCTCCTTATCCCTTCCCAAGTTCACTTTAAAAAATATATTTATTCATTGTTGAAGAATTTCCTTTTTAATAGTTTAAGAATCTTTACATCTCTATTCAGATAAATGATTTAAATGCAGAGTATCAGCTGTGCCTACAAATAGTTATATCTGTGTGGTCCTTCATCCTTTGCTTTTTCAAGGACAGAATGTGGCTGTAAGATTTAAGGACTGCTAAACTCTACAACAAACTCTTTACATATGATCAAAAGCCAGTGGTACTAAAGAAATTCAAGCAGTATTGAAGACATTGGCCCATCGACACTACCATGATAAATGGAGAAAGGATGACTTCATCTTACTTGGATCGAAAATTACTCTTGGTACCAACAGTCAAACGATCAGGAGAAATAGGTCCTTGGGAAAGTCTGCTATCAGAGACTTCTTCAAAATAGTAAAGAGCAGTGATGTCAGCTTGAAGACTAAGGAGTGCCTGATTCAGACCATGGTGTTTTTAGTCACTTGCTCTGCATCTAAGAGCTGAATAGTGAATAGGATAACAAGAAGAATTGATTCCTTTGAGCTGTGTGTTGGAGAAAAGAACTGAATATCCCATGCACTGCCAAAAGAACTAACAGATATGTCTTAGAAAAAGTGCAGCCAGAGTGTTCCTTGGAAGCAAGGATGGTGACCTTTCAACTCTCATACTTAGGGCATGTTGCTAGGAGAGGCTATTCCTTGGAAAGGAACATCATGCTTGGAAAGATGGAGGGTGAATGAAGGAGAAGAAAACCACCCAGCAAGATGATTGATGGACTGCTGCGGTGGGCTGTGGTGTGTCCGAGATAACGATGGCACAGGATAGGACAAGGTACGGTCCTGTTGTTCAAAGGGTCACCACTGTGAGTCCTGTTCAACTCAACGGCACCTAACAACAACCACAGACTCCTGCTACCACTCCCACTCCCAGTGACCCTCGACTGCCCTTTCACTGGAGTTTCAGTATGAACTGAGGCTCAATGTCAAGAAGACAAAGGTTCTCACCACTGGACCAATTGGTAGCATCAGGATGGATGGCGAAGAGATTGAGATTGTTCACAGCTTCAGTTTGCTCGGCTCCACGGTCAACACTCTTGGCACCAGCAGTCAGGAAATCAAAAAACGTATTGCGATGGGAAAGTCTGCTGTTAGGACCTCTCTAAACTACTCAAGAGCAACGGTGTCTCTCTGGAGACTAAGGTGAGCCTGATACCATGGCCTTTGCAATCACTTGTTATGCATCAGAGAGTTGGACAATGACTAGGGAGGACAGAAGGAGAATTGATGCCTTTGAGCTGTGGTGCTGGAGAAGAGTACTGAATGTACCATGGACTGCCAAGAAAACAAACAGATTTATCCTGGAGAGGATTAAACCAAGCAACTCCTTGGAGGCAAGGATTCTGGGGCTTCGTCTGACATACTTTGGGCATGTTGCAAGGAGAGACAGGTCCTTGGAGAGGGACACCATGCTTGGGAGGGTGGAGGGATGGCGCAAGAGGGGAAGACCCTCTATGAGATGGTTTGATTCAGTGACTGGGGTAATCGGGATGGGTGTGTCAGAGGCAGTGCGATTGGCACAGGATAGAGCAGGGTTTAGGGCTGTTGTACATAGGGTCACTATGAGTCGCAAACGACTCAACGGCACATAACAACAACAACAACAACAAGTCTTTACAAGGGGGTACTGCCCACCTCTCTCCTTCTGTGTGACTGGGGGTGCAAGCTGACCTGCCAGTCAGCATCGCAGTCGTAACACGGTACCGCTGACCTTAATACAGCACCATGAGCACCAGTTATGTAATGTGGCATAACCACACACCACGGGGCTTAGTACAACACCACGAGCACCAGCCACGTTATAACGTGGCATAAACACAGCACTAGTGGACACCAGTCAGGTGTGAACTCGCCAAGTGAAGAGGGAAACCTGAGCAGGTGGACGGAGTACACCAAGGACAAGGAGCCTTGAGCCATGGGAAGCAAGAAGCTGATTGGTCACCTCTCTGCTGCAGCAGGTGATGGTCCACGTGGTCCAGGGCAGGGCCGGCCCAGGCACCTCTTCTACTGTTGACCATTCTATTAAGGAAGCTCCCCCGGTGGGGGCTGCTCATTTCACACGTTCACATCCTCGCACACCTGTGGCCTCCTCTCTACCTGAGCAGGTGCCTGCCTTCACCTCCAGCTTTTTTCTAGTAGAAGTCCCTTGAAAACGTCCTCAGGGGAAAAGGTTTTCTTACTGTTTTCTTTTTTAAGGTTATTTTGGAAAGATGAAAAATTAAAGAGTTTTATTTCAGGATTGTATTTCAGGATCTTTTAACCTTCGCCAAGCAATGTAACAGTCCTCACCTTTAGGAGACAATGATTTATTATCTTAAAAAAAAAACAAACAAAAAACAACCAAAATACGAGCTGGGAGCAGGAGCTTTATGGAAGGGCCGAGCCTGGGAGGTAGAACATCAGAGCCAAAGTGTCTCCAAAGTTCCTTAGAGACGGCAGAAAGCATGATGCTGTGTTGCTGTCTTCCTCCAGGGAGATGAGAGCCGCATGCTGGACCACATGGATGAAGCATCTCTTGACACATTAAATGGTCATTTTATACAACTATTTAAAAATTGTGTAGGAGAAGCATGAAATTGGTCCTCCCGTCTTATTGATCTGAGACAAAACTCAGTGCTACAGGGATTTAGCTTTTTTAGAGCGTTGGAGACACGATTGGGGTTATTCAGTCAAGCTGTTGCCCATCCACCTGCTGATTAAAGAGGGTTTATTCTGATGAGAGCACACCACCAGGGCCAGGACTTAGGTTTCGTTTGTCTTCTGCTGGAACATACAGGGGAGAATGAGGAGTAGTTATTTTTAAGAGGATTGATACCAAATTTACTTTCCAAGACAATAATAAGCAGAAATCTCTTTGGTCCAATTATGTGCTCTTTGGCCTGATAAGATGATGAAGTTGGACTTTATTCAGCTCACATGAAGCCCTTGGAGCCAGCCTACGGTCTAACTAAATATCATTTCCTAGAGGCTCAGCTGTGGGGTTTCCCCCTGATCTTCTGTGAGGGGTGTCTGACTCCGTGAGTCCAGGCAAGGCTCAGCAGGGTAAGAGGAGAAGTCTTTTGGGATGTCCCTTTCCTCCTGTCTATTAGATGCTGGGAGGAGTTTTCAAGCCCATTTACAGCTTTCTAGATGTGGGCGATCTAGTGGTAAGAGGCTGCACTGCAATCCCATGGGTACTCAGTTCAAATCCACCAGCTGCTCTCTGGAAGATGGATGGGCAGCGTCCTCCCATGCAGTGTACTGCCTCCGAAAGCTCTCTGGAGGGTCAGCGCTAAGACAGTCCTAGTCAGTGAGGTTTGTGGAGGTTTGGGGGTTATTTGTGTTATTTGTGGTGTTCTTTCCAAAAAAATCATTCCCTCTTTTTCCGGACTAAAAATACACATTCATGTGTTCCTTCTCTCCTCCCTCCCTCATCCCCTCTCCCTCCAGTTCTCTCTCTCCTCACCAGCCCCTCTTTGTTTCCCTTTCTTTCTCGCTGTCCTTACATACGTCTTAGAGAATTATGCTTTAATGATGTTATCAGGTGGTTTCCCAGCCCCCAGCTGTATTAAGGTACTAAGTCTCTCCACGGGAACAATTCTTAGCAGGGGAGCACTCTGACAAGGTGGTGAAAAGAAAACAGACCCGTGTATACACTTTGAAGAAGCCTGGTGCTGTACCCGGTTTCCTTCCTGGTTCAGCCCATCTCAGACACGGCATGAACGACCTTTCTCTTCTTTTCTGGACTATAATTTCTCTTGACTATTTATGGGCTGGGCAGCTCTGCTCTGACTTCCTTTTTTATTTTTATTTTTTTTAAATGTCAACAGAATACGTGTTTCTTTAATGGAAAATGTTCTATTTTGGGGAAGCTGCTCTTCCTCAGATAAATAGAAAGGGGGGGGGTGCATGTAGGGCGGGGCCAGATGGAAGAGCGTCCAGTCAGCTCACTGAGGTGCAGTTGGCAGCCCCAGTGAGGACTCCTGAAGGGAAGTGGCCCTGAACAGTCAGGGCGCCCCTGATGTTCTGTGCACTTAGAGTTTTAAGTATTTACCAGCCACTGCCACCAAGTTGATTCCATCTCGTGGCTCCACCAGGCTCCCTGGGCTTAACCCTGGGCGGGAGAGACACCACAGCCTCTCTCTCTCCTGAGGAGTGGCTCCTGAGTTTGAACTACCAGCCTTTCAGCTAGCAGCCCAGTACTTAACCTGCCCCATGCTGTTGAATTGATGCTGGCTCGTGGTGGTGACTCTGTGGGGCGGAGGAGAACCCTACCATAGTGTGTCCAAAGCAGCAGGCTGCCAGACCAACTTCCCAGCTGGTGGGTTCAAACCCCCGTTCTTTTAGTAAGGAGCTGGGTGCTTAACCACTGAACCACCAGGAACGTGGCACAATCGTTAAATGCACCCCTTGATGAACTTTTTTTTTTGCTTTTCTATCACCAACACCCTTGTGTAACTGGCACCTGGGTTAAGAAACAACATTATCAAAACCCCGGAAGCCCTTCCTTGATTCTGCATGTTCCCACCTTCCACCTAGACTTCCTAGTGCTGAGGTCCAGAACTGTCCATAGGAACTATGCCGTCCACGTCCACCCTCTTGCCCGTTCACACACTGTTCTGTCTGCCGCGTTTAATGAGTGGTTATATGAAGTTCTAGTTTTTCACCCACAGTGTTGTGGGGTTTTCTCTCGTTTTGGATCCCTGCTGGTACAGAGACTAAGAACTGGGCTGGTCACCAAAAGATGGGCAGATCGAGACCGCCAGTCACCCTGAGAGCAAACTGAGGTTGTCTGTCCGTCTGTGGAAAGGTGAAATCCTTGGAAACCACGCAGGGCAGCTCTGCTCTGTCCTGTGAAGTCATCAGGAGTCCAGTTCACTCGGCAGAAGTGCTTGTGTGTTTTTATTCTATCTTTTTCATGCAGAGGGAACTCTGTTTCTATTGTGGATGCATGTCGGTAAAAATGGTTTCAATATCCTGACTAGGGAGACTTCTCACTGTGTGATTTGGGTATAAGCAACCTAATTCCTTATTATTACTGTGGGGAAGAACCCTCTTATTTAAAAGCAGTGATTGTTTTCTCTTTCTCAGTCAGTTGTGCATTGTCTTCACTCAGTCACACCCCACCAGCTGTGGAACTAATCCCACCCTCCCACTTCTTCGCTCCCCCCGACCCCAGCCGATTTCTGCCTCGGCATTTATCACACAGGTGCTTGCTGTGTTCCTTAGCCTAGGTAAGATGTCAGGCATCCGTTTGCTGGCTAAATTTGAGTTTCTGTTCCTCAGCCCGGCGTCTGGCTTGGCTGTCAGAGGTCAATGAGTCTGGCTTGGCTGTCAAAGGTCAGCGAGTTTGCAGGTGCATTGAGGCTCCGAATCCGGGCATTCTTCCCTCAGTGGTGTCTTGATGTCTCCCTGGCTTTGTCGTTGCAGCCTGAGATTCCTGAATGCCTCCGCCAACAAACTGGAGACCCTCCCCCCAGCCACCCTTTCCGAAGAGACAAGCAGCATCCTGCAGGAGCTGTATCTCACGAATAACAACCTCACAGACAAGTGCGTGCCGCTGCTGACCGGGCATCCCCACCTGAAGATTCTGCACTTGGCCTATAACCGCCTGCAGACTTTCCCCGCCAGGTAAAGGGCTCTTGGAAGCGCTGTGTTTTGTTGCACTGCTAAACATGTGTTCACAAATGCGGAGGGGGAAGAAAACTCAACAAGCTCTGAAGCTTGGGCTGTCCCGTGCCATCCCCATGGTCCCTGGTGCTCCTACCCTTTGTAACGGACAGTGTGTCAGTCCAGCTCATTGAGGACATGCCTCTCTTTCCTAGCATGTTGTTTTTCCAGAGATTGGTCCCTCTGATAACACGCCCAAAGCATGTGACAAAGTTTCGTCATCATTGCTCAAAGGAGCACCCTGGTTGAACTTCCAACAAGACAGATTTGTTTATTCTTTTGGCAGTCCATGAGAGATTCAGGACTTTTCAACACCACAATTCAAAGGTTCTTCTGTCATATTCATTGTCCAACTTTTTTTTACAGTTGGAAATACTATTGGATCAGACACACCTTAGTCTTTAAACTGACACCATTGCTCTTTCACACTCTTTATAGGTCCTAGGTCTTTTGATTTCTTGACTGCTGCTACTATTGGTGTTAATTGTGGATCCAAGTAATACTCTTAGGATTTTGAAATAATGCATGTTTCTAAGTGATATGTCTTACTCTTGCTTCTTTTTAAGCATCAAATTAATTTTAATCTTTTTTTTAAATAAGAGTCTAATGTGATGTATGGACATTAGAGTGTAAATAGGAACTTGACGGTCCTTAATTATCTGTCAGCTTTTGTAGCCGTGCTCATGATGTGGAAGCCAGTGGTGACATGTAAAGCCATGGAGACTGTGTGACATTGCAAATTACACATGGCTTTAGGAGATTGCATTTTTAATTCCATTTTAATTTTCACTTTTCCTTTTGATAGCAGTGGCCCTGTGTGCGGCTTTGAGTGAATCTGTGCGCGAGCCACAAAGGGTTTACTCCACTTCCTTCTCCCTGGCGTTTAGCCACCTCACAAGTCAGGACTTGGAATGCACACCCACACATCAAAGCAAACACAAACCCCTCTGGTTCTGTGCTGGGAACAGCAGCTCAGAACTGGCACCAGGCAAGAGCCCAGCACAGCCTCTTCTGTGCCACGAGCCGGCCGCTGGTGGGCAGGAGGACCTTGTGGGCATTTGCCCAGGTATCGCTCTGTTCTTGTAACACCTGCCTATCTCTCCCCCTCTCTCCTTATTTTACATTAATGACTAAAGTATGTTTTTTCCAATAAAAGGTCGTTTATTCTAGAATGGTGTAGAAAATTTAAAAGGGCGGGCAAATTGTCCAGCTGTACCCAAAGCTACTGCTGAATCTTTTTCTAAAAAGATTATGTTTCTTTTATCTTGGTTTACATGCACAATTCTTAAACTTTGTGTCTTATTTATATACATGGTGTTTTACATTCCTGCTGCATCTTTATGGTGTTATTGTTTCTAAATACTTTTAATATGTGGCACCAAACCAGAGCCAACTCCAGTGCCGTAGTGCAGAATCTAGTCCGCAGGTGACCCTGCATCAGGTTTCTGAGGCTGTGAAATCTTCATGGGAAGAAATTGCCTCATCTTTCCCCAGAGGAGCAGGTAGGGAGATTGGAACCACTGACCTCTCAGTTAGCAACCCAGCCTGTAACGCACTCCACCACCAGGGCTCTTTACCGTGTGGTTTGGGAAGGAGGTACGGTAATTACTTGGCAGTAACACATCAGGAAGGGTGCCTGGTCCCCTTTCAGATGGTGATGATCGCTGCCCTTTGGGTGTAGATCAGAAATGACCGTCTGCTGGGATGCAGCGTGTTTTCCCCAGTGGCCCGTGCACCCAGGGCAGAGCCATCTTGCTATAGTTTCTGGTTCTCTTCAGGGAGGTGTTTTATCCAGCATCGTTGTTCCTGGCATGATCCAGAGCTCCTCAAGGGTCAGGACTGTGAGTTACGTCTGCCCTTGAACCTCGTGTCTCTTCTGGCCATGGTCGACATTCAGCAAATGACCCTGCTCTGGCGACCAAGTCTTTGTCCACCTTTCTATCTTCAAGGAGATACACCCCTTTCACTTTACCTCCTTGGGCTTCATGTCTCTAGTTTTTCTATGTTTGGGCCTCATTGTCCTTTGGCTTCTCCATGTTGTTGTTGTTAGACACCATCAAGTCAACTACTTAAACCAAAGGCCTCGCCTCTGGGGTTCGAATCCAGCAGCTGCTCCGAGGAAGAAAGATGCACAGGCTGCTCCTCTGTGATTTACAGCCTCCAAAACCCACCGGAATAGTTCTTACATGGTGGCAGCAGCTTTTGTTGGCTATTTTGTTTTGTTTTAGTAATACAAATGAAATAAGGAAGAGAAGGTAGTCTCTGTAAAGATTTATAGTTTATAAACTCTTCTGTCCTACTGCGTAACTGTGACTTGGAATTCTGGTCACAGGCCCAGTGGCAGCGGACAGGGTGCATTTGGGACTGTTTTGGGTTTGGGTTTTTCTGTATTCTAAGTGAATCTTAACCACTGATGCTGTCATGCATTCTCCTGTAGGCCCCCAGTGTCATTTTCTCCTCAGAGCTCCTCATGGGTCTCTTCTAACGTCCTCTTCTTCCAGTAAAATGGCAAAGCTGGAGGAGCTGGAGGAGGTTGACATCAGCGGGAATAAACTGAAAGCCATCCCGACCACCATCGTGAGCTGCAGGCGCGTGCACACCGTGATCGCGCACTCCAACTGCATCGAGGTCTTCCCTGAGGTGATGCAGCTCCCGGAAATCAAGGTGTGTGTCCAGGTCGGCAGAGGAAGTCGTGTCCTGCCCGGCCCAACCATGCCAGGGGTGTGGCTGGAGGCCCGAGAAGGAAGCTCGCAGCGCTCACACTCTGTCGTCCTCACCACGGGCCTCACTGTCGAGTCGGTGGAGAGGAGGAAGGAAGCCCCTGGAGGATGTGAGGTGGTGGTGGTCAGGGCCATGGTGGCTGGGACCGTAGTGACCCTGTGGGCAGCAGGATGGAACGCTGCCACACCCTGTGATGTCTGAGGCCATCTTTAGAGCCACTGGGTCAGACCATCTTACAGGAGGGTCTTCTTTCTCCCACTGACTCTACTTTTCCAAGTCTGATGCTCTTTTCTAAGCACTGGCCCCTCCTGGAACGTACCCAGAGTGTCAGGGCAGAGTCTGACATCCGCACCTGTCCAGGACTGGGAGTTGGGGAACTTGCCTCCTGGACTCTGTCCCTGACTAGCTCTGTAATGCAGGGCCAGCAGCATACCACCTCTGTCCTCACCTATCTGATCATGCGTTTCCTGCCTCATTTCCAGGCAGGTGTGTGCCTCAGAGGATGAATCTGATGGGAAAGCAGTTTTCAGGAGTTGGTGGCCCCATGGCTTGCTTCCCCCACCCTCTTGCACCTGGTTTTAAAGCACAGGTCCTGCCCACCACTCGGGAGCTCTGGTGGCCAGGAGGCAAGGAGCTGCGCTGCCAAGCCAAAGGCAGGTGGTTTGAGTCTAGTGGCGGCTTTGCAAGAGAAAGGCCGACAGTTTCTCTGATTTGACTTACGGCCTCTGAAAACCTGCTGGAGGGTCAGCTGTGAGTCGACGCCAACTCTATAGCACATAACAACAGCCACGTACCACCCTGGGGAGAGCTGTACCCAGTAAACAAGAGGTCCCTGTAGCGATGCCCGGCTTACTGCCATCAAGAATGCATTTCAGTTTCACAGAATTGGCAGAACAGACATCATTAGTGTCTACTGGTTGGAGAAGCAGCTCAGGTGCTGTATGTGCTGCCATTTGTATAAATTACGTCAGCACAGTGGTGGCCGAGACAGTCTGCCACGTGTCTCAGGGGCCACCCTGCAGACTCCCGGGTCCTGTCCTCGGGTGAGAGCCAGCGGCCAGCATTTTGCCATCTCAGTGTTACATCTCTTGGGAGTGTGGATGCAAAAACATCCCTTCATTGAATCTCAGCGTTTCTGACTATCCACTATTTTATGCTCAATAAAAAAAATAGCTTCGTGGTTGTAGACTCAGCCTATTCAAAGCTCCTTATCAAGGGAGGATGTAGAAAGGTAGTCAAGCTTCACCATCCTTATCTTTTCAGGCAGTTTCTGATATAAACTTCGGGTATCAGTTAAGAAAGTGCATGAGCATTTCGACACCTTAATTAAGCTTCTGAATTTCTCATCAAGAAGTTTTTGAACACCTAGAATGGCCTAGTGGAAAGGAGCCTTGCTGCCCTCTCCTAAGGCACGCAGTTCAAATCCACCATCTGCTCTGCAGGAGAAGGGTGGACAATCCCTCCCCCTGGAGGTCAGCTGTGGGTCGGCTCTGACTCAACAGCACACACACTATAGTTGAAGGGTTAGTAAGCTGCTCTGTAAGTATGTGCTGGTGGGTCCACTGAGCCGTAAATAGTGTCCCTCTAGCTTTAAAAGTATTATCGTCTCATCCATCATAATTTCAGAGTCTCATCCATCCACCATTTCAGAGTGAGTGTTACAAACACAAATGTAGCTCTAGGTGCAGTGCTTAAACACTCACTGCTACCCCAAAGGACAGCAGTTCAAGCCCACCAGGTACTCCGTGGCAGAGAGACGCAACGAGCGGTGTGCGTCCCCAAGATTACAGACTCTGGAAAGCCTGGTGGGCAGCTCCGCTCTGTCCTCGGGGTACCTGCCTCCATGCTAACTCAGTGACAGCAAGTTTCGGGTTTTGGTTGTTAACTTTCTCACATTTGCTTTCAGTCTGGGGAGACTAGTGGTCTAGTCCTCGGGGAGTTGGCTGCTCACCCAAAGTCTTTGTCTGTCCAGCGGTTCAAATCCACCGGCAGCTCCGAGAGAGAAAAGTGAGCGGTCTCCTCCACGCGGCTCACAGCCTGGGCCAAGCCGCTGGACGGTCAGCTCTGAGCTGAATTCTTTGTCTGCAGCCCCCTCCGTGGTGGTCGAGTAAATGAGCAGGCGTAGAGTGGGATCTTCGCCGAGAACAGCCCACCTGCTCTGTTTCTTCAGGTGTGAAATAAGAGGCAGAGCTCCTTCCTTGCAGGGCTGTTGTGAGGATGAATTATTTCATGTATGTCGTGCGGTGTGTGTGTGCTGAGTCAGAACCGACTCCTAGCTGACCCTCCAGCGGCTTTTCAAAGACAGTAAGTCACATAGGAGGAGACTGACTGCCCATCCTTCTCCCACAGAGCAGCTGGTAGATCCGACCAGGGGGCTCCCAGGATCACAGCCCTTTAGATTGTAGTGCACCTTCTTACTAGGAGGCCGCCAGAGCTCCGGGCCCACAGGGAATATAGGGTGTATGGAGCATTTGAAATGGGACTGGCATAGAGTAAGAACTCCATGAATGGTACAAAGGCAGAACATTGAAAACTGTGACCACTCCCATTGAATCCATTCAGACTCATGGGAACCTGCAGTGGGTGTCTGAAGCTATGACTCTCTCTAGGAAGGGACCATACGTCTCTCTCTCTTGAGGGAAGCTGGTAGATTTGAACTGCTGACACTCACTTGGCAGTCCAACATGTAGCACATGCTACCAAAGAAAACCACTCCTGGCAAGCCACTTCTGACTCAGTGACCTCACAGGGCACAGTAGAACCCCACCAGATTATTTCTGGGCCTGTTAATCTTTAGGGGAACTGATTGTCACGTCCTTCTTCCTTAGAGAAGGGTGGTGTGTTTGAACTGCCAGCTTTTGGGTTAGGAGCTGAATGCCTTAATCCACTGCCCTACTGGAGCTCCTGCCCATACGCCTTAGCATTATTCATACACACTCCTAATAGGTGTCAACTGTGATGTTAGCTTTCTGGAACAACTGCCTTGGCTGAAGCTCAAACAAATCCAGGGAATGTTTTATTTAAGCAAATGCATCTTTGCCTCCAGCACCAGGAAGATGCTGACAGCTGAGCTTCCCGGGGGATCCTGGGCTGCCCTGTACTTGACCGAGCTGTGCTGTGGTGTCTATGAGGGCAGTGCGTTAAGCTGGTAAAAAGCCCTTATGGAGCAGTAGTTAAGCACTCGACCGCCAATCTAAAGGTCGGCAGTTCACGCACACCAGCTGCTCTGTGGGAGAATGGGGAGGTATTCTGCTTCTATAGGAATGGCAGCTTCCAAGCCCTGGGAGCAGGTCTCTCTGTGCTCCAGGGCTGCTGTCCGTCAGAACGGACTCAGCAGCTTGCCATGGAGAGACTGGGGGGCTCCAGCGATTGAGTGCTTAGAGTCTGTAAACCACGTGGGGAGAACCTGCCGGTCCCCAGGGAGCTGCTGGTGGACTCAGGCTGCCAGCGAAGCCCCACCTTTGAGCCAGCTCAGAACACTGCTGGTCCCATTCACAGATCGTGTGTCACCTTACTATATACAATGACTCTTTGTGTATTTGTTTTCCAAGTGGGTTAGGAATGACCCATTGGGCAGCTCAGGTGTAGGGTGCCTCGAGGGCGGGGTTTTTAATTAGATTTATCCCTTTATTTCCTGTTCTCTTCTGCCTGGCATGCAGCCAGGCAGGACATTTAATCTTTTACTAACTTCTTACTCAGCTTTTGAAGTTCCTTCTCAATTTGAATGTTCCCTCTCTTCATTTTGCTTGTTTCATGATTTGTTTGCTTGCTTCTTTGTTTTGTTTCAGGAAAATCCTTCAAAAGAGTCATTTGATGTTTTATCTCTTGCTCTCATAGATACACAAGTGCAGGGACTTTGTAAGAAATAAGGGAAAAAGAAAACTCTCATCCTTGGGATTTTTCAGTCAATGCTCAATGTAGAATGCAGAGATAAACTTGAAAGGACAGAGATGGGAAGAAAAAAGAGCATGAATTTTTCTGTTATTATTTGAAGACAGGGGAGATTCTTATTGCACTTGACACAGTTGATTTTCCTGTGGGTGACAGAGTAGCAAACAGACTTTGTCTCCTGGATGGGGGCAGTACAGAGTGCTGGGTGGTCAGGCCACCTCCTGGATGGGGGCAGTACAGAGTGCTGGATGG
>NW_006399868.1:3329964-3369768 GCF_000299155.1 Elephantulus edwardii
CTCCTGGATGGGGGCAGTACAGAGTGCTGGATGGTCAGACTTTGTCTCCTGGATGGGGGCAGTACAGAGTGCTGTCTGGTCAGGCCACCTCCTGGATGGGGGCAGTACAGAGTGCTGGGTGGTCAGACTTTGTCTCCTGGATCAGAGCACTAGTGTGTGCTGAATGGTTGGACCCCAGATCAGGGGTGTGGACAGGCCTGAGCAGCTTCTGCAGACTGTCTCTTCTTTGTGTCCCCTTGTCCTGCAGTGTGTGGACCTGAGCTGTAACGCGCTCTGTGAAGTCACCCTTCCAGAAAACCTGCCCCCAAAGCTGCAAGAGCTGGACCTGACGGGAAACCCCAGGCTCGTCCTTGATCACAAGACCCTGGAACTGCTCAAGTAAGTGGTGCTGTGCAAAGGGCTGGGGCCTGCCCGCTCACTGCACGTGAAATCAGTAGCTCCGGAGAAACATGGAGCAGAAAGTACGAAGCAGCCACCTTGTGCCTGGGTCAGTTGTATTGGCTGTGTTCACCACACATCTGTATCGCACGAACATGGAGAGCAAAAATGATATCTCGTAATTGTCAAGTAACTTCCATGTCCTTCTGGGAAGTTTTGGAAAAAGTGCCCAGACAGAAAAGAGTGAGGATAAGAATCAACACAGGGAGGTGGGCAGGAGGAGAGGGTGAGGAGGAAGGGAGCGTGAACACTATGGCAAAATGTGGGGCAAGTTATCATGGAGCTAAAATCCAGGTTATGTCAACAAAACTGGAGGTGTCACGTAGTTAGATCCTGTCAGAGTTCCTTTTGCACTTCACGTATTTGAGTTTTGGTTTTTCAGTCTTGTGCCTGCTATTATGGTTGAAGTTTGATCTTTAAAAGAGTAAAGGTGTCCTTGTTCCTTAGAAGAATGTTTATCATGTACTCGGTCTGTCAATGGAAAGATGCTCCTTAATGAAGTGTCATTACACAGTGATTAAAATGCTAGTGGAGAACTGTACTGACTGATTCTGAAGATCCCTACAGTATAATGTCAAGTGAAAAGAAAGCTTCCAAAGACATTTGCATAGTATAATCCCACTTTTGCAAAATGATTTGTTTATGTACACTGGAGTGCATGTGAGTGTATGTGTACCCCTAGAAAATGGCTGAAGGGATCGATAACAAAATGCTGACACAATATTCTTTGAGTACCACAATTCTGGGTGGTCTTTCCTTTCTTCCTGCAGTTTTGCTGGATTTTTCCAGTGTTTTGCGGGACGGTTGCATGGCAAAGCTGACTATTTTGGACACCGTCACACTTTAGTCATTGCATATGTGTGCCACATATGCTTCTCTATAGTGGGCAGATGTGTGGCTGAAAATAATTTGCTATTTTCTTAGAAATCACCACAGATAAGAGTTGGATACTGGCAAACGATTAATAGTACACCGGACATTAGTGTAAATCCAAGGTTGAAAAGCGCTGATGGAGATTACAGGACATGCTTTATTGTTGTTGTTGTTGTGTGGTGCCACTGTGTTGATTACAATTCCTAGCAACCAGATGAACAGCAGGTCTGAGCCTTGTCCTGTCCTGCCCAGTCTCCGATGTGCTCAAGCCTGGGATACAGCCACTGTTTGATACACCGTTTGTCTGGGTGAGAGTTTTTCTCTCTTTTCTTGACCCTCTACCATTGCCAGCATGACATCTCTTTCCAAGGACTACCTGATTCTTCTGAAAAATAAGTCCCCAGGGTAAGGGAGGTCAAGTGTCTTCATCTTTGCTCCTAAGTACTCTGGTTGCACCTCCTCGAAGACACACTTGCTTGTTCTTTTGTCACCCATTCAGTACTTTTCTCCATCAGCACAATTTATACGCTTATTCATTGTCCAACTTTCAGATACATAGGAAACAACTGAAAATCTCATGGCGTGGATGAGGGTCACCTTAGTCTTTAAACGGACACCTTTGCTCTGTAGAACTTTGGATAGGTCCTATTCATCGCATTTCCTCAATGCAATACATCTTTTGAGTTCTTGCCTCCTGCTACCATGGGTGTTGATTGTGGATCCAAATAAATGAAATCATTGACAACTTCAGTCTTTTCTCCATCTATCATGATGTTGCCTGTTAGCCCAGGGATGAGTTTCGTTTTCTGCAATCTCCACTGAAGGCTGTAGTCTTTGATCTTCTCCATTGCGTCAAGTTATCTTTATTTTCTGCAAACAAGGCTATGTCATCTGCATAGCACAGGTGGTGGGTGAGTCTTCTTCAAAGCCTGACACCAGGCTAGGTAGGAGTAGTCTCTGTGTTGAGATATAACTACTTAATGAGAAGACAGATTTTAACACAAAGTCAAAGAATGCTGTCTCAGTGGAAGGCAGAGAACTCCATTCTGGGTAAGGCATAGGAGACGTGCATTTTCTCTATCATTCATTCCAGTATGTGAAACTTTAGCCAGCACGCCTCCATCGCTTCAAATCTCTGTTATCTCATCTTTTTTTAAAAAAAAATTTTTTTATTACGTGTGTGTGTGTGTGTGTGTGTGTGTACCGTCAAATCAGATTTGGCTGGGACAGGAGGAAATTGTTCCTCCTTTTCCAGCAAAGCATCTAGTGGATTTGAACCACACACCTCTGGGATTGCAGTGCAGCGTCTTGCCACTAGGCCACCAGAGCTCGCCTATTATCTCATCTTTAGAAAGAGAAGGAGACCTGGATACGTGTACCTTCTAACGCATCTTTCAGGGCTAAAAGTATTTGTGTTATGAAAACACAGGTCATCCTTTCACAGATAGTTGTGGCATCTATGTCAGCCCGTCTCGGTGAAGTTTTTCCTCTTTTTCTCCAACCCTGCACTTTACCAAGCACAGTGTTCTGCAGGGACAGGCCCCTCCTAATGGCTATTTGAAAAAATTTACACTTCTTTCCTACATCACACAAAATAAATTCAGATGGATTAAAGAGTTAGATGTAGAAAAGAATTTTTTTAAATCCATAAATCTTAGGAATATATTCACAAACTAGGAAAAGCCACTTTAGCAACAAAAAAAGAACAGGGGTTGGAAATCAAGAAAAGAAACCAATATGCTGGCATTGCTTTTAATATTTGTTATATATGTTTCTGTAATAGCTTGGAAGGAGGAGTGGCATCCACTTCTGTAATAGCTTGCCTCCGGAAACCCTATGAACCTGGAGAGAGGATGAAAGGCACCCAAGCGTCCAGGACTCTCCTTCGTAGGGTCGCTATGAGTCGCCTGCGACTCGACGGCACTTAACAACAACAACATCATGTTTATATAATGTTGTTGGTAGGTGCCATCGAGTAGAGCACAATTCATAGCGATCCTAAGAGCAACAGCTCTGAACCCTGTCCTGTTCCGTGTCATCCTCACACTTCCTGACACACAAGAGCCCACTGCAGCAGTCACCGTATCAGTCTATCTAGTCACCATGTCAGTCTGCCTAGTCGAGGGTCTTATCCTTCGCCGACCCTTCACTCTTCCCAGCATCATGTCCATCTCCAAGGAATAGCCCCTCCTAGCAACATGCCCAAAGTATGTGAGGTGAAGCCTCATCATCTTTGCCTCCAAAGAGCACTCTGGCTGCACCCTCTCCAGGACATACCTGTTTGTTCTTTTGGCCATCCATGGGATGTTCAGTGCTTCTCTCCAACAACACAGCTCAAAGGCATCAGTTGTTCTTCTGCTGTCCTTATTCATTGTTCAGCTCTCAGACGCACAGCAAGTGATCAGAAAGATCTTGGCCTGAATCAGATGCATCTTAGTTCTCAGACTGACATCATTACTCCTCCGTATGTGGGAGAGGTCCCTAACCAAGCCTGATCCAAGCCATGACGTTTTCAATTGTTTCCTATATCATGTACTTTTATACATAAAAGACTTAAGTGTCCATTCCAAAAACTACCGTGAGTAAATCCAGAGGCAAACTAGGAAGAAATATTAGCCAAAATATGTGGAACCGCAAGTACTAATGATTAGTAGAAAATATTCTTGTAAATCAATAAGAAAAGTAGCACATGCTCAAACAGTAGAGAAGGGGACAGTGACATTTAACGAAAAAAAGTACAAATAATGACATGAAATGCCATTGTCAGTAAGAGATTCAGTCTTTTTAGTATGCCAAGGAAATACTAAATAGACATTTAAGTGACAGCATGTTTCCGTAAGTGGGCGCTACTGGAGGAATTGTATGCTGAAACAATTGCCCTCTGGAGCATGATTATAAACTTCTGAATCCAAGGTTTTCTAGTGCAGAAGAAAATGATGCGGAGTAACAATCAGGAATAATGGTCTTCACTCCAGGCAGAGGGGATTGTCGTCAAGATATCTCTTAGGCTTAGTGACTATAAAGTGGCTTATTCATAATAAGGAGGGAGAGGCATGACCACGTGCTGTAGTCTTGGGCCGCAGTGACGCGTTGTCCAGCTTTCTGCACACCTCACAACCCCTGTTAGTTTCCACAGCACGTTGCACAGTATGTGCATGTAGAACTTATTTGGGAGGAAATGTCTACAAAATGGTACCATTATCACATGTGCATAAAGGTCTGTCAACTTTTGGACGATGCGCATGTGTTCCTGGCATGGCCTCGGTGATGTGGGAGCCTCACACACACTCTCACATGAAGAGAAGCAGCCCCTGACAGTGAAGCCATAGAGCTCTCACATACAGATGCCACCTTCTGTTTAGCCTCTCAAGGCTCGCGGGTTCTTAATAAACAGGGAGAATTCGCATAGCTAAGGCCTTCTTTGTGCTGTTGGTTCTAGAGAACCAGGGTAAATGTATGTGGCACCTCCAACAAGAGGCCAAGCTGCCACTTGCATGGACACTGTCGGACTCGTTGGAGGATGCACAAAAGGGAACCTTCGACTCACTCCCGATGGCTGTCTCCCACTAGCCCAGGACTGAAACACTGATGCTTCACTAGGAAGGATTGTGAGGGATTTTGTTTGCTTTTGTTATTGTACTTTTCTTTATTACATTCCACGGATGTCTCCCTTATTGGTCAGCCTTGTTGTTGTGTACCATAGAGTCAGAACAGTCCCATAGCTGACCCTCCAGCAGGTTTTCAGAGGCAGTAAATCACACGGAAGGAGATTCCCTATCGTTCTCTCACAGAGACGCTTGGGGATTCAAACCGCGTACCTTTGGATTGCCACACAGCCTTTTACCACTAGGCCACCAGAGCTCCCTATGGAATTATTCGGAGGTTCTGTGATACGTATGTATCCTTATCTACCCATAAAAATACAAATGTCTTTAAAAATTAGCCTTTTGGTCCCAGTAAGCCTCTTACAACTCCTAGTGTTCCTCCATTGGGTTTCCAGGGCTGTGAAGAAGCCCGTCTTTCTCCCACAGAGCAGCTGGTGGATTTGAACCACCACAGACTGATCCTTTGGTTTGCACACTATAGACTCTGTACCACCAGACCTCCTTCCGTAGAAACTGCAGCCTGGGGAATGCTGAGGGACAGTTCTCTGTCGTGTAAGGGCTCTGAGTCGGAGTTGATTGAACAGCCCAGATGGCAGCTGTAACTTGTGAAATGCTCCTCTTTTTGAGGCTTTCTCTAGTGTATGATTTGTGGTGTGGATGGCTTGTGAGTGTGACAAGAAGGTGATGCTTCGGGGGAAGACAGCTCCTTACTCGAGTCTGTTAAATACATGAAGGCTTAGCGTGGACAGGAACGAGATTTAGGGATGAATGTCTCTGAGTTCTCTCACTACACATAGTGTCACTGGCCTTAGAGTTTGTTCTTTTCAAATCTGGGGGTTTGGGTTGTAAGAACACACCCAGCTGGAGCCTTGACTTTCTTCTCAAGTCGAGGTTGAGTTCTGTCCTCTCGGTTCCCGACAGACCGGGCACCTCGTGGGCCCAGAGTTAAGGTCCGTGATGGTTTTCCTGCTCCGTCTGTGCGCCGTGGTTGTGTCCTGAGCAGCAGCGGGTACTTTGTGCCGGTGAACATTTCAGACTGTGCGTGGAGCGCAGTAACGGCTGGCACCCGGGTGCTCGCGGGCCTGTCCCCGGGTGAGGGCAGCCCTGCCAGTCTTTGGTCTGAACGAGCCTCTTCTTGTCCCTCCAGTAACATCCGCTGTTTCAAGATCGACCAGCCTTCAGGAGGGGACGCCTCTGGAGCCCCGGCCGTGTGGAGCCATGGTTACACTGAAGCTTCCGGGGTGAAAAACAAGTAAGTGGGGTGCAACTGATACATGCGCTGTCCCCTGCCCGCCACGTGTTCCCAGAGGGGTGAAGATGAGCCCCGTGCAGGTGCAAGGCCTCCCCCAGTGGTCAGAGGCCGCCCTGGGAGGTACCTCCATGGTTTGGGGGTGAGCAGGTAGCTTTGAGGTCTCCCCCAGTGGTCAGAGGCCACCCCGAGAGGCGCCTCTGTGGCTTTGGGGTGAGCAGGAGGCCGGTGGCCTGATGGCTGCGCTTTGTGAGGGCTGTTGCTAGGATACGGTGTAGCCGACACTTTATACCTATGTGAGACTCCGGTGTTGGGGGAAGGCCGAGGATTGAAATGCATCCCTGCTCTTTTGAAAAGCCTCTTTATCTCCCTCTGAGGCCTGTTTATGAGCACACAGGGACAGGATGAAAGGAGACGTGGCCCTGACTGTCCCTGCTCCACTCGGGGCCTGGCCAGCTGGCCGTTCAGAAAGCCCCTTCTCACCGCAGTGAGCGGGCAGCAGGTTGATGTCCACGCGCTCCACATCAGCTCATGTCTGACCACCGCATCCAGCCCGCCTTCCCTCCCTTTACGTCCTTGTTCTCACCGTCCGTCCCTCCCTTCGTCACCCCAAACACTCACTGCCATCCAGTCTGTACCCCCGCCCCCTGCCAGAGCCACCCCCCTGAGCCCTCAAACTCAGCTATAAATATGCTTCTCCTGAGGGCTGTGGTCTAGCTCTTCACTCTTGGGCTCATGTTTCGTGAAACTGTTGATGTCATTGTGCCGGCTGGAGTCCTGGTGGCCTGTGTGTGATGCACCTCCCCAATGACGTCGTTATGAAGGAGACCAGCCACCCCATGAGGTCTAGTTCAGCTCAGGGTTCACGGTGGCCCGTCCTGACAGACAGAAGAACCGCACCAGGTGCCCACGGCTGGCGCCCTGTGGAAGCTTCATCCTTATCCCTGGGGCAGCTGGTGGATTCGAACCACCAACCTTTTATATCAGTTGAAAGCACTACCAGAGCCTCCTTCAATACGATAAGGTGCTGATTTCTGAAAAAGTAAAAACTTGTCTGCTTGTTAACTCGACTCCCACTCATGGGACACTGTGTGTGTCCGAGAGCACACTGGGCTTCACGGAGTTTCCAGTGACTGAGATTTTAGAAGTTAATCACCAGCCTTTTCTTCTGAGGCACCTCTGAGTAGAATGGACCCTCCAGGCTTTTCGATTAGCTTTGGACCGATAGCTGAGTATGTGAACCGTTGCACCATCCTGGGACCCCTGGAAAAGTAGTGTTCTCTAAATAAGAATGTTCATCATTTAATCAGGGTGTAAGAACACAGAGCGCTGGGAGTAGGCAGGGAGCAGGAAGTTGACAATGTCCCTAGGATGGTCAGCATTAGTATTCAGGCCTTACGAAGATCACCATAGAATCAAGTGGAGAATTCTGTTGAAGGTCCGAGCCCAGACCACGTGGATCAGATGGTGGAAAATCTCCACGGTGATTCTCTTGTGCGTCTGGGACTGAGAACCCAGGCCGCCGATGACCTCTTGTGAGAAAGACACAGCTTTTCTTTGTGGCAGGCCCCTCCAGCCCTGGGGCCGACCCAGGGCCTCTCCCCTTTCACGGGGCTGTCCACAGGAGGGCCCCAGCTCCACCCCTGTCCTCTGGGCTGCACTGGGAGTTTGGCAAAGGCAGGCTGCTCAGAGGAGCCTTGATGCCGTCCTCCCGGGCTCCAGGCATGTTGTTCCTGATCCACACCTCATATCGGGAACAGGGAGGATTCGTGCTTTCAGGCGCTCCGTGGCTTTCTGAAGATCAATCACCTTTCAGATTAAAGGCCTTACGTCTGCCTTGCAAACACCCTTATGTGAAACTGCCTTCTAGTTCCAGATCATTGATGTGAACCCAAGATAGGCTTTTAAACTTCTAAAGGCATTAAAATTTATTACTTACTCATGTATATTAATGAAGCGGGTGACAAGCTCAAGCTCATTGCCGTGGAGGCGGAACCAACGCAGCTCCCTCTTGCGCTGGGTCTCCCAGGCTGTAAGTCACATGGAGGAGGTGGCCCAGCTTTGTCCTGTGGAGCTGCTCGTGGCTTCAGACCACCATACCGGCAGAGCCTTGGGCTTAGCAGTGCCTCTCCCTACAGGCAGGAGGGTTTGGGGTTATTTGGTGAAAATATGCAAAGCTCTGGTGGCCTAGTGGCAAGAAGCTGTGCTGCAATCCCAAAAGCATGTGGTTTGAGGCCACCAGCTGCTCCATGGGAGAAAGATGGGCAGTCTCCTCCCATGTGATTAACTGCCTCTGAAAACCAGCCAGAGGGTCAGCTATGGGTCGGTTCCGACGCTGCGGTTCACAACAGACAGCAAACATGCACCGATCCAGTGGTTCCTGCGCCCACAGATCAGCACTCGAGGTCCATTCTCCGTGCCATGGCACCATCCTCAGCGTTGCTACCCATGTTGTTTCACCACCATTCACTTTACCCCCTGTACCCTGCGGGTCTCCTCTTGTGTATTTTAACTTTTGTCATACAGGTGGCTCCAACATAGGACATATGCAGATTGCAGTGGACCTCTTAGAACGATCGATTTTGTTGTTTTCCACAAATCATCATTAATAATAATCTACCTACAGGGGGCGCTGGTGGCCCAGGGGCAAGAAGCTGTGCTGCAGTCCCAAAGGCACATGACTCCAACTTGATGGCACCTCACCACCAACACCTACAGCGTAGGGCGGGGGCTCTGGTAGACAAGTGGTAAAGAGCTGTGTGGCCATCCTAAAGGCACATGGTTCAAATCCACCAGCTGCTCCCCAAGGGAAAAAGATGGGCCGTCGCCTCCCAGGCAATTAAACTGCCTCCAAAATCCCACTGAAGGGTCACCTCTGGGTGAGTTCTGACCTGACGGTCCACAACAACATTGTGTAGGGCAGCTCTGACAATGTCGGCCATAAGGAGTTGCACTGCTCAGCCAAAGGCCATACCTCTGCTGGTTCAAATCCATCAACAACTCCAGGGGAAAAAATCTAGGAAAGTGAGCAGTATCTTCCCATGTGATTTCCACCCTCATAAGCCCAGGAGGGGATCACCTACGACCCATACAATTTGTTGATGCTTCATTCTGATTCCAAACGCCAAAATAAAGATCAGATTTATAAAGATACTGATAAGAAAAGGCAATAATAATGAAAACTAAAACAAGAGCCAGATATTCCTCCACATGGGCCAGAAATGGCTTATGGCAGAGTCCTTGAACCCAGGAACCTGGTCATCAGTCAGAGATTACCTGTACTGTGTAATGTAAGCACAGGAACAATAGCACATTGTCCCACCAGGGCCACCTGGAAACTACCCCCTACATCAAGAAAGCTATTGGAGGCCACTCCCTGGCCTGGCCGTGTGTTTGTTTTGGAGGTGGATTCTTTTTACCCTTTGATTTTGCTGGCAGAAGTTCCCCCAGTGTTCTGTTTCTGATCAGCGGATGAGGCCATCATGTAAACTACTTGCTTGTTACCTGCCTTCTTGAGAAGCAGGAAGAACTCCGTGACCCCTGGCTCCTTGGCTCAGTGGATGGCTACTCTCTGCCTTCTTCCTGCCGCCCTTCCTTCCAGGCTGCCCCTCCTTCCAGGCCGCCTCAGACTCCTGGGGGAAACCCAGCTGCAGAGTGGTGCTGGGAAACTGCAGGTTCTTCCTGTGACTGAAAACCAAACAGGAGACTCAGAAAGAAGAGCTCCTGGGGATGACCACTCCTGGCTGTTTTAAAATCACATCATTTCCTTCTGTCCCCGGCCCCCTCCTCTTCTTTTGTAGAAACACATGACCATTGTCTGACCAGGAAGGGATTATAAGAGGACAGAAGGACAGCTGATTTGTTGTTGAAGGAGGTCTTGCAGACCCCGGCTGTAGTGCCCCTCTCCTGTGCCGTCCCCACCAGGTCTGCCATGCTCCAGACCACTATCATAGTCACCCCACCAGGTCCACCACGCTCCAGCCCACTTTCATAGTCACCCCACCAGGTCTGCCCCGCCAGCCACTATTACTGTCACTCAGTCAGTACATTTTCCCCTTCTTCAATCAAATTCTACTTTCCCAAGCAATAAGGTGATTTAATATCACTGAATTTAAGGTCATTACTTCGTGCCATCTAATTTAAGCCGACTTATTTTTCTAAATAAATGGAGGCAAAAACTTCATTGACACTGGGATCAAAGCCAGACTGATTGAATCCGGGTGGACTCCAAACTTATTTGCTGTCTGACCTTGGACAGTTACTCAGCTTCCTTCTTCATATTCTCATCTACGAAAGGTGTTATAAACAGTGCCTACTCCACAGGATTGTGGGAAGGATCACACGAGTTCCATGTGTGAAGTATGCAGAATAGAGCACCCCTATTTCAGTGTTAGTGTTGTTATCATTAATGATAATTATTAGGATCATTATTGTTTTATCGTCAATAAGTAATAGGTTTACATATGTGACAGGTGTGCCTGGAAACTATTGAAAAACCAAGCCCCTTGCTGTGGGGTGGATTCCTACTAATAAGGCATCCTGGAAGGAGAATGGACGTGTCCTGTAGGATGTCCAAGGCTGTAATTCCCATGGAAGCAGATTGCCACATCTTTGGTTTGGCTCAAACCACTGACTTTTTAGTTAGCTGCTGGGTGCTTAACCCAGGACCTCGAACCATTTCTTCTCACTTCAGTTATGGCTAAGGAAGCAAAACAATCATAGGCCCAGATTTTTTTAAATGTTGGATGAACCGGAACAGAGCAAATTACAGGTTGAAACCCTGTTAGAACTTTCATCTCCCTCTAAAAGGGCATTTATTGTGTTGATCACCTACCCACTTTCTTTCTTAGCAGAGCCAGAAACAACAGTTTCCCTCTCAGAGACGGCCACTGACTGCAGTGCCATGGGTGTGTGTGTGGCTTTCACAGCCCTGACAGCAATCCCAGCTCACTCATCATCTCCTGAAAGGGCTCACTGCACACCCTTGGAGTCTCCTCAACCTCTACTTTGTCCTGTTCTTGTTATCATTACAGATCACTCTAATTTTTATAATTCTGACCTCTTCTGGTTCTGAATCACCAGCCATCACGGAACCCGTTCAAAATGCAGGCTTAGCCACTGAGCAGATAAAGCAAACACAATACATTCTTTTTCTGTTGCTTTGCATAAAAAGTTGTATATAATAAATACATCTTTTTTTATATCTCTCTCTTTTTTTGAGCACATAGTTCTGCAGGTTTTAACAAAAGACTATAATCATTTAATCACCACCAAAGTCAAGACATGAAGTTGTTCCATCACCCCCAAAATTCCCAACACCCCTTTCTTGTCACTTCTGCTCCCTTCCCCCATCCCTCATAGAAATTAGCTGGAATCAGTTTACCTGTTTTAATCTCAGGAGCCATGAAGAAAGAGAAGAGGCCACAGTCACTGTCTTTGAACTCACGTAGGGTTGAAGCACTGGGGCGTGAGGAAGCGTTGACTGGGATGGAGCCGGGAAGATGAGCAGATTTAACCCAAATGCATTGTTGCGTTGCAGGTTGTGTGTTGCAGCCCTGTCGGTGAACAACTTCTGTGACAACCGGGAGGCCCTGTACGGGGTGTTCGACGGGGACCGTAACGTGGAGGTGCCCTACCTTCTCCAGTGCACCATGAGCGACATTCTGGCTGAGGAGATGCAGAAGACCAGGCACGAGGAGGAGTACATGGTCAACACGTTCATCGTCATGCAGAGGTAAGCCCGCCTTGTTCCCTGGCACCCCAAGCATCTGCCCTCGGCCAGAAGATGGGCCTTGCAGCCCTCTTACTGCCTTTAAACGAGTCAGTGTCCCAGACATGAGTGGTGCCCTGCACCCCACTGTGGTGTCAGACACTGGGGCAAGCTCATTGTACTGTGATGTCCAGACACCCTTGTACTTCCTCTTACACCTGGACCTCACAATCTTCTTACGCTTCCAGATTTCGCTAGAATGTTCTCCACAGCCCTCCTTCAGTCAGATGAAATCCAGAGGCTCCATGCTCTTTCTGAGGTCTGAGCTGCTTTTTGAAATGTCCTGCATGTTCACTTTATGACATCCTTTGGTAGCTTTGTGGTCATGAGATGGTCCCATTTTAGATTAGGAGTTGAATTCTCTTTCCTGTGTTGCGCCCTGTCGCCTCACCCCCGCTGCCGCCCCGTTACCTGGCAGTGTCACTAGGATGCTGTATCGTTAAGCCTAACACCTGTAGCAGAGCTTCCAGGCAACTTACCCCCAAGAAACGTGGCTTCTAACTCTCTGAGGCTGGATGTTATGAAGAGACCCTCCCTCGTGCAAACAATCACTTGTTCTGGCTTTTTATATAGGATGTGAAGGAATTTCCTTCAGAGAAATTTTATCCTGCACACACTTGTGGAGGCAAGAGCACCAGAAAATAAGGAAGAATATTCCAGAACTCAAAAGGCAGTGGCACCACACACCTTCTCCCTTTTTCTTCCTTGAGGACTTGCCAGAGAGGAAGTAGCTTTGTAATAAGGGCAGGCATGTCAGCTGAGCGTTGCTGTGCCTTGAGTCAGAAATAGTCCTTCTGTAAGGGCTCGGTAGGGGCAGGCCACGAGGTACTCACTGCTCAGCGCACCCTCCTCTCTGGCCCTCGGTGTTTGTCCACAGGTAGAAACTGAGGGGTGGTGATAACAGATCCTATTTGTTAACTTATACCCCAAACTCTTGGAGCTCTGCTAGCTGTGCTTTTCACAAACACCATCCCGTTTCTGTCAAAGGAGACCACTGTGCCTGGGTAAGGAAGATGCTAGAGTGAGCTCTGAAAGGCCAAGCCTACCTCTTACTTCCTGTCAAGTATTCGTAGGGGGGAGTGACAAGCTTTCTGATCCTTCAAGGACTGGCTTTTCTTTGGCATCACCTCCTGAGCCGTGGGAAAGGGCAGCCCTGGTTTCCGTTGCTGGTGTTGCCACCTGATTCACGCAGCCACGCACCAGGAACCACACACCTGAGACTTGTCCGTTTACCACATTGTTCCTGTCCCAGCCGGCTGTCAGGAGGATGGCCTGGGAGCCATGGCCCTGCGTGAGAATCCTATGGGAGTTCTTTGCTCCCTAGTGACTGGGGGAACTTGTTTTCTAGTAAGTCTCTGAGGACTGGTTGTTGGCTCATAGTGACCCGTGAACAATGGATCTGAACCTTGCCTTCTTCTCTGCCGTCCTCATCATCTCTGACACACTGGAGCGCATTGTTAGATTATCTGTGCCCATTGCATTTAGAGCCTTCCTCTCGTGCACTGACCCTCCACCTTTCCAAGCGTGATGTCTTTTTCTAAGAATTAACCCCTCGTAACATGCCCAAAGTACGTGAGACTACGTTTCACTATCCTTATTGTTGCTGGACGCTGACCCTCCAGTGGGTTTTTAGAGGCAGTAAATCGCGCAGGGGGAGAGTTCCCATATTTCTCTCATGGAGCAGTTAGTGGATTTGAACCATGCACCTTGGGGTTGGCAGCTCAGCTCCTTACCACCCAAGCTCCCTTTCACTATCCTTAATGGTCATAATAAAAGACTTAGTCATAACTACTTAGGAGCTGAATTGTCCTTAGAAGATCCTGTGTGTGAATCCTGCCAGAGAGAACTAGGCCAGCTGGCTTCACCATGTAGGGCAAGAATGTGAATGGCCCAAGATATCAAGGTGCATGCAGCAAGCGTCTTGGGAGAGAAGAGTGATCGGTCATTTAGAAGTGAAGTGTGATCTGTCACTTAGAAGTGTGTGCATCAGCGAGAATAGCATTCCATTCTCACCTGCCTTGTTTGTGTAAGGGGTCTGGTTGGTATAGTACGCAGTGTGTCAGGTTGATAACAGAAAGGTTGGCAGTTTGAATCCATCAGCTGCTTCATGGAGAAAAGATGGCCGTCTCCTCCTGTTAAGATTTACAGCCTTGGAAGGTTGCTGTGAGGCAGAATCACTCAGTGGAAGTGGAGTTTTATTCTGATGTTCTTCTCACGGAACAGAGGCCTCTAGAGGTGCATGGATAGAGCCGTATTTTACTGCTATTTCTGGGGTGTGCTGATAGGAAAGTTGGTGGCCCAGGGGCTCCATTATTCCCAGTGAGATCCCGTGGCTCCAGGGGTGAGGTGTGTGACACCCCTTTTGTGGCAGGCCCTCTGAGCAGGTGGGTGACTTCCGAATCCACATGCGTCCCCTCTGAGGGGCTGATGTCCGTTTGGAGGGAAGCAGATTGAGTTCCTCTGGTTCTCATCTCCTAGTCCGTCCAGCCACACAGCCTCACTGTGGATTGAACACCCTGACGTGCTTGCCTTCCCAGGAAGCTTGGAACCGCCGGGCAGAAACTCGGGGGAGCTGCTGTCCTGTGTCACATCAAGCACGACCCCATGGACCCCGGAGGAACGTTCACCTTGACCTCGGCCAATGTGGGCAAGTGCCAGACAGTCCTCTGCCGCCACGGGAAGCCCTTGCTGCTGTCCAGGTCGTACGCCATGAGCTGTGAGGAGGAGCTGAGGAGGGTCAAGCAGCACAAGGCCATCATCACAGAGGTGAGCGGGAGGGACGGGTCCTGACGCCTGACAGAGCGTGTGAGGCGGCATTTCCATCCAGAGAGCAGGCCCTTAGTGTCGTCCAGCAGCTTCTTGTAGGAGATGGGGAAGGACACGATACGAATGAGTGTTTATGGAAGGCCTCTGCGTGCACTTCTCCGTGGTGGGCTGAGCCCTCGTGGGCATCCCCACCTCTGCACAGGCTCGGGTCTGGGGCCTGAGGGCTCTCCCCCTGGATCCACACTGCCTAGGATGATCAAGTCCGAGTTCTGCCAAGTGCAGGTGGTGACCTCTCAGCCTCAGTTTCCCCACCCACCAAATGGGAGTAGTGAGGTCCCAGTGCTGCCTTCCAAGGCTGAGTAGAGACCTCCACTGCTTGGACGGATGGAGCCAGCTGAGTTTTGTGCTCCAGCCTCCGACACCTGTGATAAGGCAGCCGTCGCCACCATGGCCGGTCTGGCCCTGGAGGCAGCTGCAATGGCTGGAGACGTTTTTGTTGTCCCAGCTGGAGGAGGGTGTAGTGTTCAGAGGCCAGGGATGCTGTTTGGCATCCCACGATACACAGGACAGCAGCTCTCGGGCCCTCCAACAGCACAGCATCAGGCCCAGAATGATGCTCTTGGTGCCTTGAGAAACCTGTACACTCAATTACATTTTAACAAGACTCGTCACCATTACAACTGCTGGTGGGCTCTAGAGTTACACTTCGTCCATCTATCCATCTCAGTGCCTGACAGACGGCATGTCCTCAGCATGGGACCGGGGGCCACCCTGCTCACACCAGCTGGACAGTTGTGAGGGAGAGAAGACATCGCAGCTGCATGGATAGCCTGTGGGGAGCCTGTGATCCCACAGATAAAACACTGATTCTAGGGCTTTGATTCGGGCCATGGGGAAGATCTGGGGAGACTCAGGCTCCACACGCAGTTCTATGGGAACAAGGATGTCGTTGCCTATTCTCGGAGTAGAGAGGGTGAAAATGAAGGGTTGACATGCACTTCATGCTGGAAGCAGGCAGTATGAGGCTGTGCAGAGAGCAGTGCCCCATTTAGCCAAAGTCGATGCAAGAGTCAGTTTTCTCGTGCATTGAAATCCATGACATCCTTCCAGAATTCAGGTATGTCCTTGTTTTTGGTGATGTCTCTTCACTTTTGTCGGCAATATTGGATTTACAACCCCCTTGTGTTTTCTTGCTAACCTACTTTGAAACATGCTGCACAAACACACAGAAAGAGAGAGATAAAGAAAGAAAAAGAGAGACCTCAGAGAAATCCAAAGCATTGAGTAGAACCGCAAGGGCTTTGCCGCATTTCCCTCTCAGGGAAGCACAGATTACCCTAGAAGAGGGCAGGGGTTTCAGTGTGCCTGGAGCCTTGTCTTGCTCATTTTACTTTCTAGCATGAGTATGACGGGCTGTGTAAAACGCTGGGAGAGGCGGGGAGTTGGAACTAAAACCTGTCACCCCAGGACACCAAGCAGATACCACACAAAATCAGGATGGAAGGTGACAGGTGGACAGGAAATAAATGCTCGGGGAGATGAGACCCCCTTTGTGTGGTCACCTCACCCTGAACTTGCCCCCCAAGCTTCAGTTGCTAGAGTCTTTCCTGAAAACAGGTGCTAAAAAGAGGGACGGGTACGTTGCAGAAATTTTTCCACAACCGACAAAAGGTAGAAACAACCCATCCATCCAGCAACAGGATAAACAAAGTGGACCGAGGCGTCAGGGGCTTAGACTCAGCTGTATTGAGAAAGGAAGTCTTGATGTTTGACACAGCATCGCTGAACCTTTGTAGGCAGTAGGTTGAGCAGAATCAATCCATTGCAGGGGGACACAGGTCATTTGATCTTGCTCCTATGAAATCAGAAACTATTCCTGTAAGCTGAAGTTTCTTAGTGGTTGACCAGGCACAGGAGGAGGAAGGAGCCGCTTTGGCTGAATGGCCATCGAGTCTAGGGTGCTGGTGGTGGATGATTGGTGGGTATGTCTGCATCGCAGGAAGAGCATACGCCATTCCACACTGAGTCACACGTGCAGAAATTGTTGAACTGGCAAATGTTTTTAAAAGTAATAAATATGTGGGTGGGGTGGGGTGGGGAAATAGAGGCCTGTGAACACACTGTGTGTACCTGAGAAGTGCAGCCTTGTCAGATGGGGAGGGAGAGCTGAGCAGGTGGCCTGTGTGCTCCACTCTCTGCCTACGGTAGTAAAGGTCCAAGGCTTTGGCTAGTGATTAACATGGCCAGAGCCCAGCTGACCAAAAGCCAGGAGGCTTCCCTTCTCCTGGCTGCCACCAGGAAATCAAGGTGGAGGAAACTAAGAATTGGCCCCTCTTGACACACGCGCATTCTTCCCCAGCCGGTCTCACCCCGGGGTCCCTTGTCCATGATGCTGGTTTTCTTTCCCTTCTTCCGCTTAAACATCATCTTCAGCACGCAGACCCTGGGTCCATGCTGGGCTGTAGGACAGACAGGCTTGGCCTTCCTCTGACTCACCAGCTTGGCATCTGCTCAGGGGGGTACAGCTCAGCCTGGTACAGTGCGGCAGGCAGGCCTGGCTGGCCGTGTGGTCAGATGAGGGTTGTGGTAGGGGTTGTGACAGGACTTGTTCTTCAAGAATGACCCTGATTCCGTAAGCGGAGTCCCTGAAATACTTCCTTCTGTCCTGCTCTTTCTGCCCTGCCACCTAGGGTTTCTGGTGACAGGGACACTACTGCTTACAGAGAGGAGAGGCCTGCCCTCTGTGGGCCTTGCTTCTGTACTCTCAGGGGGCTCAGGGTCACTGACCACTGCCCCATGGGTAGTATTAACTGTCTGAGGCCCTGGCACTTTCCTGGGGTCCTGAATGAGGAGGTCCAGTGGCAGGGGCCACCGACTGCTCACCAGAGGGAGAAGGCCCACCCTCTGTCCTGGGGTTGGGGTGCACTGTGGAGCTGCCCGAGTGTGTGCTGCAGACTGATGGTCCCCCAGCACTGTCCCATGTCCCCTGGTTGGGGAGCAGTGGGGTGCATCCTGTGGACACGGCTAACTGTCGGCTTCTCCCCCTCCAGGACGGCAAGGTGAACGGGGTGACCGAGTCCACCCGCATCCTGGGCTACACCTTCCTCCACCCCAGCGTGGTGCCCCGGCCGCACGTGCAGTCGGTGACGCTGACGCCCCAGGACGAGTTCTTCATCCTGGGCAGCAAGGGCCTGTGGGACAGCCTGTCAGTGGAGGAGGCCGTGGAGGCCGTGCGGCCGGTGCCCGATGCACTGGCCGCCGCCAAGAAGCTGTGCACGCTGGCCCAGAGCTACGGCGGCCACGAGAGCATGAGCGCCGTGGTGGTCCAGCTCAGCGTCAGCGAGGACACCTTCTGCTGCTGCGACCTGGGCGCCCCCGGGCCGCCCCCGCCCAGCCCCGGCTTCCCTGCCTCGGTCAGCGTGGTCATCAAGGACCGGCCGGCCGACGCGCTCGGCGTGCCCTCGTCCAGCAGCGGCCTGGCCTCGGAGATCAGCAGCGAGATCTCCACTTCCGAGATGAGCAGTGAGGTGGGCTCCACGGCCTCGGACGAGCCCCCCGCCGGCGCGCTGGCCGACAGCAGCCCAGCCTACCCGAGCGAGCCCCGCTGCGCGCTGCACCCGGCCGGCCTGGCCAGCGCCTTCCAGCGCCAGCTGTCCAGCACCACCTTCTCCAGCGCCTTCTCGGACAACGGGCTGGACAGCGACGACAAGGAGCCCATCGAGGGTGTATTCAGCAACGGCAGCCGCGTGGAGGTGGCCGCGGACGTCCACTGCGGCCGGGCCAAGGACAAGGAGGCGCTGCAGGGCCCAGCGCCTGCGCCCACAGAGGCCAGCGACGAGGGCATCGTCATCAGCGCCAACGAGGACGAGTCGGGTCTGCCCAGGAAGCCGGATTTCTCGGCCGTGGGCACCATGGGCCGCAGGAGGGGCAATGGCTCGGTGGCCCCCCAGGAGCGCAGCCACAACGTGATCGAGGTGGCTGCTGACGCGCCCCTCCGGAAGGCAGGGGGCTACTTTGCCGCGCCGGCCCAGCCGGACCCCGATGACCAGTTCATCATCCCGCCCGAGCTGGAGGAGGAGGTCAAAGAGCTCATGAAGCAGCAGCAGCAGCCCCCCCAGCTGCAGCCACCACCCCCGCGACAGTACCCGCTGGACCCCCTGCCGGACTTCTACGACACGCCGCTCTGACCCTCGCGCCGGCCTGGCCAGGCCCGACCCGACCCGAGCACTATTTAAATAAACTAACCGAAAAGACACAGAGTCTCCGGGCTCACCTTCAACCAGGGGTCTTCCTCTCCTCCCAGCCTGTTCGCGCAGCTAACTGTAGATTCTTCTCTTGGTTTTTATTTTTCTGTTTTGTTTTATATATATATATATAATTATCACTTTTTTCTTCTAGTGATGTTTTACCAATATGATTTCCTTTTGTTAACTTCTTCCCCTAACATATCAGATGTGTAAAGACAAAGAACAAAAAGGTTTTAATATATTACAGAGAAACAGTTAATGATATTGTAATATTTTTTAAAAGTGGCTTTTTGTTTTGTTTTGTTTTGGAGCAGACAGGACAGGTTGCCATCTGAACGATTTAGTAATACCAGTAGTTCTGTATTTCTTTGGGGGGAAAGGCTTTTTTTTTTTTTTGTCTTGAAAATGACAGACATTTGTAGAATATGGAGACTAACTCCGAGGAGTTGCTTTACTCTGTCAGGTGACTTAAGTCACTGGGATTCACTAATTTTCTCTGAGAGAACAGTTGATTGAGAAATTTCTATTGTAAATAGCTCAGTGTTGTATAGTGATGCTTTAAAAAAACGTTTTGTAGTCTTGGCATAAGGACACAGTCTGAGTAACTGACTTTCCCCGTCTTCCATCCTCCCCCTCTGGCCTCCCGACTCTTAACCTGCCTTTAGTTCTGACACAAAGAGGCTGAGGAGCCGGGGCATTGCTCTTTGTAGTCCCCCAGACTCGAACCTGCAACCCTGACCCTCCAAACCGCCCTGCCTCCTGCCCCGCCCCTCTGTGCACCACTCGTGCCCCGCCCACTCCTGTTGCACCACCCATGCCCTGCCCATTCTCGTGCCCCACCCATTTCCATGCCCACCCATCTCTCGTGCCCCGCCCACCCCATGGCCCTGCCCACTGACCTTGAGATCCTTTCCTGTGTTCTTTGCCGCTGCCACAATCAGCATGACCAGCTAGGGTGCCACTAGCTCATTCAGTCCCAAGGGTTCTAGTGGAGCAGAATGCACAGATGAACAGGTCCTAATTTTTGTTACAATAAATATAAACTTTACAAGTACCAGACCCCCATGCGTTTGTCTCAGTGCCAGCTGCTACTGGCGGGCATCTCCACCCCTCTGGGTTTGGGGTGAATAGGGGACGATGAGTAGTGATGACTTTGGTTTTACTGGGGAACCACTGGCCCAGGTCAGGGGAGGCTTTGCCTTTGGGACACCCAGCGAGCGAGCTGATGGACAGTTTCCCGGCTGTCCTGTGGCGTCCACGTTTGTAGGGTGGGTAGGTGGAGGGAGTCCTCCCTGGAAACTTCTGAGCATTTTCAGCCCCTTTGGGGTCCTGGAGTTACTCATGGGCAGTCTTTTCCTGTAATGGTGATAATCAAGGGCCCCCCCATCACTAGCAGAGGTGACAGGCACGGCAGGTGAAATTCCAGGTGTGCCCTCAAAACTCCCCCACCCCTGCCCTGCACAAGAAGCTTTGAAGAGGGCATCGGAGACATGAGGGTCAGTCAGGGAAGGTCAGCCTCCTGTCCCAGGCTGTACTGACCACTTTCCCTTGATTGCTGTTGTCACAGCTCCACCTGCTGGTGAGACTCGACTCTGGGTGGAAATGTGCCTGTCTCCTCCGTCCTTAGCTCCCCTCCACTCAGAAGAGAAGCCTTTACTGCAGCTGCTAGCTAAGAGGTAAGCAGTTCAAACCCACCAGCTGCTCCGTGGGAAACCCCTGAGGCAGTCTGCTTCTACGAGATCTTCCCTTGGAAGCCCTCCAGGGCACAAGGCCACTGTGCGTGAGAACCATCCAGCTATTTCTTCTCTTCCCAACCACATGATAGAAAGCTGTTCTGAACACCAAGTAGGCAGAGAGGCTGCAGGAAACCATATCCTGTATTGTCCCCTAAGATTTCTGCTTTGTAAGGCAGCCCAATTCATGTCAGCAGGCTCTGTTATATGGTTACAGATTCTCCATGGGACAGTGACATGCAGAGCTGTACAAAGAGACATGACCAATCTAGACAATGAAATGAGAGTAGAAATTATTATTTCATCTCTCTTTTCATTTGTCAGTCCTGCTTTCCACTCCAGTGTTTAGGGAGTTAACTTTAAACATCATCTTTTGTAAGGCCAGTCTCCACAACTCATCCAGTTCTCCCCATGGTAAGAGAAAAACAAAGCAGAAAAGTCTGTGAGATGCTTAGAACCTTACTGGACAATATCTGAGAGTCAGCTCACTGCTGGTACTGCCCAGCGGAAGAAAGGTTCCTCCACACCTGACCACGTGAGCCTTCCGAACAAGGGGTTCAAAATCCTACGAGACTCATCAGAAGATCCAAACTCTTTAGCCTTGACAAGGGGAACGTGTGTGAGAGAGAAAGGTCTGCCCTCCTTGCTTCCCCAGTGGTGAATCAGATAACATATTTGAAGTCATTTGTAAATTGTTTCTGTTAGACTTGAGTGTATTCCACCTCCCAATGACCTTGTATACAACAGAGCAAACTGTCCGGTCCTGCACCAACCTCAAAAGCAGCATATGTCTATGTCCATAGCTGTAGCCACTGCTCATCTTACAGAGGGTCTTCCCCTTTGCTTTGGCTGACCCTGTACCTAGCATGATATCTTTCTCCAGGAACTGAACTCTCCTGATAACATACAAAGTTTAGAGACATCACCTCACCATCTCTGCTTTTAACGGTCATTCTGGCTGCATTTCCTCCAAGACCGTCTTTGCTTTCTGGCAGTCTTTGATGTGTCCACTGTTCACCAAGCTCATGATTCAAAGCCATCGATTCCAGCTTCCACATGCAGAGGAGGTGATTTAAAAGAGATCTCAGACTGATGGCTTTGCCTTCTAACACTTTAAAGAAGCCTTCACAGCAGATTTGCCCCGTGTAAAACCACGTGGCTGAGAACTCGAAGGTCAGGGGTCTGCTTCCATAAAGAGGACAGTCTTGGAACCTGATGAGACCATTTTCTACATCTATCCATAGTGGGATCCTACTTCAATAGTATAATTGTAAAGCCTGGTGGTGTGGTAGATTAAGCGTTTGGCAGCTAACCGGGAAGAAAAGTCATGGCACTCCACTATGTCCAGATTCACAGCCTTGGGACCAACCCCAGTGAGACAGCTCCACCTGTCATCTAGCATCCCTGTGGGCTGGGAGACTCTCCAGCAATGAACAGACAAGTTGTCGCTACAATAAAATAAGAACTGAGGGGGGCAGAACGAAAAACTATGGAACACAACGTAAATATCTTTTCAGATAAAGACTCCATGGAGGGGCATCTGCTAGAATTGTTACCGCAAGTAGAGATGAGATCACAGCAGAGAAAACAGACTTATCTCAGTGTTTGCCATAAAATTCCAGTGTCCTTCCAGTCCATCACCAGAACCCGTGTGTTGTGCCAATGCGCCTGTAAACTGTTTTTTTTTCACTGTTGTCATTCATCTTTCATGAACAGATTCCTATTCTGTGTATTTGAAATATGGTCCCCAAATGAGATTGGGTGGGTTTTGTTTGCTTGCTTAGTTTTTCATTTGTTTGCTTGGACTCCCTAACCCTCTCTCCGATGTTATTAACAGTTGCAACAAGTGGTCTTAGTTTGGCCAGCGCCTTGCTCTGAGCCCTTCACAGTTTGATTTAATTTTTTTTTTTTAATTTTTTGTGTGTGTGTACCATCAAATCAGATCTGACTGGTACAGGAGGAGATTGCCCCTCCTTCCCCGGCAGAGCATCTGGTGGATTCGAACCACGCACCTCTGGGATTGTAGTTGTAGCTTCTTGCCACTAGGCCACCAGAGCTCCCCTACAGTTTGAACTATGTCTCGCAGAGCAAGCTTTGGGCTCATAATCAAGACCTGTAGCTCCACAGTGGATTCACCTGTAACGCACCTCATCTGGGAGTCACAAAGTGGTGCAAACAGTGAACACACTCAGCTGCTAGCTGAAAGGCGGGAGGTTCAAGTGCATCCAGAAATGCTTCAGAAGACGGGCGCAGTAATCCACATCTGAAAGCCCAGCTACTGAGAGCCACAGTTCTGTTCGGTTCTACATACTTCTCCTGGGGCCACCGTGAGCTACCATTGACTGGACGCAGGGGGTTTGTTTGCCATTCTTGTTCACTCAACAACAGTGTTTGTATAGGTGGTGCTGGTGCAGAGCGGGTGCTGGGATGGGCTCTGGGGCCACCAGCCTAGGCTCGAATCCAAGCTGAGTGTCATGCAACGGGGCTGACCCTGTACATCTTGAAGTCTGGGACAAGCGAGGATGGATTGAGGGTTGAAAGGCCTGCACAAAATGCCAGTTCCAGGTCCCTTCTAGAAGCCTAAAGTAAAACATGGGGCAAATGGGCCCCTGACGCTGCCCTCCACCTACTGTTTTCTGGGTCATGTGGTGATTTAAGGAGTTTTGGTGGCACTGTGGTTAAACATTGCACTGCTAACCTACAGGTCAGTGGTTCAAATCCACCAGCAATTCCTCAGGAGAAAGATATGGCGATTGGCTCTTATAGGGATTCACAGCCTTACAAGCCCAGTGGAGTCTGTCTGCTCTGCTGTGTGGTCTCCGGCGTCAAAATCAACTCTTCAGCAGAGGATTTGGTGGTAGAGAAAGTCCTGGTGCAGCCTGCTGACAGTTTAAGCCTCCTACACGAGGGAGCTCTGGTGGCCTAGTGGTAAGGAGTTGCACTGCCAGTGCAAAGGCAAGCAGTTCAAGTCCACCAGCTGCACTAAGAGGAAAAGATGAGCCATCTCCTCCCATGTGATTTACAGCATCTGAAAAGCTTCAGGAGGGTCGGCTGTGAGTGGTTCCACTTCAACGGCGCATGACAACAACCTCATAACCACAAATGCTTTTGTTGGATGTTGGGTCACTGAGTTGGAAACATGTTCAGTTCCGTTCTAAGCGAAACCACGAATTACCTGGAGAGTTTTCTTCCACCTGTTTATGACCAGATAGCTGTCCTCATCTCTTCCCTCTTCCTGAAGACATAGCAATAAGACTGGCTTAAAATAGAAGCTTCTGTACTTTCTCATCCTTAGTATTCCTTAGGTCTCATTCCACTAGACTTACTCTTTCTCCTAATTACCAGTCTGTTGGAACAAGGGAAGTTGAAATAGCAAATGAGATTATTTTCCTAAATGTTATCCTTCCAGATGTTGACCTTTCTTAAATTCACTCATAGATCGTTTACTCTTCAGAAGCTTTAAGAAAAGAGTTAAGCAAGTGGCATTTGGAGGTCCTCAAATCACTGTTCTGAATAAGAGAACTCATCTTGGAGGCCACAAGTAAATCAAGCACATGAAATAAATATCTTTTGTTTGTAATCTGTAATTTTTATTAAATAACCACTTAAACAATAGTTCTCCCCCTCCCCGCCCTCCCCAGCACATCAGAAGGTTATGAATAGTTTATTTTAAAGTGTGGGTGTCTGGGAGCCCTGGTAACACAGTGGTTAAGCTCTCGGGTGCTAACCAAACATTTGAACCCCCCCAGCCACTCCCCAGGAAAATGACACAGCAGTGAAGGTCTCCCTATAGAGAGCACAGGCTGAGTCCCTGTAGGCCAGCTCCGTCCTACAAGGTCACTACGAGTCCAAATCATCTTGATGACGGTGTCACATTCCTGCACACTTTCAGCACCGAAAGCCACACACCAGTACATGGGAGCTCCCATCTCTCACAGGTTAAGTCATTAGGATTTTTTTCCAGAAGCTTCTTAAGGCACGTATTCCAGTGTCATCCATGTTTGATTGGCACGCACTATTCACATAGACGTTTCTGACTTGCTGGTTTTCACTGGAGATTTCACCTCTAGAATGTGGGTGGCGGGGTGGTGTGTTGGGGCATGTTCCTCGAGTAGAGGAGCTCTCGGGGGGGGGGGCTGGAACGAGCTGTGCTGCCATCCCAAAGGCACACGATCCATCCAAAGGTTCAAATCCACCAGAAGCTTTTTTAGGAGCAAGGTGGGCCATCTCCTCCTGTGCCTATTTATATGCTGTCTCTGGAACCCCACTGGAGGGTCAGCTGTGGGTCAGTTCCAAGTCAACACAGTCCACAATAACAACAACAATCACCTCTATTACTGGTACACATTCTAAGGGGATATGATGGTGTGAGCTGGGGACAGGGTGGCAGAGATCAAGGGGGCTGCCTCCCCTGTCCCCACCTCTCCTGTCAGGGAGTGGACTGAAAGAGGACAAGGTGGAAAAGATGCCCATGAAGGTTAGAGGTTCAAGTCCACCCAGATGTACTTGGCAGAAAGATCTGCAGATCTAAGTACAAATACGTGGCCCCTGCAGCCTGTGAGCAGGGTACAGTCCACGCCATGCCCTCTGCTGACTCGGTGGGGCCTATGCTGTCTTGACGGTATGTACCAGCCTCATCTTTCACAGTCTGAGGGACCAGGTACCAGGGACATGAGGTGAGTGACCACCTTCATCCTGAGGAGGCCATCCACAGCCTTCCTGGCTCTAACAGGCCACTTCTGGGCACCAACTTTGTGTCCATTGGGCCCCGAGGAGCTGGGTAGGGAGAGACACTAAAGGAGTATTGTGGCTGGGGCCAGGGTGTGACAGGTGGGGCCACAGGGCCAGGGACGTGGGTGGGACTCCCTCCTGACCATCCCGTGATCATGCTCAGGGCGTCCAACGGCCAAGGCCTCACCTGATCCCCTCCCGCCCAGTGTGGCCTCTTGACCATCTCCTTGGCTGGAGCAGGGCCCATCCCCTCCTTCTCCAGGCCTGTCAGAGCGCCTGTTACCCAGGCGTCTTTGCCGTTCTTGGCAGCCGGCCATGGCAGAAGTCCTGTGCTGGATGGACACTGACCACAAGGATCTGGTTTTCCTCTCCTGCTTTTCATTTTTCAGCTGCAATTGATTCCACGTGCTGCAGTCACAACACATTACAACTCGATTCGGAGGCAGGAACTGGGGAGGGGCGGCGAGCACTCGTGACAGACAATGGTGCTCAGAACACAAGAGCTAATGACTCCTTTACTTCCTGTTGGTGCACAACTGTCCACGACAGCCTGCTCCCAGCGTGTGAGTATCAATCAGCTGGGGACATGTCACTGGGGGGCCAGATCTAAGTGGTCCCAGGGAGGCTCCAGCAGGAGTCTGTGGTTGTCTGTCCCACAGTGTCCATGTGGTGTGCAGGTGGGGCTGGCCTGAATCTTTGAGTCCAGGGGTGGCTTGTGGTTTTGCTGAGTCCTTGGTCAGGAGACTTCCAGCTGCATCCACGTGGGGAGACCTCAGTGACAGTGGAGAAACGATTGGGAAAGGGTTAGATAGAGAAGGACTCTGAAAGCTAACATTGAAATTTTTTTTTAAATAAAGAAAAAGAAAATGTTTTAGCAAAAGTAAACTGAACCCTCCTCTCCGTCTCCCTCTCTCTCTCCCTCTCCTTCTCTCTCTCCCTCTCCCTCTCTCTCTCCCTCTCCCTCTCCCTCACTTCCCCCTCCTTCCCTCTCTCCCTCTCTCTCCCTTTCCCTCTTCCTCTCTCCCACCTCTCTCTTTCCCTCTCCCCCACCCTTCTCCCTCCTTTCTCCTCCTTGCCCCTCACCCCCTGCACCTCTAAGCTAAAACTTGGTTCTAAGAGTTTTGAAATCTTGGTGGGATGTGTTGCCTTGACCACCATGCAGTCAGTCATCAGCGCGGATCACATCCAGGTGACACTTCAGAACAGAACTGCCCACACACAGGGCCTCCCTGGGCTGGCATCTCCATGGAAGCAGACCCCACATCGGTTTTTTTCTTCAGAGTCACTGGGTGACTTGAAATCACCCACCTTTCGGTCAGCAGCCAAGTTCTTAACCACTGCACCACCGGACTCCTTGGTATTACTCACTGGGTTCTGAAAACTGCTTCTTGTTGTTGTTGCTGTTGTTGTTGGTGTTGTTAGATGCCACGGAATCAGTTCGACTCACGGCAACCCTGTGAACAACAAATCAGCTAGGCCCACCCAATGCTGCGCTATCACCCCCGTGTCTAATGTACGAGCCCTTTGCCCCAGTCTGTGTCAGTGGGTCTGGTTGTTGGTCTTCCTCTCTGTCTCTGACCCTCCACCTGCCCCAGCATGATGTCCTCTTTGAAGGACTGTCATGTGACAGCATGCCCACAGTATGTGAGGTGGACATCATCTTCTGTGAAGATGCCGATTATTTGAATCAACCTCCAACCGTTAATTTGTGTGCTAAACTTCTTGACCACGCAGTGACCCCTACAATTCTCATTGCTGTTACTTTGCATAGAGTCACTTTGGGCTCATGGCCACTTCGTGTGTGCAGGGAGACCTGTGCCCCAGAGTTTCAGGGTTGTAGCCTTCTAGGAGCCGTTCCCCAGGCCTGTCCCCCGAGGCGCCTCTGGACAGACCCCAGTCGTCAAGCTAGGAGTGGTGCTCTTGACTGGCTGTGCCGGGCAGACACCGTGTATGTGCAGACACAAGTGAAATCCACACCCAGACCCGCTGCCTTCATGTTGCTTGTGGCTTCCGAAGGCTGTGTGTCTTTATGAGTGTAGACTGTGCATCTCTGTGAGTGTACACCACATACCTCCGCGAGTGTAGACAACACACGTCAGCAAGTGTAGACCTCGCATCTCCAAGGACTTAGACCGCACACCTCAGCAAGTGTAGACTGCACCTCTCCACAAGCATAGACAACACACCTCTGCGAGCCTAGACCACGCACCTCTGCGAGCCTAGACCACACACCTCAGTGGGTGAAGGCGCACATCTCCGTGAGTATAGACCAAACACCTTTCTCCTGAGCAGCATCTGCTGTTGTTGTGTGTTGCACCATCAAATCAGAACCGACCCCGAGCTATCGCCCCAGTGCGTTTTCAGATGCTGTAAATCTCTCTGGAGGAGACTGGCCATCTTTCTCCCAAGGAGGGGCTGGTGGATTCAAACCATGTGCCTTTGTATTTGCAGCACAATTCCTTATTACTGGACCACCAGAGCTCTCTGAGGAGCACCTAGTGGGTTCACACTGTCCAGTTTTCAGGTGTACACTGTTGCTGTTGTTGTTGTTATGTACCATTGAGTCTTCAACTCATAGTGACCCTGTGTACAACAGCCCTAAACCCTGCTCTATCCTGTGCCAATCTTATTGTCTCTGACACACCTACCCCCATTACCGCAGTCACTGAGTCAATCCATCTCATCGAGAATCTTCCTCTATTGCACTGTCCCTCCACCCTCCCAAGCATGATGTCCCTCTCAAAGGACTAGTCCCTCCTTGCAACATGCCCAAAGTATGTCAGATGGAACTTTAGAATCCTTGCCTCCAGGTTTGAACTACACCACCTTATATGCACCTTTATAACCCCATATCCAAGCCCACTGCCATCAAGTCAGTTTCAACACATCCCTGCCTCCCACCTAGTTTCTGAGGCTGCGGACCTTTACGGAAGGAGAGCATATCATCTCTCCCGAGGAGTGGCTGTTGGATTAGAACTGCTGGCCTTTGAGTATGCAGCCAAGACTCATCTATGTTTATATTTACAGACACATGAAATTAGAATACATGAATTTGGGGGATCCCTTGTTGAGTGGGCTCAGCCGTGTTCAATCCCCCTATCCATCCACCTTTCCTTAGGGGTCAGAGCACCCAGGCCATTGTCCTCTTAGCTGTTACACAATGGTGCTCTCTAGCTCTAGAATTCTCCTGAACTGATTATCTGGAATTCTTCTATGAAAACAAACTTTCCATCCTCAAATGTTGTGTTCCATTGCCCTGAAATTTAGTTTGTAGAAAGGCAGGAAAAATGTTTGCTTCTGTTCCTTCATTCATCACATTTCAAAACCCTCATGCTCTCTGAGGTTGCCAATGGTATTTTTTTTAAATATTTTTTATTGGGAAAAACATATTGGGGGTACAAGGAGGTGAGGGTTGGGGGCAGAAGGGTGAGGATGGGCCAGGATGCAGTTGTAGAGCTGCACAGTTTGGTCGGTGGGGGGAGCAGGTGAAGGAAATGATGAGGGTCCAGTGGGGACCAGATGCTACAGAGGAATGACAAGCATTTTCCAATAGTAATTAAACCAACTGTCTTATTGATTTGGGAATTGGATGTCGACTCTCTGGCTTCTTCATGCTGAACAGGGGCGTAGATGTAAAGGGGGGAAGGGAGGACGCTTTATCACCTTACTGGTGGTCTTGGGTTATAGCTGCTTGCCTTCTTGCTCTGTTAGAAGATATTTTCCTGTCATTTGCTCCCCTCTGGACTGCAAAGTGTTTTCCCAGGTGGGTCCAGTGCGGATGGCTGGTTGAACCCAGAGGCTCCATCCTCCTTTGCTTCCTTAGCTGTCAGTTGTATTTCCTTTTTGTCACTGGCACTGGGTTCAGGGTCAATTCTGGAGTAAAACTCAGAGTTAAGGTTACCTATAGGAAAGGGAGCAAACCTAGAGAGAACACACTTGTGAGTTACAAATAGAAGGGCTTTGAGGGTGTTGCTTTCAGGTTTACTGGGTGGGGGGGGAGGGTGGCAGAAGGTGGCCTAGGTAACATTCTCTGGATACCCTAAGCATTCTTTTTTTTTTCTTCTCCTTCCCCACCCAGGGGTCAGATGGCACAATCTGGGGACTGAAGAGCTCACCCTGAGGGCTGTGACAGCTTGCCCCAAGCCGGGGGCCAAGCGCAGCCCGCCCCAGGCAGAAGGCCACGATGGCTCGCCCCGGGCAGAGGGCCGAGGGCAGCCCGCCCCGGGCAGAGGGCCGCAACGGCTCGCCCCGGGCAGGGGACCGAGGGCAGCCCGCCCCTAATGGTATTTTTAATGTAGAATTATTAATTCATGGATTTTAGATCTTTCAACCTGTTGCATTAATTATTCTTTGACATGTTCACATTACTCTGGCTTAGATCCGTGCCCTTTGAGTCCTGGCTCCTGCAGCCTCCTTTCATCCTCAGGGCAGATTCTAGCTGGTGCTGCAGCCCCAAACCTGCATTAAGGGTTCGAGGAGAAACTAAGAAAAGAGGGGCTAATTGATATACACTGCATTGAAACAGATGAGAGGGAGAATTGTGTAAAAGGAATCTATGATTAAGTATTATTTGCATGACAAGAGTCCAGAAAAAGAGCTGCATAGTAAAGTGGACTGGGGGGGAGGGGGAGCGGGGGGAGATTGTATAAAAATGACAGAATTTTTTTTTCTTTTTTCAAAGAGAAAAGCAAACTGTGGGGAGGGGTGGACAGGGAGGAAGATGTGCAACAATGAATGAATGGGGGCGGGGAAGAAAATAAATATTTAAAAAAAGAAAAGCCACCGAAGTTCTTCATTCTCCATGAGAGTCTACTAGCTGTTTCAATATGCCTTAGGTCCACTCGTCATATGTTTCTTTACATGCTTGGCAATTTCTATAACTTCAAGTTTTTTAAAAAATTACATAGCCTCTATCTTAGGAAAGGCTCACTAGAAAAACAAAACCAATGAAGTTCACACTTTGGTACTACAAATAGCACCATTGGGTGGTATATAGATAGGTAGATGCGTGTGCATCTGTGTGTGTGTGTGCATGCACTCGCATGTGCATACTTGCACTCTAGTTGTTTAGTGGTAAGAAGTTGTACTGCCAACCCAAAGTACTTAGTTCAAATCCACAAGCTGCTCCACCGAAGAAAAAGGAACAATCTTGTCCTGTATGATTTATGTCCTCTGAAAACCTGCTGGAGGGTCAGCTAGGGGCCAGTTATCAGTTCTGACTCAATAGTATGCGACAACAATGTGTGTGTGTGTGTGTGTGTGTGTGTGTGTGTGTGTGTGTGTGGAGAGAGAGAGAGAGAAAGAGAGAGACAGAAATTAATCTCAAGGAATTATACAGTTGTAGAAGCTGCCAGTCTCAAGTCCAATGGTCAGACGTTAGGCTGGAGGCTTCCCCTGACTCATATAACTGCAGGCTCTGAAGAAGTCAAGATCAGCAAGTCAGAGAGCAGGCTCGTGGGCTGAATAAGGTGAGCAAACCCATTAGAGTTTTTCCTTTTAGCACTGGAAAACCGCTGAACTGATTCAAAACCTTACACTGTAAAAGGTATGTCCCAAGTCCTCATTTCCTTCACCGTCTTCACTCCTTGCTCCTTACCTGGTTATCTTGTTAGTTTCATTTGTCTTCCTGTGGTTTCTCTGTGAAAAGATAGTACATTGTCAGCACTGCTCTGTGCCTTGTTTTTTCACTCATTCATTCATTCCACCCTAACACCCGCTTCTGAGATTCTTCCACATCAGATTAGATTGTTAGAGATTATCCCTGCTGCTTTTAATGGCACTCAGAGCCCTTTAGAGTGTTTGTACCTAATTTATTCAATCTGTTGATGTGTATTTGCATTGTTTCAATGTTTGGTACTACTGGGTGTTATGAACGGTTTGTGCTCATCTAATGTAATTGTCGTTGGTTCAAACTCAACCAGCAGTGCTGTGGAAGGAAGGGCGGGTGATCTACTTGTGTGAAGATTGCAGCCAGGATCGTTCTCTGGTGCATTTCTACCCCAGGAGTCAGAGTTCACTTGATGGCTGGTTAAGTGAAGGAGCCACTTCCTGGGCTGGTGACTAACTGTCCCTGGGATGCCTGTCCTGGTGCTGTCCTGGTGCCCATGGATGAGCCTGCAGGTCGGAATGCTTAGTCCCAGGGTCTCTATTAAGTGCAGTGTTTCTAACTGTACATGCACTTTACAGAGAAAGTACACTTAGAACCATTTCCCCTTCCATATCAGGAGCTTTGAGATGATGCATGTTAAAAAACAACTCATTTCCAAGTTGTTGTTATCAAGTTATTGTGCCATCGAGCCACTTGTGACTCATAGCGACCCTATGTACGATAGCCCTGAAACCTGCTCTATCCTGTGCCAGCTTTACTATTTCCTACACACCTACCCTCATTATCCCAGTCACTGTATCAATCCATCTCATCGATAGTTTCCCTCTCTTTTTCCATCCTTCTACCTTTCCAAGCATGATGTCCCTCTCCAAGGACCAGTCCCTCCTTGCAACATGCCCAAAGTATGTCAGATGTAGCCTCAGAATCCTTACCTCCAAGGAGCAGCCTGGTTTTACCCTAAGACAAAGTTGTTTGTTCTCCTGGCAGTCAACACTCTTCTCCAGCACCACAGCTCAAAGGCATCAATTATCTTTCTCTTATCCCTAGTCATAGTGCAGCTTTCTGATGTATCACAAGTAATTGCAAAGACTATAGCCTTGATCAGGCGCACCTTAGTCTCCAGACTGACATCATTGTTCTTCAATACTATGGAGAAGTTGCTGACAACTGAATTTCCAATGAAATTAATCTCTTAATTTCCTGGCTGCTGGTACCAAGAGTATTAATTGTGGAGCCAAGCAAACTAAAACTGTTAACTATCTCAATCTCTTCACCATCCATCATGATGCTGCCAATCGGCCCCAGTGGTGAGAATCTGTTTTCTTGATGTTGAGCTTCAATCCATATTGAAGGCTGCAGTCCTTGACCTTCTGTAGCAAGCACTTCAGATCCTCCTCAGTTTCAGCAATCAGGGTTGTGTCATCTGCATAACACAGGTTGTTGATGACTCTTCCTCCAATCCTGATATAAGAAGGAGAGAATAAATGAGGAAAATTGAGAAGAAACGAAGTGAAAGTTCTTAGAGTTTTTCAGGAAGCCACTAGGGGGCAGAGAAAGGCAGCTATTTGGAGCCACTAAAACCCACAGCAAACCCAATTTCTTTTTCCACCAAAAAATGCTTGATAAAAAAAAGCTGAGATGCGGCTTACTAGTCTAACAGAGTCTGGTGGGACCCCAATGATAATGGCCCTTAATCACAATCACCTTTCAAGCCAGGGCTCAACTCTGAGTCAAACAGTTGACAGAATGAGGAGATCTGTAACAGCTCCAGGGAGGAAACGTCCTGCATGGCTTACCACCATCACAGGAGATCAAAAGGGCAGCAGTTGCCCAGAAATAAGCTCAGGGGATGGGGGAGCTGGGAAAGAAGGGTACACGGAACCAGGACCGAAAGTGGGAAGAGGGAACCAGGACCAGGAAGTGAGAAGAGGGCTGCTCCCTTATTGGATTTGCCGTTATGTCAGGACACAAAATGTGTACAATTGTTGCATGGAGATCTAGCATGCTCTGTAAATGTTCACTCAAGCCAAACAAAAAGGTTTTCTTAAAAAATATTTTTGCATGAGAAAGGTGTGTTGTCCTAAGGTTTTCCTTTCTCCAGAATATCTCGTTTTCTAAGGCAGGTTGACTTTAAACTTGAATTTGCAACACAGCAAACCCCAAACCTATTACCCCTGAGGCAAGTCCAACTTACAGTGGCCTTTCTCAGGCTTCTGAGGTTGTAAATATTAATGAGAGGAGACTGCCCAACATTCTCTCATGAAGTGACTGGTGGATTCAAACCACCAACCTTTCAGTTAGCAACCCAATACGTTATGCATTATGCCACCAGGGCTCCTTTAGGTCAAATCAAATCTCTTGTCCAGCACTGTGCTCTGGTTTGATCATAGGAAAGGACGAGTCTATGCAAGTGGTGACCCCTTCCTCATCCAGTGCATAGTCTACTGGGGAAGCGTGGACGGTGGACACACTCACAGAGCCACAGCCATGAGGGCCATCTCCCTCTCTGCCCTCCACACCCAGTGCAGTTTGAAATCACCACCTCATGGTGAAACTTCCCAGCAACTCGCTTTGGGCTGTATCGAACCGCAAACTGAATGGTTCAATAGAAATGGACTGTCTCCATGTTTGGGAGACTAGAAGTTCAAGAGCAAGGCATAGGCTGAGCCATTCTCTCTCTCTTTCTCTCATCTCTTTTAAAAATTAATTTTAATGAAAGTTTTACAGAGACTTTGGATTTACATTCATTCATTGCTGCACTTTTTTCCCTGCCCACCCCTCCCCCCAATTTGCTTTTTTCTTTGAAAAGTAAAAGAAACATTTTTCATTTTCACACAATCCCTCCCCCCAGGTCCACTCCATTTTGAACTCCTGTCCACGGCTCCAGGGGAGGCTTTTGAGGTTTTAAATATTAAGTGAGAGGAGACTGCCCAATGTTCTCTCATGAAGTGACTGGTGGATTCAAACCACCAACCTTTCAGTTAGCAACCCAATACGTTATGCATTACACCACCAGGGCTGGTGGTCGCTGGGAATCGTCAAGGTTCCCCCGTGTGTAGCTGCATCTCTTCCATCCCTGCTTCCACCTCCAGGGCCTCTTCACTCTGTGCCTCTATTTCTGTCTTGTTAGGGCTACAGCTCTGTGCAGACCACGCTGAAGCCCCACCCAGGTTTGCTCCGTCATCACCGCCTCTGCTGCGCTGAAGCCTATGGTCACAGCCACTGTGTCAGTCCCTGTCACTGAGGGTCTCCCTCTCTTCTGAGGACCCCTCTGCTCCAGCAAATGTGATGCCCTTCTCTGGGGACTGGTCCCTCCTGTTAGCACGTCGGAGGTACATGTGTCTGCCACGTTGGACTCCCCTCAGCACTGGATTAGGACCAGGCGACCTGACGGCACCGCGAACCCTGTGGAAACTCTGGCACTTTGAATCCACTTCCAAGATTGGACTACTCTTCCTGTGCAACTGACCCCCCAGACACCTGCTGGGGTCAGCTGAGCCCAGTTCAAACTCTGCAGCAATGAAGCGGGCTGGGTTTGATCTTTTCTTTTCTCTTCTCTTCTCTCTCTTTTCTTCTCTTCTTCTCTTCTCTTCTCTTCTCTTCTCTTCTCTTCTCTTCTCTTCTCTTCTCTTCTCTTCTCTTCTCTTCTCTTCTCTCTTCTCTTCTCTTCTCTTCTCTTCTCTTCTTCTTTTCTTTCTTTTTTCAGTTCCACTCCTGTATGCTCTTGACTTAACTGGTAACATCTTCAAAGATCCTATTCTTACATGAGGCCGTGGTCTCAAGCATGGGTCTAGGCTTGAGTATGTTTTCAGGGGTCATAAGTCAGTCAGCAATGGCACACACCCTGAGGTACACAAGGTGTGACACAAGCAGGGAGTTCTGAGGGGGACAGAGGCCAAGGGAAGCTTCACTCAGGTGGGAGTGGCCATCTGAGTCACCTAGAGCCCCCCAAGACACCACTATGCAGTCTGCCTGCCATGTGCATCTTCAGTCCCAGAGCGATGGACTGAGAGGAGCCCTGGCCAGTGGCGTTTAGAACCCAGCGTGTGTCCTTTTGTGCTTGGCCCTTTTATTAGTTAATTTTAATTACCGCATGCTTGTCTTCTACAAAGAGATCATGTTTGGTTGGCCTGGTTTTCTGTGGAATCCTCTGCCCCGAGGACCGTGGACATGTCCCTCCATAGTGGTGCCTTCCTGATTGTGAGGATGTCCCCCCAGATGTCCAGTAAATGCCCCCACCTGCCCCAAGGTCCCATCAGGACAGGGGAGCACCTGTCATCATTTGCATCATCAGAATCAACCCCATACCAAAAATCTTGAGCCCAGTGTTTGGAATATGATCCCAGGAGACACTGGGACATGAGTGGGGACATGAGAGAGAAAAGGGTAAAGAACCTATGAAATTACTACGACTGGGGTGCTTGTGCTGAACCCTGAGACTCAGGGTATGACCACAGGACATATTTCGAGGGCTGAAAGAGCGGCCTACTTAAACCCTCACAACTTTAACAGATACATGAAGAATTGGAAGTGCCCTGGCTTGAATCAGGTACACTTTACTTTTTTTTTTTAAATTTTTATTTTATTTTATTATTTTTGTGTGAGTGTACCGTCAAATCAGATCTGACTGGTACAGGAGGAGATTGTCCCTCCTTCCCCGGCAGAGCATCTGGTGGATTCAAACCGTGCGCCTCTGGGATTGTAGTTGCAGTTCCTTACCACTAAGCCACCAGAGCTCCCCTACACTTTACTCTTTAAAGTGACATCCTCACTATTTAACACGTTAAAGAGGTCCTTGAAAGCATATCTGCCGGTGCAAGCCATGCTTTGGGTTCCTGACTGCTGCGATGCAACGCTCCGGAGGTGTTGACTGTGGGTTTGAGTGAAATCCTTCACAGCTTCCATCTTTTCTCCATCTGCCATGATGTTGCCCACTGGTCTGTTTGTGAGATTTCTCCTTTATATTGGCTGTAACATGGCTCCCGTCTTTGAGCTTCTTTAATCGTGGTCTTGAGTCTTCCTTTCTGCAGGCGAGACTGGCCAGCAGGGACGTGGATGCGCTGGCACCTCTGACCTGTGACTCAGGCAGCAAAGGAGATGTGAGTGGAGAGCCGGATTGGGTTCTGGTCTTTGGGACGGGAACGTGTCTGCAGTGATGGGTGCGGGGGGATGGACGGGGCTTTGGCATCATCTATGACACCAGCCTCATTCCGTGTCGTTAGGAAAATGCACCCTTCACAGGTGGAAATGCAAGGTCTCTACACAAACTTGGAGCAACAATGATCTGTCTTCCTCAAAGAGAAAGGGGGCTTCAGAATGTCCTGCCGTTAGCTAAATGAGCTCCTGTCTCCACCTTCCTATTCCACAAGTGAGGGGAGAGGTGCATGCAGACATCACTTTCCATTATTATTGAGGTGACAGATGAGCACCCAGGTGTTTGGTCTGTCCTTGGCTTGGCTGAGGGCCTGGAAACCGGTGGACAGGTGCTCTCAACACAGTTCAGGTACAGCTGCCCCCCAAACAGCAGGTGATGGATTCCAGAGAGGCAGCGACTTCCGGATACTCACGCTTATTGCTGACTTAAGTGACAAAAAAAGAGAACACAATTCTTAACTGCTAACATTTGCTTGGATTCCAGTCCTATAAAAAGAACTAGACAGGAATAGAATTAGAAACACACCTTGTGGCACCCCTAAAATAAATGGGAATACAAAGCTTTGAGGAGTGGCAAGAACACCAGGACAGATGGCATGAATGCTGTAATTTAGCCTTGGCAGTGACCCAGTGGGGTGACCTACTCTGTCCGGTAGGATGTGGTAATGACCCTTTTCTTTTGCTCCTTTTGTTCATTTCTGTGGTCTGTGATTCTATTTTAAAGGTGTGGGGTTTTGTAAGGGTTCCAATAGCCTGACATTCATTATCAGCCAGGAGGCTTCAGCTCGTTGTCTTGTCCTTTAAATGCAGTGCTAACCGTCACCTTCCTCCCTGAGCCCCCTCTAGGGCTCGCTGCTATTCGGAGGATACGAAGCAGGAGAATCGCGGTCTGAAGTCCTGCATCTGCCACGGTGGCTGTTAATGAGACAAGTTTGCAGAGTCTATGGCATTTCCACTCTGCTTAGAAAAGAGGATACAATGGTGTCCGTAGCGATTCTGCCCCCAAACTTGGGTCATGTTACTTCAACGCGAGTCTTGTTCTATTGTATCTCCAGCGTTCGCTCCATCTGTGAATCCATCCTGTTAACTACTCACTCGTTGTATCATCACCACAACCCTTAGCGAATCACACTCATTATCTGGGAGTTTACTCATTTTCCCAACAAGACGGGGAGGAGCCCTTTCCACGTCAGCACTTACACTGCATGCCCGTTAGTGCACTGGTTAGTTCCCTGGTTGCCCCCACAGAGCCCTGGGGAGGCTTTGCTTGAGGCATCTGACAGTAACAGTGACAGCTGATGGCTTCAACGTCCCTTATCACAACCACGTGACAATGAGCAATGTCACCACCCATGCTTGTGAGAGAAGGCAGAGGAGAGGCCCTCCAAAGTGGGAGAGCTGCGTTCAAGGGCAGTGTGTGCACAGCCTGCTGATCCTTCCCGTTTGCGGCCTCTGTGCTTGTGAATTCACCTGCTTGCTAAGAAGAACCTGAAACCCCAAAATGAGTGTCTGTGGGGCTTTTACCATCACTGATAGAGTGTGCAGAGAGACAAAACTGGAGGAGCTCCCCAGCACGGAGGTCTTCTGTGAGGTTGAGCTTGCTTCTGTCCTTGTCCTCAATTTGGTGTTCTCTCTGTGGTCTTCTTAGTGCCAAGGTGTGTGTGTGTGTGTGTGTGTGTGTGTGTGTGTGTGTGTGTGTGTGTATGTGTACAATCACACTTCTTGTTGGTGATATTTTTGTTTAAGCCCTCCTCCCAGTGTGGTGATGCCAGGCAGTGTTCCCTAATGTATATTAAATAAGGTGGTTTTAAGCAGAATCACACACAAAACGAGATTCTGTAATGGTTGGTGACAAAAATGTGGCCGGAGTCTTGCAGGAAGCTGGCCCTGCGTTTATGTCCACATGGTGCTATGGTTTGCTAGTCACTGGCCGCTCCCCATGACCCTGCAGAATATTACCGCTGTGTGAACAGCTGGAGTCGGCTGTAGTTGTGTTTTGAGAGATGTGACCAGACTCCCCTTCCCCGGTGATGCTCCCACCACCAGCACTGGTGCGGTGATCTTCCCACAGCCTGGCTAACGGCACGCTCAGTGTTCATCAGTCCCATTTTGCCCATCTGGCCAAACCCAGTGCTGTGGAGGCTGGTTGACCCCTAGTGACTGTATGGGATGGAGCCCACTTGCTCCATAATGTTCTGAAGGCTGTGAGTCTTCTCCCACTGAGATCTGGTGGGTTGGAACCATTGACCTTCTGGTTCCTAAGTGAACACCTTAACCACTGTACCACCAGGACACCTTGCCTGTCCAGTGCGTCAGAAATGGAATGGTTCCTTAGAGTTGCCTTCTGGGTCTCTTGTACCCTCCCCCCCACCCCGTTTCACTCAGGGAGTGAGTCCTTTCCTGGTTTTATTGTCTTTATTCTTTCCTCCTGCATGGAGCTTTTACGTGCTGGAAACACATCTACCAGGTGAACTACATCCTCCCCCATTTTGCTTCTAAAGCAACTTTTTTTTAAAAAAAATTATTTTAAGAATTTTAATGAACATTTACAGAGATTTTGGATTTCCATTCCTTCATTGTTTATAGCAACTTTTGTGTGTGATTGTCTTTTCTCTGCATTGGGAAACGTGTGGAAGCAGTGACAGCCTGATCGCCTCTTTCATGCCTTAAGATGTTTAGTCGGAAGTTCAGAAAGTGCAGAAATTGGGACTTTTTCAATGTGCACGGCCCAGGCCCCTGTGAGCCCATGTGCTGAGGCCAGGGCATGCCAGTCCCCGGTGGCCACACGGCTTCTCGCAGGGCATGAGGGCAGTTTCCTGGGTTTTTGGAGCCTGGAAGCCTCTCTAATTCTTCTCTCTCTCTCTTTTTTATTAAGCTTCATTTCGTGGGAACAGGAGTGCTGCAAGTATCTCACAATCTACTTCGGAGAGAACAGAAGGAATGGAATTAGCAGTGGGTTTATGTCCAGGAAACCCAACACCCTCCGGTCTCAGCTTTCCTCCCAGCCTGGTCCAGCGGCCTGGGGCCTGTGACCAGCACGCAGTGTGTGAGGATGGCCAGGAGAGGGCAGCACGCCTCAACCTGAGGCCTGGCCTGTTTTCCATCAGTGGAGGTTTGTGTCTACTTGTTTTTAGACTATGCTGACCACAGGCCATTGTCATTTATAAACCATGTCCTTCAGAAACGTGGTGGCCTCAGTCTCTACGTCCTCATTCAGCAACATCTCTGTTAGGAAGGAAGAACACAACAGGCAGCGGTGTGTGTCATGTGCTACCTTTGTCACCCTCTGGCTAACCTAGTATGTTCTAGAAGAGTCCTGGGGCTTCAAGAATCATGCAGAAGGATTCTGAGAGTGCAGCGAGCCGGGCTCATAGCCTCAAGTCCTCCCTCAGCCCTGTAGCCTCTCAGCGAAAGCCCCACGCTGCACTGTGTCCACGGCTCCCAGCAAGAACTCCCACCACCCCTCACTCCCCCTTCCCACGCTCCCCCTAAAGGTAGAGTCCATCACCTCCTCACAGGTGAGAAATCACAGGGCAAGTTGTTGACTTGGTGTATGGCCTATGTTTTGCCAGATATATTCACTGAAACAATTTTTTTAAAAAATTTTAATTGAGATTTTAATGAAAGTTT
>NW_006399868.1:3369868-3374771 GCF_000299155.1 Elephantulus edwardii
TTGTTTTTCAGTGCAGCGTAGTATTCCACTGTGTAAATATACCACAGATTCTCTATCCATTCGTTTGTTGACGGGCACTCAGCTTCAGTTTTGTAATAATTAATGGTGAAAACGCTGTACTGGCTGAAAGCATGGATTCTGAAGTCTGCGTGCTTGAGTTCAAAGCCCAGCTCTGGCTCTTTAACAGAAGTAGGTAAATGGAAGCAAATTTATTTTAATAATTTAAAAAATTTTAATTGAGATTTTAATGAAAGTTTATAAAGAACTTGGGTTTCCAATTGTTCATTGTTGCACATTTTCCTCAGATTGCCTTTTTCTTTGGGGAAAAAAGTTTTTTAATTGTCCTATAGCTCCCCCGACCCCAGACCACTTTACTATGAAGCTCTTATTCTGGACTCTTGTCATGCCAATATTACCTAATTATATATTCCTTTTCTACAGTTCTCTCCCTCGTCTGTTTCAATGGCATGGAGGTTATTTATCCCCTCTTTTCTTAGTTTCCCCCCAGCCTCCATGTCAGTCTTGTTTTATAACAGTGGCATTGTGCTGTATTTGTCTTTTTGTGGCTGATATTTCACTCAGCATAATGTCCTCCAGGGTCACCCATTTTGTATAATTCATGAGTTCCTTGTTTTTCAGTGCAGCGTAGTATTCCACTGTGTAAATATACCACAGATTCTCTATCCATTCGTTTGTTGACGGGCACTCAGCTTCAGTTTTGTAATAATTAATGGTGAAAACGCTGTACTGGCTGAAAGCATGGATTCTGAAGTCTGCGTGCTTGAGTTCAAAGCCCAGCTCTGGCTCTTTAACAGAAGTAGGTAAATGGAAGCAAATTTATTTTAATAATTTAAAAAATTTTAATTATTAAAATAAAACTTTTAAAGTATTAAAATACATTTTAAATTACTAAAACAAATTTTTAAATTATTAAAATAAATTCTTAAATTATTAAAATAAATACTTTTTTTTGCACCATAGGGTAGGGAGTGTCTCCCTCAGCGGGTCTTCAGAGATGGTAGCTCACAGGGAGGAGATTGCTTATCTTTTTTCCAAGGAACAACTGGTGGGTTTGAACCGCCTACCTTTGGATTGGAGAGCTCCTTGAAAGAAACCAGTAGTCTTCGAATGATCCCCAGGGACAGGGGGCCTGAGCCTGAGTGAGCCCCTCCGTTGGCCGTGGCACCTCTTAGAAGTCCCTGCTCGGTGGCCTCATGGTCAGTGTGACTGCGTAGGTCAGATCACACAGGAAAGGACCAGCGCTCTCTAGTGACATGTCCTTCGTGGTCCTACAGCCAAGCAGAGGCCCGGCAGGAACTGTGAGTTCACCGTCAGACAATGAACTATGACAATGAAAACGCAACAGGAGCCTCAACCACAAGACTTTCAGCGAACCCTGCTGTCCCTTTGTGGGCCAGCTCTCCCCTTCATCCCAGTCCTAGAAGTAAGAGCCTCCACGCAGACTGAGCAGCCTGACGTCCTCCAAAGGTAACACGTCTGCTCACTTGCATTGCTTTCTATCAAGCCTCATGGTTATGCATCCTCGTAGGGACAACGGGACAAATTGGCTGATGGAGCCCTCGGGGAGACAGGCTGACTCCTGGACTGCAAGGACGGGCTCCGGACAGCGGAGACGGTGGGGAAGGAGAGGATCAGCCCGGGTTTTCTCCTCTTGTCCTGGGGTCACCATCAGTCAACTGGAACCCAATGACGAGGTGTTCCTACAGCTGCTCCGGTGGGTGGTGTTGCTGACACAATTCCTCCGACTCATGGGTCCCCCACGTGCGGAGAGAAGAACTGGCTCCTGGGGTGCTTAAGGCTGTGACCTTTCACAAGCTGGCCACTAGACCTCTCGTCTGAGGCAGCTCTGAGAAGATTCAAACCGCCAACCTTCCAGCTAGTAGTTGAATGTTTAGCTGTTCTAGCCCCAGGCCCTTACCTGACTGCAGAGTTGTCAAATCCTATTTGTTTCTAATATTCCCAGAAGGCAGCAACTATGGGATTATGTGGAAAAGGGATGGGCTGAGAGATGTGGTGTGGACTGAGTCGGTCATCAGCGCCTCATTTCTGCTGTCGCGAGGCTCAGTCCCTCAATGTTATCACATGGGGCTGCTGGTCTCCCAGAAGAGGTAATCCCAGCATCCCCTTGTCCATACCACCCCAGAGCGTGGCTCCCCTCCTCTCCTGTTGAGGTCTGCTCAGCCCCATCTGCACACCAGAACTTGGCAGCCTTCCCCTGAACCCCGGGCTCGTTAAATCCGCACAGTCTTTGTTCAAACGAGCAGCCTCCGAGGGCTGGCCCAGCTGTGAAGTCCACATCTGGAAGCTATCTCTCGTCTTGGCCTGGCCTCTGAGCTCAGGAGATGTGTTTCAGGTATGACCACACCCTGCTTGCCAGTCCAAACCCTTAGTTAGGCCTGTGCTGGGCCCAGAGATGTGCTGGTAATTCCTCATGGATAGGCATTTGGAAAATGGCAGGGCCACCCCTGGACAGCACAGTATCCAGGCACCCTGCTGCCACCCTTCCTGGGGTCTCCTTAGCAGGGGCCCAAGTGCCAGGCTGGTCACAGTAGCCAGTGCACCTGCATGATCGAGTGCCATGATGCCCCACTTCGATCCAGACCCTGGATGGGAGGTGGCCAGCCCAGCCTGGGACACCCTCTCTAGGTCTGAAAGCTGCACTTCTGAGCTTTGCGGGACAGGCACACCTCTCCACCATCCACCATCCACCACTCCAACTCCATCTCTCAGTTTTCTTGCTTCAAGGTTTCATCTTCCACCTTCCTCTTCTGGCCAGAGTAAAGTCTGGCATTATGACTCTCAACATCAAAGCAGTAACAGGAAGAAACCTTCACTACTTTCCATATTTGTTACAATGTAGACCTGACTCCTTAACAATCCTTATCTAGTGTTCATCTCTCATTTCTATTGACTTGCTTCTGTTAGCCTACACTTCCTGCCTCCCATCTGCATATAGGAATACGCTGTGATTAAAGTGTGAAGCTATTTATAGTACCTATCACTCCTTTCTGGACTTTCCACGTTTCTTAAAGTTGAGGTATCTTTCCTCCAATATTCAAACACATCTGGATCATTCCAATCTGTATATAAAACACAGGCCTTCTTTCTATTCTCCCAGCCATTACCTCGAGGACTAAGAACACGCAGACCACAACCTTTAATCCCAGCTTGGTTAAACACGAAGTCAGAAAGAACTACAACAAAACATGCTTGGAAACTTAAGAAAAGTACCAATACAATACATTTGTTTAATAAAAATGAAGTTTCAGTAAAAATGGAAAAATGTTCAGAGCTAAACAATCCCTAGAGAGTATGTATCCAAATGTCTTAGATAGTACTTGGAGAATAATTTATAGCCTTAGATATTCATATATGAAAAGAATAAAATCTATAACTTAATAAGCTCAATAAGTGGCAAGTGGCATCTACTTTCTACATAACATGCCACCGGAAACTCCATAAACTTTGATAAATGTCGATAGTTTTAGAGACCCTTCAGGCCTTTTGTTCACAGGGTCGCTATGAGTTGTGCTCGACTTGAAGGCAATCAACAACAACAAGAACATACCCAAAGGGAGAAAAATCACACAGGTTAAACAGAAATGAGTTAAATATAAAATACATTTTTGAGAAGATCAAGAAAACCAAAATTAATTGGGGAATGGGCTAGAAAACTCCTAGCGAATAAACATATAGACATATTAATAAAGGGGGGGAAAGGAGCACAAATAAATAATAACAGAAATTTAGAAGTTGGTGATAAGCTTTGGGTGCTACAGAGGTAAAAGAAGTAAGAAAAGCATATTATAAATCCCCGAGAGTGGGCAGGCTGCTATTGCGTTGGCTGCTGTGATTGCTAATGCGGCGTGGCCATGAACCTCGGCTGTGAATCCCAGTGTGGTGAGGTGGTCGCCCCTCCTGTGATCCCATGCAGCTCTCCACTTGCATGGTTTATTGTGATTGTCTTCTAGTTTGTGATCCAATGCAGTTGTCCATCACTTTGTGCTCTGATGTCATCGTTCTCCACTTTGTGATGTGTTGTAAATCTTAACCTCTGTATTAACGAGGCAGGATTAGAACTTAATGTGAAGATCATAGGTGGGCCACTTTGCAGCACGGAGGTGGGGGTGAGATATTGGGTTAAAAAGAGAGAGAGAATATTCCTTTTGCTGGTGAAAAGCTCTCACACACTGAATGCAGGACCCAAGTGGCCAAGCATTTTCCCTTCACCACTTTTTTTTTTTAAATTTTATTATTTTTGTGTGTGTGTACCGTCAAATCAGATCTGACGGGTACAGAAGGAGATTGTCCCTCCTTCCCCGACAGAGCATCTTGTGGACTCAAACCGTGCGCCTCTGGGATTGCAGTTGCATTTCCTTGCCACTAGGCCACCAGAGCTCCCCTAGATTCACCACTCTTTACAGTACATGAAAAAATATTTTCTCCCTCCTGGAGACATTGAGCAATTCCAAAGAAGATAAATAGATAAACTGACCATTAGGGCTCCTTCAAGAAACTATCAGCAAACTCCAAGCCTGCAGGTCAGGGGCAGGTTGTGAGGACAAGCGTGGCTTTTCCATTGGATGCACGCTACACCCCCAAGGAACTCCCTTTTCAATTTATTGGCCACTCACGTCAAATCACATATTGGAAGATGGTTCTGTAATACCCATCCAACCACTGAAAACGACAGCCTCACTGAGTTAGCACTTAACATTCGGCATCATGAGAGAAATTTGGTTAAGTAGTTTCTAGAATTCACCCACAGGGTTTTTGGTTGAAATGTTGTTGTTATGTGCCGTCGAGTCGTTTCCGACTCATAGCGACCCTATGCACAACAGCCCTAAACCCTGCTCTATCCTGCGCCAACCGCACCGCCTCT
>NW_006399868.1:3377656-3462188 GCF_000299155.1 Elephantulus edwardii
CAGATCGATTACATATGTGGAAAGAACCGCTGGAGAAGCTCAATATCAGCTGTGAAAACTAGGCCAGGAGCTGATTGTGGAACAGACCACCAACTACTACCACGTTGAAATAGGTGACCAAAAACTAGCACAATAAAGAGAGAAAATCCACACAGAAGTACATGTCTGTGAGGGACAAAAGAACGACGCGACTCCTACAAGCTATCTGCTGTTGTTAGGGGCTCATAAGTGGGTGACCCCCACTCATAATGAACAACAGAGAGAAACTGCCCAGTGCTGTGCCGTCCTCATCACCCGCTGTGTTTACGTCTGCCATGGCAGTTGCTATGTCAGTCATCTCACGGAAGGTCTTCCTCTCCTCCTTGACACACTACTTTTCCAGCACAATATCCCAGACTGTGGAGGAGCAATGTTTTAAATTCCTGAGAATAATTATTCAGAGTAGAATTTTGCATTCTGCTAAGCTTACTTAGATATGAAGCCAAAGAAATTTCCAGACTTTCTAGGACTCCAGCCTTCTAGTCATTCTGCCACAGGAAGGAAGTGAATGGAGTCTGTGCTTTGGAAAGATGGAGTAAACACAGAAGAAAAGGGATCCAGGAAACAGTGGATGGAATCCAGGAAAAAGGTAAAGCCAAGTTAAGAAAAGACAGAGGAACAGCAGGCTAACTTGAGGCAGGGGATGGTGGGCTCAGAGCGAGGGGGCTCTGGGAAGCAGAGGTCACCTACAGTGTCTGAGATGGTAGTCACTGGACCAAGCAAAGGGATGGATGGATGGATGGCAGGACTGACAGAGTGGTTGAAACAAAGTAATCTTCACCAAGTCATACTAATATGACTTGATTGAAAATAGCAATCCATCACAACAGAAAATAGATAGGATCTGAAACCCATAAATTAAATACTGGCAATATAAGCATATTATATAGAACTTGTGAAGTTAATAGCCAGAAGCAAGAGCTGAGAGTTCAAAGTGGTTGCCTCTGGGTATTAGAACTGGAGAATGGAGGGGGAGGCAGTGGGGGATGACAGGATGCAGTGATTTATTACCAGCTTGTAGGCACTATTTGATTTTTAACTCTGTAGGTATCACTTTGGTTAAAGAATGAAAACAAAAGGGAAAACAAGGGCAAAGTGGTTGGTGGCAATGAGAGTCTGGGTTCTGGAGGAGGAACCTTCTAAAGAGGACAGTGTGATCCCCTCATTGTCCTTGTCTCGGTCATTCAGTCACTCCTCTGTTCTAAGTGCAGACACGATGATCCCAGGGTACAAGGTGACCTGCATGGTGTGGGCCACTTCCGCAGCTGCCTGTGAACGGGCCCACGTGTCCTCTGATCTCCCCACATGGCATTTCAGTGAGGCCGTCTCACCTGGATGAGACCTGGGGGCACAGCAGTTAAGCACTCAGCCGCTAACCAGGTGATCGCCGGTTTTAACTCACCAGCCACGTCAAGGTGGAAAGATCTTCTATTGAGATTACAGTCTAGGAAACCCAATGAGTCAGTATCCTCTTCCATACTGGGTCACCATGAGTCCAGGACAGTGGGGTTTTTAAAAAAGGAATATTGACCAGATCAATTAATCCTGTTTAGAATGAGTGAATGATAAAACCAGGAGATACCATAGCTATATGCTTAAGCAAATAGCAATGAGGAAGAAAAGAACTTTCTGGATTAGAAGTATAGAGAAATTTCTCCTTTTAAGAAATGTTAGTGAGTTTAGAGAACATTTAAAGATCTAAAACAGTGAGTTACTGGATCCCTAATGCTAGATCAAATTTAATGGATTAAGGGGAATTCACTGGACACAGATCTTATGGTATTGTTTAAATTTTTTAAATACTAATATTTAATATTAAAAATATTTGTATTGATTTTAATATAGTAATACCTTTACAGTATGTTTCATCCATATACATTATTTCCTCACTAGTTAATTTACAAAATTCGAATACAAATTTGAGGAAATTCTTTCCATTTCCCTCACCTCCCTTATGGTCTTTTATAGGATGACCCACCTCCCACGTGAAGTCCTGAGACGGAGCCTGGACAGGTGATTCCTGGGGCTCCTTTCAGTTTTCGCTTGTCACGCTGGTCCGGCAGGGAGTGTCGGGAGAAGAGCGAGGGCAGAGGAGATGAGGAGGTGAGGATGTCACATCCATACTTCTTTGTTAAGCAGTACAACCTGCTGCCTTTCCCGGATCCTCCTACATCTACGTGGTTGGGGTGGTGTCGTTTGGTGGCATCAATTCAGGAGGACCAGGGTTTGTCCAGAAACCCCTCCACTTGGGGATCTAAGATACATTACTCCCCCTCCTTCCTGCATTTCCCCTACTCCTCCAGCACCAGCGGCTGGGAAACCTCCTGGATTTCCTTAACCCAGGAACTGAATGGCTCTGGTTACTGCTTCACTTTTCAATCCTACAAAATTTTCATATATAAAATAGAAATAACTGCTCTCTCTCCTGGATCCTTAGAAACGCCAGCCAAGATGGTGCTCTAGAAACTCTGAAAGCCTTTGAAAGTGTTCATTATTGTCCTGTGAAGACTATAAGACTGTCTACAGTGAAGGAACCATGGTGGCATCGTGCATTGCATGTTCTAACTGAAAGGTCAGGGGTTCAAATCCACCAGCTGCTCTGCAGAAGAAAGATGGGCAGTCTCTTCCTACAAAGATATCTAGCCTTGGGATCAAGTTGGAGGGTTGGTATGAGTTGGAATTGACTCAAGGGCAATGAGTTTTACCTGTTGTAGACTGAGAGCGCTGAGAACTCTGGAATGTCTATATTCCATCCATTCACTTAACAGAAGAAGAGACTGAGGTCCAGAGTGGAGAGATGCATAACCCATAACCACATCGCCAGGCTCCGGCCTGCTGGGGCTGAGACACATGCTTCATGAAATGCTCATTACTATACCACCCCCTAACTCTGTGTTTCCCTTTTGGGCTAAGAGATTTCAATTCAGAATCCTTTGAAAATCCTGTCATTTAAAAGCAAAGAGCAAACTAGTCAAGCATGGAAAATACTTAGGGTTTTTCAAATTCAGAAAACCCCAAGGCACAAGTCAGCAAGTTATAGCAAGTCCAGCCTTCAGCCTAACATTCCCTCCATTAAATGAGGAGGAAGAAGTCAAGCTGGGTGGTGCTGGGCTCATTCCAGGCCCCCTGGAGCCCACCCACCCCACTAGGCCCTCACAACATTCCTTGGTGGTCAGCCTCACTTGACTTGGGACTGAGAAGAGACCTAAATCAGCTTTGTTTTTCTAGTTCTTTGTTTAAGTGAGTAGCTCTGGAGCAGGCGGGGCCTTGCCCTGTTTGTTGTAGCCTTGCTTCCTGAACTTGATAAAAGTCAAGTGAATGATGGTTTCTCCTTAGCCTAGGCAGCCCAGAAACTTATGCGTTCCTTAATCTTTCTATGTTCTGAGGGTTGTTTGTGTGAAGGCAGAAGTACTTGGTGACTTCCCCCAACCTTAAGGGAAAGTCCTCTGGTCAGCCAAAGCCAGATCCTTGAAGAACTTCTCATCCAGTAAGTAAATTTTCCTTTCCTAATATATTAAAAAAGCTCTGCTAAAGAGTTGGGCTGCCAATCCAAAAGTATGTGGTTCAAATCGACCACCTGCTCCATGGGAGAAAAATATGCAGTCTCCTCCCATGTGGTTGACTACCTCTGAAAAGGTACATGACAATGACTCCCCATAAAATTTTCAAACCATCTTTCTTTTCAGTATCAGAGATAAGACAATAGAATCATCTGTCTTATTCCAAGTGCATGTCTTTCTCTTGTTTATAAGTGGCAGAATTCAGTTAATCACACAGTGTATTGAAGTATCTTGGTGGCACAGCTGACAAACCACTTGACTGCTAACTAAAAGGTGGATGGTTCAAATTCACCTGCTGCTCCTGGGGATGTAAATGTCAGCTTAAAGGCTAAGGTGAACCTGGCCCAATTACGGTAAAAATGGCCATGGCTTTTTTCAATTGCTTCCTATTTATCTGAAAGTGAGACAATGGATAAGGATGATTGAATGGATGCTGTAAAAAGAGCAAAGACAGTGTGAGGATGTCCAAGTCTTACTTCTATTAACTCCACAAAGGGGAACTGACCCCATCAACAACATCCACAGTACAAAACTAGTAAGGTCATAACATGGTCTCCCACACGCTTATAACGTCTACTAATCCCCGATACCAATCTTAATGTTTTACTGGGTTCAGAATACATTCAATAGCTACATAATCTTCACAGAAACATTTTCACAATTATGAGGTTTATTAGGGAATTTAACAGGTTAAAATTCAAGTTGACTACAGAATACAGTTTCTTAGGCAGTATGACTTCCAAAGTATGCTCACAGGTCCTTCAGCCTTCAACCTTGTGGCCTTAAGCCAGTCTTACAAACCCTCTTAGTCCTAACAATTATGAATCCTCTGCAAGTCCCCCAGCAAGCTTGGGCAAAGGCTTCTAGCTCTCTTGATGTGAGGTATCAGACCCGGTCAGCTCTATGTCGTGTTGGATCTCTGGTTCTTTGCTGCGGTGGCTGCTGTACATGTAAACACTGATCTGAGTTGCACAGAAGATGTGTCCTGTCGTCTCTGCTTCTTCATGTTGGTGCTAAGATGCCAAATACCTGCTGCCAAACCCACTCAACTTAATGGCAAGACTAGTCAATCACCTTGTGGTTAGACTAACACGCCTTATTTGTATGATCCCACCCATCCAGGTTGTTAAGTCAAAGTTAGTGGATAGGAAAGCCATTTGGAACAGTAAGCCCTTGACTCCACTGATGGCTTTGGGTAGTGGTTGTGGAATAGAGTTCTGAATATCCTTGCCAAAATAACGAACACAAATGTCTTGGAGAAAGTGCAACCAGAATTCTCCTCAGAATCAAGGATGATGAGACCTTGTCTCACATCCTTTGGGCATGCTGTCAGGAGGGATCTGTCTTGGGGAAAGGTTGAGGGTTCAAGGTGAAGGGAAGATCTTCAACAACATGAAGTCACACATACACACAGACACGGATTAACACAGTGACTGTGTCAAGGGCTCAGACAAAGTGGAGAACACAAGGACAGTGCAGGATAGGGAGAGGCTCACATCTGACATTCAGAGTGTTGCTAGGAGTCAGAGTTGACTCAACAGTACCTAACAACAACTACAACTCCTTCCCTGGGACTGACAGCCTCAGAAATACGATGGAGGGTTAGCTATGGGCCAGTTCCAACTCCAGCCCTGAAAGGAAGAGAGAAATACTGTTAATTTTACTTAGATTGAATTATCACTATTATTACTATTTTACAACTGATCAAGGCAGTAGAAATGTATTTTAAATGTTGATATTTGGTTCTTGCAAGAAGACCTGTGGCATAGTGGTGAAGCACACAGCCATTAACCCAATGGTTAGCAGTTTGAACCCATTGGGTGGCTTAACGGAAGAGCAATGTCTGCTTCCATTAGAATCACAGCTATGGGGTAATCCTACTCTGTCCTATAGGGTCGCTATGATTCAGAATCATTCATGGCAATGATTATAGGACTTTTGCAAGTAAAATAAAGCATTACTTGAATTACTCCACAATTAATTAGTGCAAGAAAGTTACTTATTGCTAGAATTTAAGATCTAAGACAGACAACCCTATTCAATTCTACTCCTAGCTTTCAAGTTTAAATGTGTCAGTTCTAAAAAATCTCTGTTCCCATACGTTAATGGTAGGAGTTTTGTTACAACAACGTCACTCAACTCTTTGAACACCTTCCAAGGAATATTCCCCCAAATCACACAATAATCCATCATAAAAAATTATTTTTAGTAATCTTTCAACTGACAGCTCAATTAGTTTCTCCTTCAATTTTTATTAAAAGCAAAAACAGAGGGGAGGTGCATTTGAACGGCAATGAGATTTGTAACTCAGTCATTAAAGTCATTTAGTTTCTCAATTTTGGGGAAATGTAAGTATAGCAGGACTGAGCACGTGAAGATTAATGATCCCATTACACTTTGGCTTGAATGGGTATTTTACTTCCAAGTATTACCCACTATTACCAGAAAAGGTCAGGAAAATCTAAATCCTGTTCATTTTAGTATGCCTTCACCAATTAAGTATACTTTTAATTCTTTTGGCTTTAGCAAATAGAAATCTGTACTCTTACAGTTGAGGAGGCAAGAAGTGCAAATTCAGGGAGCTGGCTCTAGGGAAGGCTTTCTGTGCCTCTGTGTTGATTCTGGGGGAAGATTTTGCTTTCTTCAGTACCTGCAGGTCCAGTGGTACTTGGGGATCTCCAGGATGTGAGCCATTCCCTTGTCAGAGGACTTCCCTGCACAGGGACCTTTGTCCAAAGGACCTGCTCCACTCCTGGTCTACTTTCCTTATGGTAATTGAGACTTCCCAATTAAGTGCTTTTGATCAATAGTGTTTGCTTTACCAAGGAGGTCAAATCTACTTGGTTCAAGACATTGGACCACTGATAACTCCCCATATTTATGGCAAGTGTCTCTTGTCTTAATGAATTGACAAAGTCAATAGGCTGCTGAGTTACAACCTTGAACCTTTCCATTATCAGCCAAATACTTAGCACCAGTGCCACCAGGACCAAGGAGTCCAGCAGGTCCCAAGGATGTGATTCTAGAGATTTCTCAAGTGTCCCCCTGACCCTCCCCAAGGGCCTCAGAGCAGCCCGCTGTTCCTACTATAGGCTGATGCATGAGGTCAAGGAGCAAGTTCTCAGACTTGCCTCATCCCTCCTTGCCTTCATCCTCTTTCAGCCATAGGACCAGGGTCAGGAACAGTCAGGAGCTTTAGATAAGAGCGTTAGAATCTATTAAGGGATTACACTTAGATCGAAATTATTAAAATACAGCTCAGATGCAAGTAGAAGGTGAGGCTCCCGAAATAGTGCTGCTTCTTAGTTTTACCTAAAAATAATTTTGAAATAATTATTGACCAAGGTTCTTCCTCAAATTGAGAAAGAAGGTATTTTGCTAATTTCACGAGGCAGTGGTTCTGTGACATAACAGGAAAACAAGTCCAGAACAACAGACCAACAGCCCATGGAAGCCTCCCCGCCTCTTCACAGTCTTGAAAGACAGACCCGGGGTGGTGGGAGGGGGCCTTCAAGAGACTCAGCTGTTGCAGAGAATGATAGGAACGTTAGAAACGTACCGGTGATGGGTGAACAACATGACAGCACAATCAGTATCACTGATTGTCCGTGGGAGCAACACCAAGGTGGCAAATGCTTTGTTACAAACACATTTGCTTCAATTTTAAAAAGATCAGAAACGAAGAAGCACGAGGCACACACCTGAGGAAAGGCTCGGGCACCTTCTAAGGGGCCTCTCTGGGGGTTTATTTCCCAGGGAGTCAGTACAGGTGCCCAGGGGTGTGAGAGTGAAGGGAGACTGGAAGTGCTGAGGACTGGCTTTGGGGACGGACTTGTGAGACTCAATCAAAGGGGAAACACCAGAATGTGTTTATCCCAGGTGGGTGCCCGGGGCCTCTGAAATAGGTGGAAATTACGGTTCGACTCCCTTCACTATAGAAGCTCTGGGGTATAGGTGCTTCTCTGCGTACTAAGAACACTATTTACATCATCTTCAAAACACTTGCTTGGAAGGGTAGAGGGTTAGTGCAGGACAGGAAGACCCTGGAGGAGATGGATTGACAGTGACTGTGGCAGTGGGGCCAGGTGTGTCAGAGGCGGTGAGGCTAGCTCGGCATAGGGCGGGGCTCACAGCTATTGTTCATAGGTTTACTATGAGTAGTAGTCCGTTCAACAGCACATAACAACAGCATACACTTTTTTAAAATCATTATTAAATTTTATTAGTTTTAATGAACATTTACAGAGATTTTGGGTTCCCATTCATTCATTGTTGCACTGTTTTCTCTACCCTCCTCCCCAGTTCGTTCTTCTTCCCCCCCACGAATGTCTGTTTTAATTGTCCAATTGCCACAGTGCTTGTCAAAGCCAGTTCTGATTAATCTCCTTTGTCAGTGTGTCCTTTGCCATTCCCTATCACTCCTTCCTGAGAGAGACTTCACCCTGATTCATAAGGAAAAGGGGACGGCATATTCTCTTAGCTACTTCCTGCTGAAAAGGGACGCTGTGGGTTTCAGGGTGAAGATCTTCTCTCACTACTCTAAAGGGCCCCTTTGGCAGTAGGAAACACAAAGACTATTATGGAGATTGATTTTGGAATTTAGATGCACTGTTATCAATTGTGCTTAGCCGTACATGTTCATATCCTTGAAGATGTATCATGGAAGTGTTGCAGCCTAGAAGACACAAATTTAAGGGAGCTCTAGTGGCCTAGGACGGGGCGGTAGATCTGATGTTCATGGGTCATTATGTGTTGTACTCAACTCAACAACACGTAACAACAACCAACGGCCAAGACTGAGGAAGGAACAGAGTAAATTCACCAAATCAGAACGGCCAGCAAGTTCTTATTGCTTCTGAGTGTGTAAGGAGTTGTACCAAGTCTGTAGAAGGCTTCTCACTTAGAGGGGGACCCATGCCCTCATTTCATAGCACTTTATTTTGTTGTGCCTTGTAGATCCTGCACGGTAACAAACTGAAGCTTTGGGGGAGCTCTGCCTGCATTGATCGAGTCCGTCAACACCGTTTTCCCACCAGTATGTGCTCACTTTGTATCTCTGTCTGTCCCATTTTGGTAATTTTCCTAATACTCCAAACTTTTCCATAATGCCGTTACACACTTGGTAGACAATGTCGATGTTGTGAAGTGTTACTGAGTTGGAACCAACCCATAGCTGACCCTCCAGCAGGTTTTCAGAAGCAGTAAATCTCATGAGGGTGGGGGGATGGGGAAATTGCCTGTCTTTCTCCTTCGGAGCAGTTGGTAGATTTGAACCATGTGTTTTGGGGTTGGCAGCGCAGCTGTTTACCACTAGGCCACTGGAGCTCCCTAGCAGACTGGTGGTGGTGGTGGTGGTGGTGGTGTGTGTTGTGGGTGTGTGCCACCAAGTGGGAGCTGACCCCTAGCTGACCCTCCAGTGGGTCTTCAGAGGCAGTAAACCGCACAGGAGGAGAGGCCTTTCTTCTCATGGAGCAGCTGGTGGATTTGAACTGCATGCCTCTGGGATTGCAGTGTGGCTTCTTGGCACTAAGTGTCCAGAGCCCTCTAGAAAAAGACTTACTTGACTGAGATGTTTGCTTTATTGTCTGGACCCAAACCTGTAATGTCACCACAAGTGTGCCTGTACACATTTTACAGATGAGGAATCTGAGGTAAATTAGCAGTGGGGCTGATACTCAAAAGAATGTGCTTTGAGGACCTGCATGTGACCAGTGGGTTCCTGACCTCTGACGCAGAGGGAGAGGCCTGCAGCCCTCCACAGATGCAGGACTTCTGGGTTTGGGTTTGAGCTTCTCACCACCAAGGCTGGGGTTAGATTTACCATCTGATGGTGTCAGTAAGCCATGTGTCCTTCCACACTAGTACCTCACAAATGACACCTCTAAACACCTGGTGCCTCTCTTCGCTTAAGGCTGATTTCCTGAATTTCCTTTTGCCTTGTTCTGACACCTGTGTGCTGTGACTGCTTCCGTTTTCTGGGTTGTCCGTCCAGGAAATGTTCTGGAAGAGCAGGCCCACTTCGTTCGCCTGGACTGTGGTCTTCACAGGACATTATCGTGTCTGCCAACCCCAGGAGTCCCAGGCAGTGTTCTGTCTGTGGCCCAGACATGGCTTTGAGCACCTCTGAAAGGAGGCAGGTGGGACCGAGTTTCTATAGTATTCCTAGACAGGGAGCATATTTTCAGAAGTTTATAGACCAGAACTTAAAGTCACAGGGGTTTGTTACCATTTACTGGATTGTAGTAATCAAATCCAAGATTCTAAGACAACTCGGAACTCGGAGCTCTCTTGAACTCACCCTCAGTTGTCATTAGATGCCACCAAGTTGGAAATAACTCATGGTTAACCCTCTGGTGGGTTTTCAGAAGGAGTAAATTCCTTAGATGGAGACTGTCTAGTCAGTTTTCTCCCTCAGAACATCTGGTGGATTTGAACCATGTGTCATTGGGCTGGCAGCACAGCTTCTTACCACTAGGCCACCAGAACTCCATCACCCCTTTACTGTTGCTTTGATAAAGCATTTGCTGTTGTTAGGTGGCTGTCCAGTTGATTTCAACTCATGGTGACCTGTGGGACCAAGTGGAACTGTCCCATAGGGTACTCCCCAGGGAGTCCAGGGCCCTGAGAATGGAGGCAGGCTGTCACATCTCTCCCCTGAGGAGCGGCAGCTGGGCTTGAATCGCCGGGCTTTCAGTCAAGAGCTGAGCACTTAACCACTGTGCCACCAGGCCTCTTGCCTGGGACTAGAGGACGTGTGTGGTGGTCTTCTCTTATCTCTCCACCTCTGGATGAAATAGTGAGAGTCTGCTAGAAATCAAGAAATCAGATTCAAAAGTAAAATACTGCAGCGAGGATAGAGAAACTGGAATCTAGGAGGATGTTTTTCTCAATCTTGGTAACAGAGCTGTTAGGAGGTTGGCCATGAGTGTCACAATGAAGGCACCACTGGGGGAAAGAAAGAGACAGAGGGAGAGAGGGAGAGGGAGGGGGGAGGGAGAAGGGGACGGGAGGGAGGAGGGAGAGGGAGAGAGAAAGGGGGAGGGGAGGAGAGGAGAGAGAATGTGTGTGTGTGTGTGTGTGTGTGTGTGTGTGCGCACGCGCACGTGCACACACGCACGCACATGCCATTCCGTAGAATAAACTAGCCAATGCCACTGCTGCTGAGTCATTTCCACCCCACAGCGACCCTCCTGGCTTCCTGCACTGGGACTCTTTCCTGGAGGAGATTGCCCATCTTCCTTCGAATGAGCAGCTGGTGGATTAGAACCCCTGAAGGTTCTGTTGCTTGTCTGACCTGCTATGCACTACGCCGCGTGGGAAAGCAGACACTGGAAAATCCAAGACTGTCATTGGAGATGGGGAACAATGCAGCCTGCCCGAGCGTGTGATTTCATTTCATTATGAACTTCCTCAATCCTCTCTTCAATATTAGGTTCCATCGAAGGGCATTGTGTGTGGAATTCTTGTCTTTGTCCCTGAAAGAGAGAGAGGACAAATTACAAAGGCCAAAAGTAATTACATTTTCTATCAGTTTAAGCCAGCGATTCTGACACTGGTCTTCTTCATTTCAAGGCACCATTTTATAAAGATTTAACTGTTAGTTGCCCCAATTCTCCTCCTCCTTCCCCTTCTCAGGGGGCCGACGAAGTGGCTCCAGTTATGACTGTTTTTGCAGATCAGAAAGATGAGAGCATTGGAGATTCTGCCGTGCTCTAAACGAAACAAAGCCTGAGTCCAGTTTCTCAGAGGAATGCCAGCCACTCCTAATCTCATGGAATCTGTGTGCTTCACCGAACCTATGTTCATAGCTGATGGGGAGAAATCCTCCCAATAGGACCTGAGACAGCAGTGTGCCCTTCAGGGTGCCTCCTGGCCTCTACTCAGAATAAATAACACCTCCCTGTGCTCGGGACCCTGATGACTACTTCTAAAGGTCACGGCATTGAAAACAACGGGGGAATAGTAATAAAACATTTAATAAAACGAAGAAAGGAACACCGATTTGCTCTGTACCTTTTCACTCAAATCACAGCACACCTATGTTTATTACAACATTATCCACAACAGTAAAGAAACAGCCAAAGTGTCTGTGAACGTGAACAGATGAAGAGCTGAAGAAGCTCTAGTACTTCCACACGATGAAGTACCATGCAGCCCTGATAAAAGGGTCCGTCCACAAAGCAATGCATCTCATAGAATCAAGAGGGCATTGTGCTGAGGGAACTAGCCCTGCCGCAAAAGGGCAAAGTTTGCATAAGGCCACTCTTATGAAGAGCTAAAGTGAAGTTTACACACGGATGGACTCATCTAGTATGTTTACCAGCGAGGTGAAGGGAGACAGAAGGGAGTGAAGAAATTAAGGAATAGATAATACACACTTATTAAGATGAATTGCAGGAAGAATGTCTGGAATAAGTGGATGGTTAGATATGGATATTGTGATTAAAGTTACAAAACAAAATGTGTATGACTGATCGATTGAAGAACCAGTATACTTTATAAATTTCCGTGTAGATCATAACAAAAGTAAAGTAAAAGGAAAAGACTGTTAAAAAAAGTGAAAAAAACCTTTCAGAGCACAGTTCCAATCAGACATGCCAGGGCTTACCTCGAAGGAGAACTGGCTTGAAGGCAGTTGGCTACTGGTCACCTTGTTCCAGAAACATGACAGCTGCCCATCAGGACCCATAACAGTTCCCTCCTGGGCACATACACAGAAGTGCAGGAGCAGAAGGGAGCCTGGGAGGTGCCTGGCCTGCAGTGGAGTGACTCAGAGTCCCCAGGGAGAGGAGTCCCCAGGAAACAGTCACCCCAGGGGATCCACTTAGCAGTAAATTACAGCTTCAGTGCATGAAATTGTACCCCAGGGCCTGAAAGAATTATGGAAAACAGCCGGACTGACTTTTCCAAAGTGATTTACGCACTGCTGTGTAAATGATCTCAATAAATCTGAAGCTTCTACAAAACCAAGCCACTTCTAAGGCAATACGATGCATGTGAGGCAATTTCAATTAGATTGCTATTTAACTCCACTCCCCTCAAAGTCAAAGGAGAAGAAAATCAACAAAGACCTGGTCTTTAATTCATTCTGTCATTCCACGACCATTTGTTCATGATTGGTCACAAAACAAGGGAGACACCGTGAGTGGGATCTCTCTCTCACCATCTGTTCTCTCTCTCTCTCTCTCTCTCCCTCTCTCCCTCCTTCCCTCCCTCCCTTCTTCCCTCCCTCTTGCTTTCTCCTTCTCCCTCTTCCTCTTATCCCTTTATCTTGCTCTCCCCTCGGGTACAAGTCTGAGATGCTTTAGAGTTTCTATGTTCTCCAATATTGCAAAGGAAGTTGATAAAGAACATGAAGTTCTTGTGCCCACAAATGGTGGAACAAAGAATGTCACACTTTCAACGTGTTGTCCTTTGTGTCATGTTTGTCTGTCCTTTGCTTCTACACAACTGAAAGATGGATTGCAAGTCCAATTAGCAATGCCGTTTATGTGCTTGCAAACAAAAGATGGCAGCAGAGTGAGTTAAAGAAGGAGAGTCTTCAGTGACTGGACCATCAGTCTAGAGGTCACACAACTTTGCCGATAATGAAATGTCTTTTGAGGGCATTTCTCCAAAAAGCAGTTGCAGAAGCTACTGCTTGAAATAAGAAACACATTTCACTGCAAGACAGTCTTATTGAGACAACTTTAGAATATTTATGGAACTATGAGATTGGTTTGGAAGCAGGAGTGGCATCCGCTTCAGAAATAGCTTGCCTCTGGAAACCCTATGAACCTGGAGAAAGGAGAAAGTTATACAAGTGTTCAGGTCTTTCAATCATAGGTCGCTATGACTCAACAGCACTTAACAGCAGCAGCAGCAGCATAACGAGAGATCAGTTGGCCTAGCGGACAGAAAGTGATGTTCCCAAGCCAAAGGTGGGTGGGTGATTTTAATCTGCAGCCCTGACTCAGGCCTGTTTTCCATGGTTTTTGATCAAACATTCTTCTAGGTCCTATAGCCCTGGTCTGTCCACTTGCCATACAGAGATACCTTGTGGTTACTGTGAAGCTGAACCCTGTGACACTGATGTTTCAAATGCGATAATGGTTACCCATGGTGGACAGTTTTTGGTGGTGCTCCCTGATTAAAACAAGCTTGGAAGCAGGAGTGGCATCCACTTCTGAAATAGCTTGCCTCCAGAAACCCTATGAACCTGGAGAAAGGATGAAACTTATACAGGTGTTCGAGTCTTTTGTTCATAGAGTTGCTATGAGTTGCCTATGACTCGACGGCACCTCACAACAACAACAACATGAGATTGGTACAGAACAGGACAGGGTTCAGAGCTGTTGTTCACAGGGTCACCATAAGAACAAGGAAAACCAAAGATGAATTGATACATTTGTTTTATGATCTTGGCACAGAGTATTGATGATCCCAGGAACTTCTAAACATACAAACAAGTCAAGTGCAAACAGGGTTCCCCTTCGAGGCAGGGATGGTGACACTTAGTCTCATTCTGGGCGTGTTGTCAGGAGGTGCCAATACTTGGAAAATGACATACTGCTGAGGAAAGTAGAGGGTCAGGACGAGAGAGGCAGACGACCAACAAGATGGGCTGACACAGTGACTGCGAGAATGGGTTTGAGCATGACAGAAGTTGTGACACAGCACAGGATAGGACCCGGTTCAGATCTGTTATTCACAGAGCTTCTGTGAGTCTTCGTCAAGTTGATGGCATCTAACAATGAAAGAGAACCAATATCAAGTCCATGAAAAAGGCCTTGAAGGGGAATTGGCCATTTGAATTATGCCTTCACACGGTAAACTATGCCTTGGGTCAGGCATGTAACTTGGTCATTAAAATGACATCCTTGCTTTTTAACACTTCAAAGAGGTGTTTTGTAGCAGATCCGCCAATGAACTGCATTGTTTGATTTTTTACTGCTGCGTCCATGGAGTCAATTGCGACTCCACATAGAATGAAACCCTTTACAACTTCATGTTCTTTGCCGTTTATCAGCCAAAGGATCAAAGTGAAAATAATGTGTCGTGTATGAAGGAGGTACAACAGGCCGTGGTTTCCTCACAGTGTACATTCTCAGGAAACTTCTGGGGCCGCTTCTCCTCCCTGTTCCTGGCAGAGAAGATAAAGAATGTTTGCAGGGGTGCTGCAGCGCTGCAGAACCAGCTCCACAACTTCAAGTGCCAGAGATGCTTCTGTCCTCTCTGGGAACGAGAGCACAGAGTGTGGCGCACAGGCCCCCACACTGTTCAACCTGGTTTCCAGTTCTCAATCCGAAGTGAGAATTGGTGCAGATCCAGGAACTGGATGAAGAGAGTTGAAGGCTGACTATTGTCAAAACCGGTTATCTGAATGTTTTTATGATAGTCCCTGTGGCTTCTTTCCATTTGAAACACATACAGAGTCTTCTAACTATTTTGAGGATAAGGTCAGAGCAGAAGGAAAAAATCATTTCAGAGTGGCTCTCCCTCCCTGTTCTATAAACAGGAGCGTCTTGGATGCTGGAACTCAGACAACACCCTTCCCCTCCCTTTTTGCACAGGCTGCTGCGGTCAACAGAGGAGCATCTGTGCTCTTCGGAGGTGGCAGTGCAGAGTGTGGCTTTGTGGGCACCATGCTACTGGATGCACTTGTGAATGAGACCTGCCGGGGCCCCAGCCAGCTACTGCATTTGAGTGCTGCCGGGAGGTGATGCCCAACAGTTGAGCCTGTGGCTGGTGGAGTCTGTGAGTAGCATGTCAGGGCCCCACCAGTAGGGGGAGTCCTGACAGTGCAGTGGTCAAAGCATTCAGCTAACAACCAAAAGGTCGGCCATTCGAGCCCACCAATGACTGTAGGAGAATGATGTGCTTCCATGAGGGCGGAGGGCTTGGGAATGCTGTGGGCAGCTCTGCTCTGTCCTGCACGGAGGTCGCTGTGCGTGGGATTCGGCTCGATGGCAGAGGTTTTACCTTGGAGCTAGCCCTCAGAAGGTAATCTTGGAAATACCAGCATCAAGAAAAGTCTTAACAACACTGGATGTTCACTTGCTAAAACAACACATCACTTTTCCAAGTGGCTCCACAAGGATTAAGCTGGCAAGAGATACCCATATGATTTTATTGAAATCAAGATAGTTGAGTCTATGATCAGTAATTTCTAATAACATTAATCTGGTTGAAAGTAAAAATCTTTAACCACAGAACTTTTTTCCCTTCCTAAATATTCTCGAGTTTTGTACCACAATGGACATTTTCCATCCTTTCAAATCTCTAAACAACTTTGTTCTTTTCCGAGAATTTCCTTGCTGTCTTTCTCCTCCTTCTCCTCCTCCTCCTCTGTCATTTCTTTTCATTCAATTATCCTGGCTTTGTACTAGTCTCTTCACAGCCAGTTGGAAGCCACCCAAATGCCCAACAAGAAGACATTAGTGGTCAGCAACTCTAACAATAGATACTGATAAAATAAAGTAAAAATTGTATTTACTATTATTCACAAAACTTTAAAAACATGCATTGGTCAGTTATAATAATCCATTTTGCCCAATTCTAAAAGTCCAGGCAGATGTTGGCAGATATGCAAAGGAGGTTCAAGATAAATTAGGGGGTAAAACTCTCCAAGAAAGTAAACTCTGAGCAATTCCAGACAATTTTTCCCTATTTTATCATATATTATGTATGATTTTTAAAATTTTTATGAAAGCAGTCACATAACTCATTTCATTAAAATAGAACAGTCAAGCAAAATGTCAGGCATAACGACACTGGCATTTCTAGCCACATGGTAACAACCACCATTGTCATCTGGGTATGTTTTTCTCCAGATGCCTTTTCTTCCCCCATTTGATCAGCCTCCAACACACCAGTAAAATGTGATCCCATATGAGAGGCTAGAACTGCCCCATAAGGTTTTCTTCACTATAATGCTTATAAATGACATATCACATTGGACAAGTCTGCTGTTAAGGATCTCTTTAAAGAGCAAAAATGTCAGTGTAAAGACTAGGGTGCACCTGGTCCATGTAATCCCCCCCCCCTTTTTTTTAAGGGAGTTCCAGTCTCCATGTATTTAACAGGAATTCCTCAAAGCTACAAAGATCTAAAACACTGTTTTATTCAATACTGTCTCCTTTATAGTCATACTATTTTTAATGGCTTCATATGCATGAGAAAGTTGAACAATGAATAAAGAAAAGTTCAGAAGAAGTGTTGCCTTTTAGTCATGGTGTTAGAGAAGAGTATTAAATGTGCCATGGCCTGCCAAAAGAACAAACAAATCTGTATCAGAAAGAGAGTATCCCCAGTGTCCTTGCTGTTGTTGTTGTTAAGTTGTTGGTGACTCATAGCGACCCTATGAACAAAAGACCTGAACATTTGTATAACTTTCATAGTTTCTCCAAGTTCATAGAGTTTCTGGAGGCAAACTATTTCAGAAGTGGATGCCACTCCTGCTTCCAAGCTGGTTTTAATTGGGGAGCTCCACCAAACACTGTCCACCATGAGTGACCATTATCACATTTGACACATCAGTGTCACAGTGTTTAGCATCACAGCAACCATAAGTTGCCTCTGTACAGCAAGTGGACAGACCAGTGCTATACCACTTAGAAACATATTTGACCAAAAACAATTAAAACCAGGCTCGTGTCCTTAGAGGCAAAAATTACGAGACTTCTCTCACTCACTCTGAGCATACTGTAAGGAGGGGCTAGTCCTTGGCACAAAAACGATGGCACAGGATAGGGAAAGATTTTAATGTGTTGTTCACAGAGTTGCTATGAGTTGATTTGATGGCACCTAACAACGATCTAAAAGGTCGGGAGTTTGAACGCCCCTGTGAAGGCAGCAGGAAGCCTGGTGGAGGGTCGCTACGAGTGGAAAACAACTCAGCAACAGGGAGTATGGCTGTGCTATCTCTAGCTGTTCAGTATACTGTGTTAAAGTTGTTCATTTACTTGTTTATTCACCATCACTAGAAAAACAACAAGACCAGCGTGGCCACACCTATAGAATAAAGTCACACTGCAAATGTGATGAGCTTCTCTCTTCTGGAGCACCATGTGCTGCTCAGCCCTCCAGCTGGGAGAACAGGGCCGGCTGTGAACAAACGCTGGTTCAATGAAGGACTGGCCAAGAGAGCACAGGAGTAGAGAGGCCAGAAGCCAGACTGGTTATCCACCCAGGAGGTGGTGGGAGCGCGCGTTAGAGTGATGGACTTGGGGATGGAGGAAGGGAAGTTAAGTCAGAAGATAAAGACTGAAGGGTTGGTGGTCCTCGATAGACTGAAGGGTTGGTGGTCCTCCAGTGGTCAGGAAGGACAGAGCCAAAATGACTCCAAGGACAACGCTCCCTGGGGGGTGTGGTGTGAGTGTGCTCCCTGTCCTCAGTAACAGGGCATCGGCAAGGTGTCTATTTTACAGAATCAACGACGCTCCAGCCTAGCGGTTAAAGTGTGAAACTTGTCTACTCTGGAGCAAACAGAGATTCAGCACTGAAGGAGCAGGCTTCTCCCAAGATCAACCTGGGATTCTCAGTCCATCCTAACGGTCACACCTAGAGATGAGGTGACCAGGTCATTCTAGACATTTGGGTCACTGTGTCTCAGTCCCTGCTCTGCACAGCGGCAGGGATGAGAGGTCTCAGTTAACTTAGATGACAGCAGCTGCTAGGGGTCAGCATGACTCAGGGCTGGACACTTTGTAAAGCAGTCAAGGGCTGGGCAGGCGGTAGGGTGAGCGATTTCTAAGCTTCGTGAGCTCTTCCCTGAAAGAACCCAAGTCTTCATTCAGAGTATCAGTTGCTTAAGTAACAGAGAAGTGAAAGCAGCAGTAAGTTATGGACAGTCTTAGTAAAACAGAGCCACAATCATTTCATAAACATGGAAACAGCACCTTAGCTGTGGCTTCCAACCATAATTTAGCAAGGAAAGATCTACAAGTTCAGAGCAAAGGTCAGCAGAAGACCAAGTCCTGGGTCCAAAGTCAAGAAGATCTAGATCCAGACCGAGGACAATTAGAAAACAAGACCGAGGTCCTGTCCTTGGCCCTGCTCTTCACAATTAGAGGGAACTCCCCTGGCCAGCTCTTGTTCTCTCTGAACCTCCTGAAAACCAGCCAGGGTCAGCAGTTCTGATGCGACAGCAATGAGAGAAAATGTGCAGGTAGGGGGAATGACAACTCAGCAGAAATTGCACATAAAGTGTCTTTGGGAAAATCATATTTTATTTACCTCAGACCTTATAAGGACCCACTAAAGAATGAATCTTTTTAGTTCATTTAAATACTGTTGTTGTTAAGTCCCATAGAGTCAGGTATGACTCATGGCAACCCTATGAATATCAGATCTGCACCCTGCTCTGTCCTGTGCCATCCTCACTCTCTCTGACACTCTTGAGCCCATTGTTGCTGTCACCGTGTCAATCCATCTCACTGATGGTCTCCCTCTGCTGACCCTCCACCTTTCTCACATAATGTCACTTGCAAAGAAACAGCCTCTCCTGACATGTCCAAATCACGTGTTGAAGCTTCGCTGTTCTTGCTTCCAAGGAGTACTCTGGCGACCCTTTTTTCAAGACGTAGCTCTTTGTTCTTTTGGCAGTTCATGGAACGTTCAGTGCTTTTGCCCAACACCACAGCTCAAAAATCATTAATTATTCTTCTGTCATCTTTATTCATTGTCCAGTTCTCAAATGCATAGCAAATGATTGAAAAGATAATGGTCTGAATCAGGTGCACCTTCGTCTTCAAACTGACATCATTGCACCTCAGTAATTTGAAAAGGTAATTTTAATATCAGAGAATATATTATCTATTAGTTCAGAGAAGGAATATATTAGTGATCCTGTGAGTCTAAAAGTACAACAATCGTCTTTAGAATTGACCCAGAAACCTCTGTGAAAATTCCACTCCCAAGGTATTTTTTCTTTAACTTTTGTGGGCTCACACATTATTTAACCATTCCAAAAATATTTTTTTTTATGATCCTGGGATGAGAATGAAAGACTCAACATAATTCTAGTATGCAGTGTTCAAGGGCGAATTTTTTTGAAAATTCATCCTAACTCGTAAGATTAGCTTGTAGTCTCCAACTTTAAGGAGCTGTCAGGAGTCTGTTTGGAAAAAAGGGTTTCCTTTTTTCTCTTTCTCCAGCTCAGCTTAAGTAAAACTCTATTATACAAAAAAAAGCAACAGTGGCATCCTGTGGCCCAGTCTGTGAATGACAGGTGTGCGTCAGAATAGTCACTTCCCAGAGGAAAAAAAGAATTCCTGAAAGAAGAAATAAAACACCAAACTCACCAACATCTAGTTGGTTCCCTGGTGGCCTTCCTTCGAGTTTCTGGGGCTCTGAGTCTTCACAGGAGGAGACTGCCCATTGTTCCTTCTTGGAGCACTTGGCAGATTCGAACTACTGAACTTTTGGTTGGCGGTACAACGTTTGATGACACTATGTCACTAGAGTTCCTTTGAAAGAGCAAAGAAACCATTAACTGTTTTTGGCTCTCTTCTTTTTTTTTAGTTGAATTTATTCCTCCCTTTCTCATCCCTTATAACCATCTAAGAATGTTTCTGCTTTTAATTGTTTTCTTAAGACTTAAAATCACAGTAAGTGAATCATTATGATCTTTTATCTTTATTTCATGAGAATAAAATGCATGCATAATTTTAACAATGAATTAGGAATAGAACTTAGAGGACTTTACTTTTTCCAGAACATTCTTAGAGGGGACATTAATCTGGAGTTTTCTCTAACACCCACACAGAGGATTCTTCCTGAGTTCAGCCAGAAGGTTATCTCAAAGCCCTATAATGTGAAGATGAAGTGATGGGCATGTTCCTTTCATATTTTATGAGAGAGAGAGAGAGAAAAGAATATTTCAAAAGTTATGATTATTATGTAACTGAAGGACATGGAGAAGAAACCAGACCATTAACAACTTTTAATATTTTACCTCCTCCACTTTGAGACAAAAGATAGCAGTGTGTGTGTGTCTGTGTGTGTGTGTGTGGGGGGGGCAATTAGAGTTCCCTTTTTGTAAATTGTCTAATTGTCTCTCCTCATCCTCCTCCCTTGTTAGTCAATATTTATTGGAATTCTTTCCCCACTGAATATCAATTCCAAGAACAGGGAATTGCACTGCTAATCCAAAGATCATGCCTCTCTGTTTGTTCAAATCCACCCATGGTTCCACGAGAGAAAGATGGACCCTCTCCTGTGTGATTACAGCCTCCCAAACACGGTGGAGGAGTCAGTCCCAACGCCATGGCAGTGAGGTTTTATGAGTTTACCAACAAGACATCTCTATTTATCAATCCCTTTGCTTGATGCTCTGTGAACGTCTTCTCCCAGTCAGGCTCTTCTCTCTAGGCTCACTGAGGGCTTTGTTTTCATTCCCAGGGCTTGCGTATCAGTGACTGTTCTTACAGAGATGAAATCTAGTCTGACTAGTTTATGCAAAAGAGAATCTTCCTAGGGTAGTAATGAGCTTAAGAGTATGTTGGATCAAAGGGAAACAGCCCAGAAACTGAGTGAAAGTGACACTCCCAGACCGAAGCTTCAGCTCCGAGCTGGCTCCTTCAGGAAGACACACCCTCCATCCCTCCAGAGCCAAGCTGTAGACCTGGCTTCTTCTGGAAGCTTCCACCAGCCCTGCCCACACCTCCTCCAGCCCAGGTTCCAGCTCCGTGTGGTAGTCCAAGGTCACGTCCCTGCACTTGGGCTGGGACACAGTCTGGGAATGAACTGTTTTTATTGCCCACCCGGCCCACCAGCACAACTTAGACCCAGTGGCTGGAGATGGGGCAGCAGGGTAGGGCGAATCTTGATGGACATAAAGCTATCCTCCCGCCTGTGATTGGTTATTATTTTTTTATTCATTTTAATGAACATTTACAATAATTTTAGATTTCCTTTCATTCATTGTTGCCGTTTTCTCCCTGCCCATCCCTTCCCTCCAGTTCTCTCCTCTCTCTGAAAAGTAAAAGAAAAATTCCTTCATTTTTAAATGAATGTATTTGTTTATTTTAAAATGTTATTCATTTTTATATGAGTAAAAGTGTTCAAATCATGTTGACTTCTAACACATGTTCTAGTGGCTTTACACACATTCCTTCATAGACAATTTGTTTCATAATATTATCATTGATTACAATAATTATTAATTACATCTAATCAACCACTTTTGGTTAATAAGTTTCCCTTCATCCAATTCATATCCAGTAGTTTCTCTGTTGTGGTTTTTCATGTTGAGACCTTTAATGCTTCTTGAATTTCTTTTTACTTAACTGGGCTAGGAGGGGGAAAGATGGACCATCTCTTCTCACACCACTAATAACCTTTGAAACCCCAGTGAAGAGTCAGCTATGATTTGGTTCTGACTTGATGGTATATAACAACAACAACAGAGTAGGAATCTAACCTTTTTTTATGAAAAGACATTTTTTTTTATCACTGACTGAATAAAAGAAAATCTCCTAAAACACCCCCGTCCAGTCCACTGTTCCCTCCAGTGGCTCTGTCACTTTGTCTTGGCCTCTCTCCAAACCCAAACCAGCCATGATGTCCCCTGGTCACGTCAAACTCAGGGTATCCGCACATGTTACAGAGGAGCAATTCCTCTATGGGATTTTCTGGGCTGGAATCTTTACAGAAGTAGATACCAGGCCTTCCTTTCATGGTTCTGCTGGGGAGGGGGCTTTGAACAGCCAACCTGGAGGTTCATAGGTGCAGTGAAGTTAGCTCATGAAGGTCGGAGATGAGAGTAAGCTGCCATTGCCACTCTTATTCCTCTATCCAGACTGTCTATTTCAACCTCGTAATGTTTCTCCCTATTTTAATCTCTGCAATGTCTCTAGACTCTAAACTTTTCAGAGGCAAGGAACTGGAATGAATTCTTGCTACTCTTGCCTTGAGCTCCTCTTTAAATCTTAAACTAAAAATATCTCCTAGAATGTTCTTGAAACCAAACAACAGTGTAGTCTAACGACAAAAGAATGTCAGTCTTGAAAATTAAACTCTTTCTTTTTTTATAACTTTTTTTATTGGGCTTTAAGTACAAGTTTACACAGAAAATTTGTTTTTCCGTTCAACTGTTCATACACATTTCAGTATGTTGCCTCATATGTCTGCGACAGTTGGACACTTGAGTAAGGAAGACCAAGGAAGAATTGAGGGGTGGTGTCCTGGTGAAGTATTGAATATACCATGGATGTGCTTCGGTCCTGGAAGGAACGTGGCCAGAATGTTCTTAAAAACAAGGCTGGTGAGATTTAGTCTTATAAACTTAGACACATTATCAGGCCAGGCCAGACCCTGGAGAAAGTATGTTTAGTAAAGAGAGAGTCAGTGGAAAACAGGAAGACCCTCGTTTGATGGACCACCACAGTGGCTGCAACAATGGGCTTCAGCAGCGGATGATCAAGGCGGTTCCAAACTGCACGGTGAATTACTCAGCTGGACGTGAGTTGTTATGAGTAGGAGTGGACTAGGGCACCTGACAACCTCGACTAGAAGCCACAGGTAAGTTAGCTCACAAGGTGACAAAGGGCCATAATCTTGGGGGTTCCACTGGTCCCTGTCAGACAGGTCAGCCCAGCCATTTTCATGATTTTGAGTTTTATTGCACGTTTTTCTCCCCTTCCATCCAGGGTGCTTTCAGAGCGGTCAGCAGTAGGCAGGCAGCAGCCGGTTCTTCTGCTCACGGGGACTGAGTTTACCTAATTCTGTCTGTGCCTTATTGTAAGCATCTTCCCTCTGCTTTGTTCTGGACACAGAGACACCAATACTTACAAAGCAGTGTGTTCTTTTACAGCTTCATGGACTCAAACGAGCCCTGGTGGCTCTATGGCTAAAGTATCTAGCTACTAACCCAAAGGTGGTTCAAAGCCCTGAGCCGCTCGTAGGAGGAAGCGGAAGCTTTTGTGGAGATTCACAACCTCGGAGGACCCACAAGGCAGTTCTACACCGCCCTGTCTGATCACTATGAGTTGGTACCAACTCCAAGTAGTGAGGATATGAGTTCAAACCCCACCTGTTCACACTACTGTTACTCGTTTCTCAAAATTATCTTGGTTGTTCATGCAACTTTATTTGTCCATGTGGATTTTAGAATCTATTCAGAAATTCAGCAAATCCTGCAGAGATTTTGATGGGAATTTAGTTAAATATAGAGCTGATTTAGGCGGATGTGGCATCTTCATAATTCTGAGCTGCCTTTTCAGATCCTCTTTGAGATTCTCTAATAAAGTTTTATAATGTTGTCCATAAATCTCTTAAGAAGATGAGGCGACACAGTGACTACAATGACAGATCCAACAGCAACGACAGGGAGTCCGCTGCAGGACAGGAAGGGCCTGTTCCTCTGTACGAAGGGTCGCTGGGTACTGGAACCAGTGCAGGGGCGCCTGGCAACAACAGCAACAACAACTGTGTCCCCCGCTTTTGTTCAGAATCTATGGAATCTCTGACGAAAATGTACAATAATGGTTGCCAGGAATTATCCAGTTCTCCTGGTCCGTGACAAAACAGGGGATCATGGAACTAATTGTTATTGTTAGGTGCCGTCAAGTCGACTAAGACACATACCGACACTATGAACAACAGATCTGAACCCTGCCCTATCCTGTGCCATCATCCCGATCCCCAGCACCCCCAAGCCCATTGCTGAAGTCACTGTGTCAATTCACCTCATCGAAGGTCTTCTTCTCCTTCACTGTCCCTCCACCTTCCCAAGCATGATGTCCCTCTCCGATGAATAGCTTCTCCTGGCAACATACCCAAAGTATATGAGATGAAGCCTCATCATCTTTGCCTCCAAGGAGCACTCTGGATGCAATTTCTTCAGGACATACCTGTTTGGAGCTAATTGAACACATTCTATTTCCTCCTCCTTCCCTGTCTTGATTTTTTTTCTTCATTTGTTCCAGGCAAATAGAGACAAAGGTGATCTTATCTTCATTTCTTTCAGATAGGTTGGCAAAGTTTTCTTGTAAAGGGAGGGTAGTAAGTATTTTTAGTTCTTGGTTGCAGCTATTCAGTCTTGCCAATGCAAGAGAATCCATAAGCAATCTGCCAGTGAATGAGTATAACTGAGTTCCAAGAAAACATTACCTGTGAAGACAGGTGGCAGCCCATTTTAGGTCCTTGAACTTTTGTCACTGACCCCTGATACAGGCGATATCCTAATTCCTAAGTCCAGTTTTTCTTCCCTCTTTTAGGTTAACCATATCCTGCCTCTGGCTTCAAAGATCTTTACCAAGAGAGGGTTGCTATGAGTCATGCTCGACTCGACAGCAATCAACAACAACAGCAACAACAACAACAACAGTACCACACTGAAGGCCTAGTGGTAAGAAGCTGTGTCGCAATCGCAGGGGGACCTGTGTGATTTGAATCCATCAGATGCTCTGTGGGAGAAGTGTGAGCCGTCTCCTCCCTCTGAAAACCTGCCGGAGGGTCAGTTAGGAGATAGATTGACACGGGGAGTGTAATAATGGGCTTGGCTCCATGGCGCCCAATAACAACCACAACAGATGGAGGCATGTTCCTTGCACATTTAAGAAACAGATGAAATCAAACTTCCTTTTTAATGGCATATACATTACAGAAACCCTGAGAGAGAAATGTGTTCTCAGTGAAAAATTAGGACATAAACAAAATCATGTTTTCTTAGCAGAGTGGAGCCCTTCGAGACACCAGTGGAAGAAAGTGCATTTCACAGTAAGTAGTGATTTGAGGCGAGAGAAAGTCCCTGCACGATAGGATGGTGATGGCTGTTCCCTTCCAGGAGAACGCAGGTGCCCGTTCCTTCGTGAGAGACCCTGAAGGACTGTGATGCGGACCAATCAGGCAGCAGGTGAGTCGGAAGCTTGTTTCCCTCACCCCTACGTGGTGGTGGTGGTCGTTAAGTGCCATGGAGTCGGCAATGACTCAGAGGTTTGATAAAATGCCATCCACGTTAGGGCCCAGTGCTTTCTTCTCAGCATTCCCATTCCAAGGGGAAGCTTACAGGACATTCCTTTCTCCCCTTTCTGGTTCGCTTTCCTTTCACTCATCAAAACGAGGTCATGAAAGATTGCTTTGATCTGCAGCAGGACGTTTTCACGAGAGACTGGAGGCTTTCAAAACAGAGAGGTGGGCTTTGCCAAGAGTTGGGGGTGTTCATGGTGTGATGTTTGAACTTCATCCGAAGCACCTGACCTTCGGGGCCCAGCTGGGCCCTAAACTCTGCTCAGGAGGGCCTCCTGCCCTGCACCCTCATCAAGCCCATTAATTAACTGTCAGGCCGGCTGTGTAACAAGCGAACTTCAGTGGTTGTGTCATTTTCTTGGCTCTGGACCAGACACGATGGGCATACAACCCACACCAGCGCTGAGATACTGTGGAGCGAGATCGGTGTTCGCATGCTGATGAAATGTGCCATTTCTGAAATGAATATGTAAATAAGCCTGTCCATAGCAGTCACCTAGGGTGGGTTCTTCCAGCTGCCATGCACTGGAGGCTGAGTTAATGTGTCCTGTCTGGTCCTGCCCATTGGTCTAATGCTATGGAGTTCAGTGCCTGCATTATAAGACAGGGAGGTGGGGATAGCAGAGTGTAAGGACAGAAGTCCCTGTTTAAGGAAATGTCAGTAAACTCATGATATTAGTACAAAAACAAGCAAACTGGGACCATAGTTAATGTGCTTGTTTTTGTTTGCAGTAGAAATCAAGTCAGAGCGGTGTGAACCATAATACGTTTGGGAATTGCTATTGCACTGTCCTACACGCTGCAGACGAGCTGGGCCTTAGCTGCAGGCAGAGCAGGAGACAGAGGTCAAGGCCGCTGGGGGTGGAGGGTGCACCAGCTGCCGTTCTAGGACTTCTCTACTTTCAGATTAGCCTGAGAATTAAATACACAGTCTTCAGTTGAGCATGAATGAACTTCTGTGAAATGTGAAATGGGCAGGCCCACTAACACTAGCCTCACCCTCCAAAGAGGTGGCCGCACAATAGCTCAGTAGTTAAAAACTAGAGAAAATCTTCGCATCTGGGCTGAAGTTGTCCTTGGATTTAATTTCTTCTTCTGTAGCTCTGGGCTGTGGGGTTCAGTACCATGAATATTCTCCGTGGTGGTGAGCAGCCTCCCGTTAAGACACCGTGTCCCATTAAGAAGCCTGGTGGCACAGGGAGTAACGTATAGAAAGGTGGGCAGTTTGAATCCACCAGACGTCTCATAGGGGAAAATTGACAGTCTCTTTCTGTCAGATTTACAGCCTTATCAAGCTAGTGGAAGGTCCCCGGGAGTCATAACTGAAGGGACCACACTGACTGGACGACTCCATGCCTGGGTCTCACGGAATGCAAAAATCGTTAGTATGAAGCTGGAAAGTGTCCTCTCGCCTTTGTCTCACCCTCTGGATTCCCAACTCTGCTCAGTTACGGACAAGAATCCTTTCTGTACTGAAGACAAGTCAGAGCCGTGTTCTTGAGTCCCTTCTTACTCTACACAAGCATACTCAATGTCTTCAAACAGTTTTAACATACATGTTTTCTAATCTCTTCTGCACATGATTCTGTCTCAATGGTCCTCAGAGAACCCAAAATTGAAAGTCCATTCCAGACACGGGCTGGGCAAGACCCTTAGATGGAGTCCGAGTCCTTGGCATCTCTCTGATGATCCAGGGTATGGTGTGGGCTGTGCTTGAAGCCTGGTAAACCTGCTCTGCCCTGTGACGCCCTTGTGTAACTTGTAGTTTAAATGTAACTTTGGGCTAGTACACGACTTAAATAAAGGAGGAGCAGTGGGAGAGAGCAGGTTGGAAAGGAGCGTGGGAGTGGTGGCTCCTGACCGGACAGCAGTCAGCGTAACTGGATGGCTCATGGACATGGCAGATGTCCCACTGTACCTACTCTAGACAGCAAAACAAAATATATTATAAACATAAAGAATGCTTAGCCCTTTCTACGAAGATGGCTCTGAAAGCAAAGAAGGAAGCCCCTGCCCCTCCCAAATCTGAAGCCAAAGCAAAGTCATTGAAGGCCAAGAAGGCATCCTGAAGGGCGTCCACAGCCAAAAAAAAAAAAAAGATCTGCCCATCACCCACCTTCCGGCAGCCTAAGACACTGAGACTCTGAAGGCAGCCCAAATAACCCCAGAAGAGCAACCCCAGGAGAAACAAGCTTGACCACTAGGCCATCATCAAATTTCCCCTGACCACTGAGTCAGCCATGAAGAAGACAGAAGATAACACACTTGTGTTCATTGTGGATGTCAAGGCCAACAAGTACCAAATCAAACCAGCTGTAAAGAAGCTCTATGACATTGATGTGGCCAAGGTCAACACCTTGATTAGACCTGATGGAGAGAAGAAGGCCTATGTTCGACTTGCTCCTGACAGTGACCTTTGGATGCTGCCAACAAAATTAGGATCATCTAAACGGAGTCCAGCTGGTTAATGAAAAATGCAAATTTTTCTCACACACACATCATCATCATCATATCATAATATAATAAATAATAATAATGATAATAATATTTAAAAGGAACCAGAAACAATGGTTCCATTTCATTTCAATCTTAGCTTTGCCCTTCCGAATATTATCTGCTTGTCCTGAGCATTCAATAGTCTCAGATTCTGTACCTCAGCTAAGTCACTGATGAGAGAAAAAAGTAACTGGCCAGGGTCACTCACAGGGCCTTTGGATACAGACAGGATTTGAAATGACCCTCCACATTCACGCTAAGCTTCAGTCCACTGCTAATAATCCTGTTCCACCATGTCTTGACCATATGAGAGAGTAGAACTGCCTGAAAGGGTAATTATGGAAATAGATTGCCACAACTTTCTCCCTTAGAGTAGATTCTGAGTTCAAACCAGTGACCTTCCAGTTAGCAATCAGTTGCCTATCCGCTGAGCTATCAGAACTCCTAATGCTGAGCTTTGGTCTGTGGGTATCTAACCAGTTGCATTGCGTTGAGTTTATATCTGACTCTGTTGACCTAGTAGATCTGAGCAGACGATTTTCAAGGGCTGACTTTCTTGGACTAGATCACATGGCTTTTCTTCTGAGGTGTCTCTGGGCAGACTTCATCCCTCCACCTTCCAATGAGCAGTCAAACGTGTAAACCACCTACCCCACTGAGGGATACTTCTCATTGTTAGGATCCTGCTATTATCAGAGGGTCATTTCTACTCGGTTAAACAACAACATCTGATAGCTTGATTTATTCGTACAATGGAAAGATTCCTGCAACTGTGATTTTCAGTAAGTCACCCATGGGGAATTCGTAATGTAAGGTTTCAATGGAACTGTTTTCTGTAAAGTTACAGAATGTTTTGTAAGTCAAATAACCTCTAATTGGCCAATTTAAGAAGCCTGTAAATCTACTTTCCTTAAATCGTGGTTAATCAGAATCAATAAACATTTACATCTTAAAGTTTATCTAGTAGCAGAGTGTCTGGTCAGCAGACCGAGGTTAATCGACGTGACTTCACCATTCTCTGCAGCTTTACGGTATGATTTAAGACTCTCACTTAGTAAACGAAATGAGATCATTTTATAACCACTAGCAGCATCAGGTGGACACTCAATGGACGACGTGCATGATGGAATGGTGACCATGGAGGCCCAGATGGTGCCTCCTGCTGGTGCTCCTAACATAGCTTATTCACTCAGCAAACGTTACTGAGTGTCTAGAATATTCTCAAACTGGGAATACTGATGCCTCTGGTTTAAATTACAACACACAATTACTTGGGACTATTCACTGTTGGGTGCTCCAGGCTAAACTCCTGGGAAGGTCTTGATTACCCATTATTTGGGGACTGATACAATCCAGCATAGCCCCAGGGACCCAATTGAAAAGAGGAGCAAATGAAAACTTCATAGAGGCTGGAATGCACGTCTCTTTTGCCTGGACAGGAAAGGACCAAAAATTAGTGAATGGATGATAAAATGAGAAACTTATGAAACTCCCTATCATATACTTTGGGTATGTATGCAGGAGGAACCAGTCATTGAAGAAGGACAGCATGAGGGTAGAGGGTCAGTGCAGAAGAGGAAGATGCTGGATGAAATAGACAGACACAGTAGCTGTGACAAGCGAGGTTACGTGTGTCAGAGACAGTGAGGTTGCCTCAGGAAAGGGCAAGATTCAGAGCCATTGTTCATAGAGTCACTATGAGTTGTAGTCAACTTGATGACATATAACAACATGTCCAATTCTGTCTGTATCTCTGAAGCCAGAAGTATAATAATAACGGGAGGAAGAACAGATGGCATTCATTGTTCTCCTCCTATGTGCTAGTCATTCTTCTAAACAGTGCTATCTATTCTACCCTAAGATCTAGTGTTTGACACATGTCTATTAACTAAAAGGTCAGGGGTTTGAACCCACCAACCATTCCATGGAAGAAAAACATAGCAAAGTGCTCTTATAAAAACTGTTTTCTTTTCGGCTGTAGGAGACAATTCTGCTCTGCCTGATTGGATTGCTGTGGATCAAAACCAACTCAAAAGCAACAGGTTTCTCCCTGAGAGGGGCAAATAATTTACACTAGACTATTAGCATAAAGGGAGCTCTTGTGACTTGTTGGTAAGGAATTGTGTTGCCAGTGCAAACGTACATGGTTCAAATCCACCAGCTGCTCTGTGAGAGAAAGATGAGCAATCTCCTCCTGTGCTGTTAACTACCTCTGAACACCCATTGGAGAGTCGGTGACGGGTCGATGCTGACTCTCACACAAGTACAATGGTACACAACTCCAACATCAGCAGTACTGCAGAACAAAGTCTTGGCAATCCACTTCTATTAAACTACAGCTGAGAATAGCCCATGGGATAGTCCTGCCTGGGGTGACACATGGATCACCATGATGAGAAGTGACACGTCCTGAGTGGTTTTATGGTTCAGGAGATGCTGTTTGCTATCATTTCTTAGGATTGGCATGGCTGAGGAACAGAGAGGTTGAGTATCTTGCCCAAGGCTGCACGTGTTGGCAATGGCAGGGCTGGGTCATCTGCAGGCGGCAGTATCACGGCTCAATGCTTTTGGCCCCACCAATCACAGCTGCTGGCCAAGCTCTTGGGTCTGTAAGGCTGGAGGCTGTGCACAGGAGGATGTGATTCGGTGCTGCTGCACCTCACTTCCGTCAGCCGTCAGCTCTCCACTTGCAAAGACATTCTTGATTAACTTAATGGATAGATGTACACACATCAACTCTTGTTTTATAGGTAAACAGCAATCCAATGTAGTGCCATGAACTAGAGATGTGAAAAATCCAATGAATGACTCAAGGGACATAAGGTGGTAGAGGACCCTCCAAAGCTTAGACCCCGCCCCCCATTGCACCCTGTCTCCCACATTTTGGTAGATCTGAGCATTGGAGTTGGGGGTTAAAAGGTGGGTAGATTAGAGATAGAACCTGTAACACTGATTCCTGAACTGAGAAGCCCTTCATAGCTCCAGGTATCAAAGGGATAATGCTTCTGGTCTACCTTTCCCAAGCACAAACCTAGGCAGGTGTCTCTTCTGAAACATCATCACCAACGGTCCTCCTTCACTCACAGGGCAAATTCTGATTGGGGCTCAGGGTCATTTGAGAGGTGACCCCTTCCCACACACCCCCACAGGCAGAACCAGCATGTTCTGCATTCCCAAAGACTCCCAGTACCCTCTGTACCTGGACCGCATACTACCTGGGGACTTCTGCTCCCCTCCCCCAGCCCAGAAGACAAATCTTCAAGATGACAGTGGGCGTGACTGAGACAGTGGTAAGGGCAGCAGGTGACACATGGGCAGAGTCAGGACATTCCTGTAGCCCACAAAGTTAGGAATGGGCTCCATGGTGGGAAGACGAGCTGGCCAACAGTGTCCCCTCATAGGAGGTGACCAGGGTGAGAGCAGACTCCAGGAAGCCAATATGGCAACCCTGTGCAGGTACATGAACAGAAAATACTGCGAGTTTCCTTCCAGACCAACCCAATAGAGTAAAATCACTCTGTGAATCTAAGGGAGTCACATGAATGTTGGGGCTTCCCAGGGCATGTTAAAGTATGTTTATACTGTGCTGTAGTTTATTATCATGTAAACACAGCATGTTTCCAATCTCTTCATGCGTCATGTGCAAGTTGGACAGTGGATAAGGAAGACTGAGGAGGAAGCCACGTCTTTGGATTGCATTGTTGGCAAATAACTTGGAAGAGTGTTGAGCAAACTACAAGCTGCCAACGAGCAAACACACCTGCCTGGGAAGAGGCGCACCTTAGAAGCAGGGACGACAAGGTTGCCTCACATGCTCTGGACGTGCTGTCAGGAGGGGGCGGTCTCGGACCCACTAACAGGAGACCAGGTCTCTGGAGCAGGAGATCATGCTTGGAAAAATGGATCATTTGCAAAAGAAAGCAAAGATTCCCAGCCTGGTGGATTGACACAGTGACTGTAAGAGTGGATTTGAGGATGACAGCAATTTTGAGGACAGAGAGATCAGGAGGCATCCAGTGGAGACACCACTTCTTCAAAGTCCACCTCCTCCATCAACCTCCCAACCCCATCCCTCAGATTCCACAGGTGGCCACTACCAGCCAGAAGCCATGGACTAGCGCCAGGATCAAAGGCAGCCTTTGACCTTGTTTTGTTCTTCCCCCCTCTTAAACTACAGGAACACCTTATCATTTCCCTTATATTTAATAACTGGCATAATGTACTTGAACCTGTATGTGTGGCTGATCAACCTCAGTACAAAGCTAAAAATAAAAATAGTAGGAAGAAAGAGAAAGGAATTGCTCTGGAGAATAACAGGAAGTTTTTGACTTGGAAATGATAGTCCATAAGTGCGGGCTCTCCTGCAGACGCTGTGGGTGCAGCGGGCTGAGGCCTCCCTGTCAATGCCCCGAGCCACAGCTCAATACAAGCCCCTCTTCAACGGCACAAACCTCAGACACAACAAGCTATGAGTTCTAGGGGAAAGTTTTCATTGCCTTAAAAGCAAGTAATAAAGACACTCCAGAACCCTGGGGGCCTAGTGGTAAGAGGTTGCACTGCAATCCCAAAGGCATGTGGTTCAAATCTACCAGCTGCACAGTGGAAGAAAGGTGGACAATCTCCTTCCATGAAATTATACTGCCTCCAAAAACCCCCTGGAGGGTCAGCAATGGGTCGATTCTGACGTCACGATACACAACAACAATAAAAAGACTCCAGCACTTGCAGACAGCTTACTGAAAGCAGTTCTCTCTCCTCCAGGATACCAGGGGGTCATCCTCTTGGGAGTGCAGTGGGCACCTGCGAGTGGAGCACAGGCTGACCTGGGATATATTCAAACCAACAACCTTTCAGCTTGTGTGGTTGGGTGCTTAACCAGCTGTTCCACCCTGGCATTCCTACCACCACTTAGGAATGCTTGCAAACAGGCCTGGTGATCTGCTTCAAAAAGTACAGCCTTGAAAACCCCATGGAGAGAGTGTTCCCCTCAGACAAGGGGTGTCCATAAGTCAGGACTGACCTCATAACAACTAACACAGTGGGCACAGCCTGGGTTGCTCACACCAGCTTGCTCGGATTCCTGACCTGGCCCTCTTCTACTCCCAGTAATTCCACCCTGGTGTGAATGAAACCTGCACACTGCCTCCCTCCTCCTGGGCATGTCCTGTCACTCAACTCTCTCTGGCAGACACAACCTAAGACAGAAGTTTTAGGCAAACAGCTGGGCAAATTGAAACATAGCACATGTTTCATTTTATTCCATAACTGGCATCTCCTGTGGTTGTACCCCAAGGTCGCAGATGCTGAATCTCAGGGAGAGAGGGACCCAGGCAGAGGCAGCATGGGTACAGCACAGGCAGCTTCCCAACATTTCTGCCTCATGACCAGGTTCTCTGACTCTGAATCTATAAAACCATTTCTACAGGACAGCTGCTTGAACTGAAGAGCCTAGACCTTCTGCATAGGGACAAAACCACACCCACTATGGCCATGACATCATAGAAGGATGCGACAGAGAGCAGAGGAGGGTGGTGGTGACTGTGACAGTGATGGTGGTGCTGATGAAAATACTGATGGCGAGGTGACAGTGGTGGTGAGGGTGGTAATAATAGTGGTGGTCATGATGGTAATGGTGATGGTGGTAGTTCTGGCTGTGCTGGTGGTCATGGTGACGGTAGTGGTGGTGATGGTGGTGGTGGTGGTGGTAATGAGGTAATGGTGATGGTGGTAGTGGTTGTAGTGTAGTTGGTGGTAATGATGGTGATGGCAGTGGTGATGTGGTGGTGGTGGTGGTGGTGATGATGGTGGTGATGATGGTAATATGATGGTGGTGGTAGTGATAGTCATGGTGATGATGGTGATTGTAGTGGTGTTGATGGTGATGGTGTGGTGATGTGGTAGTGGTGGTGGTGGTGGTGATGGTGGTAGTGATGGTGGTGGTCGTGGTGATGGTGATTGTGGTTTTGGTGTGGCGGTGGTGGTGGTGGTGGTGTTAGTGGTGGTGATGTTGATAGTAGTGGTGTTTGTGGTGATGGTCGTGGTGGTTGTGATTGTGGTTTTGGTGATGGTGGTGGTGGTCGTGGTGGTGGTAGTGGTGGTTGTGGTAGTATTGACGGTAGTGGTGATTGATGGTGGTGGTGATGGTGGTAGTAGTGATGGTGATTGTGGTGGTGGTGGTGGTGGAGGTGATTGTGATGGTGGTGGTGGTAGTGGTGGTTATGGTGATATTGATGGTAGTGGTGTGGTGATGGTGGTTGTTGTGTTGATGGTGGTAATGACGGCGGTGAATGCACCCACAGGAAATCACACACTCGTGACCAGGGAGGGTCTGTTGAGGGTTCACTTGCTCACTATTACAAGAATAGTGATATTCACCATTTTGCCTCATTTAGGCTCCTGGGTTACTAGGCAAATTGTTAAAGGCTTCACTCTTACTTGAAGGACACACAGCAACTGCAACAACTAGCCAAAAGTTGGCACTTTGAACCAATCCAGAGGCTTCTTGAAGTTCATGGCTAGAGAACCCTGGAACTGCTTCATTCCATACACGTCGGGGGAGAAGGGGCCACCATGAGTACGAAGCCATGTGATCTTACCCAGCAGGGATATGTCTTGTCAGCCTTTTCTGTGTTGAAGGTTTTACACACATTATTTCATTTTCATAACAATTCCATAAAGTATTACTACTCCATTCCACTTTATAAAATGAAGAAAACGAGACACAGAGAAGCAAGGTGTCTTGACTAAGCTAATGCCGTTGGTGAGTCCAGAAAAGGTGAACTTCCGAAAGGACGGCAGCTCCTCTCCTCGGGGGGCCAAGTGTATGGTCCTATGCTGCTAGTCACAGGTTACACCCCAGCTGCTCTGAGGAGCAATGAAGGCAGTCCGCTGCTGTGCAGACCCGTGGCCTCAGGGCCCAGTGGAGATGGCTGTGACTAGAGTCCATGCTTTGTCAGCGGGATTTCCTTTCCTGTACAAGGAATTTATGCAAGTATAGGAGGTCTTCAGGCTGTAAGCGAGGTCCGTTCCTGAGAATGTATTTATGGTGAAGTTGTAGATGACTTGAAACAAACAGGTGTCTATGGCTCTGAATAAGCCTTCTTTTCATGCAAGACTGGAAGTTTTCCCCACAATTTAAAAGCTGCACATGCAGCAAGGGAAGGAGATTGTGACGAAGAACTTGTGCAGGAATTAGTTCAATCATTTCCAAGTGAAGACAGCTTTCCAGAACATCGAAGGGCAAGCTGACCGGAAGTCAGGCCTTGGTGACCTGGGGCTCACCGTGTTAAGCGACATGTGGGAGTCATTCAGGTTTCTTAGCTGCTTTTTCTCATCTGTATTTCTTTGTAAGACCTTATTGTGTTTACAGTGAGAGTTTGCACCAAAAATATGGTCCTCGCTTAACAATTCCTCTACAAATTATCCAACGATGCTGGTGACCTTGTCCACAATGAGTCACAATGCCTGTCTTGTTCCGACTTCTCTGTCCTCGTTCCTCTGCATCTTTGCTTTAGAGTAACATTTGGCTGGCTGGTCTGCTATAGATCATTTATTAAAGGAACACATTACTCGTGAGTCATTTTCTTTATGTTATGAGCCAATCTGTTATTTGGTGGAAAGTGATCCCAGAAGAGAAATTCAGTTTCAAATGTAAAGCGTTGCTCAGAATGAGTTTCAGGGAATCCTCTCGTCTCCACCAGTGCAGTAAGTCTGAACTTTCGAGAGTCTGGGACCCACATGCTCCTCCCGTTCTGCAAGAGACCCCTCATCATGGTCCTAACCAGTTGGGCACTGGCTCTGTGTTTTGACACTTGCAATCCCTTGGCAGTGGGGAAGAACAGTGAAAAGAGAGATGGGTACACCCCGGAGAGGTGAGATTACCTCTAAATCAAAACCAGCAATCCTAGTAGGTGTTTCAAACAGACTGGAGTTAATGCAGGAGCTCAGTCTAGAAGTTGGAAAGCTTAAAGGGTTGTACGTGCTGCAGTTGGTGCATTTCCAGCTCCTCGTGACCCTTCACAGGGTGGCCAAGGCTACAAAGCTTATGGGAGGAGACTGCCCATCTCTCCCTTGGAGTCACTGGTGGATTTGAACTGTTGACCAATTTGTTAGCAGCCCACTACATCACACGGTGTCCCCAGAGCTCCTGGTGTGTTGCCTGTTGCACCGCAAGCCCAGTTTGCATCCACCAGCCACTTTGAGGAAGAACAATGATAATTTCCTCCCATAAAGGTTTGCAGCCTCGGTGAGACCTGGAGGCCTAGTGGCAAGAAGCTGCGCTTCAATCCCAGAGGTGAGTGGTTCGAATCCACCAGATGCTCTGCTTTAGAAGGAGGAATAATCTCTTCCTGTACTAGTCAGATCCAATTTAATGGTACACACACACACACACACACACACACACACACACACATAGAGAGAGAGAGAGTGATTTACAGCCTCAGAAGCTAGCTGCATGCAGGGCTGTTGTGAGTCAGAATTGACTTGACTGTGGTGGATTTCGGTAAAGGGGCCAAAAAAGAAGGTGAAGGGTAATCACAGGCTGGAAGCTGAAGGAAACAGCTACTGCCTGTGGTGGGAGGAAGGCAGGGAGGAAGTGCGTTCCTCTGCTGATAGCGCAGGAATCCTCTGATTGTCAGGATCGCTGAAGCCGCAGCCAGACTTCTGCTGAGGAGTTGTTTTCAGGTCACAAGCGAGCAAGAGGCTGCCCAGTCGGGGGGTGGGGGAGTGGAGGAAGAGCAACCCCTTCCTCACCTCCTGCCCCTAGTCCCCCTCTAGGGCTTCCCCTGGGCAAGTCTCACTAGATGCCCTCTGGGTGTTCCTGTTCCCGGAGCCCAGGCTCCTTACCTGGGAAAAGAAAGTGGGCTCCAGAAGGGGCTCAGTGTGCTGCCTTGACATTGGGTCACATTGGGGCAGCCTCTGTGGCCCCTGCTCACTTGATTCCTGTGGGCAAGGCCCCAAAGCCAAACAAGTCTGCCTTGAAATGACCCAGTTGCAGTTTCTGCTTGCCATTGAGTACAGGGTTTCGGTCCCCAGGTAGGCCCTGGAGTTATTTGAGCAAACCAATCACATTCTACCATGAGACACAGACCCCCTTCCCGCTCCCGTCCCTGCCTGGTGTGTGTTGTCTGACACCCTTGCACTATGAGGGTGTGTGACCAGTACACTGTCCATCTCCACTGTCCAGTGTCTGGTATCGGGTGGTCACTGAATCACCAGAGTGGGGCTCCCTCCTTGACAGCAGAGTGAACTGGAGGGAACAACCAGGCGGGAGTGACTACGGCTCTGCTCCCCTGAACCTCCTTTTTTCCCCCACACAGAGAGAGGAGTGAGAACAACATCACAAAAGAAGTTTCCTAAGTGTGAGCTCCAACTAGATTGTTGCGGCCAGCTCTCTCAGAGATCCTTGTGCCCAAGCCTGGCCAAGGGGAAGGAGGCTCACCTGCCTTCACGGGATCACTGGGCCTGCACGTGAGTCCCGTGGTGGCCAAGTTGGTCTCATCCTCCATTCCTAGACAAGAACGTTCTCAGCTCTTCTGTCCGAGGGAATTCGAGCATTCCCTCTGCTCGTCCGGAATGATCCGGATTTTCTGTAAATCCAACGGAGGGGAGCCAGAGTCTCGCTTTGTTGGATTGAAAGAAAAATAAAGAAGCATGTTGTTTCTTACATACCTGACTGAGGAATGAAATGTCATGTATTCTACGAGGTGATTTCTATACCTCAGTGCAGTTCGGAGAAGAGCCTGCCACATCTATGCCTGAGATAGGAGCTCTAGTGGTGTGGCCATGGGGTGCTTTAACCAAAAGATTGCACCTCTGGCGGTTCAAATCCACCAGCTGTCTTGAGGGAGAAGCGTGGGGAGTCTCCTGCTAAGATTCACAGCCTAGGAAACCCACTGTCATCAAGTTGATTCCAGCTCACGCTGACCCTCTAGAACACAGGGAAACTGCTTCTCAGGGCTTCCGAGGCTGTGAGGACACTGGAGGGCAAGTGGATTCCATATGGAGCTGCTAACTGAAAGATGGGCACTCTGGTGGTAAGGAATTGTGCTGCCAACCCAAGAGCCCACGGTTCAAATCCATCAGTGGCAAAGGGAAGGAAGCTGGGAGTGTAGGACTCCACGTCTTCCTGTTCTAGGTCTTGTTTGGAAATTGTACATGGCTGATTTTGAAAAACAGAATGGAAAGCAGTAAAGGAATTGGACAAATGAGTAAGTACCCACACACACACAGAGGAGACCTGGATGGGCAGTGAAGACACAGAACGATCAATGCTTCCCCATCTACACGGAGCCAGTTTCTCAGGTTGTGTAGATTTTCAGGTTTCTGTCTCTGAAAATATTCCATGCATGTTGATGGTTGGGTGGTATTTCAGATAGAGAAATGAAGACATGGATTGTAAACAGAGCTTTGAGGCTGTAAGAGTGGCAGCTTCCTGTCAAAATCCCAACAAAAATAGTTATCAGCTCTCTCTCACTCTCTCTTGCTCTCTCTCGCTCGCGCTCTCTCTCTTGCTCTCTCTCCTTTTTTATAAAGAGAACTTGAAATGCGTAATCCCACTCAACTGAGACTCTAATGATAATAATTCCACAGCACAGTTTATGCTATTCTTGGCAAGACTCAGCTGTCAGGTGACATCAAAGATGACTATATGGCTATATATACAATGAAGTCAGCCTATCATTAATTTCTGCTAGGTTTACAAATTTAGCTTCCTACAAGTTAAAAGCTTCTGCGTGACAAAGGAACTCCATGAATGAGATGACACAGAAGAGACACATGGTGGTGATTCCTTTCATATATAAAGAGCTCTTAAAACTTAACGAAAAGACAACCCAATAGAAAAGTGAGAGTCCACATATATAACAAGTATTCTAATTTGATACAATTTTGTGATTTTTTTAAAAAGGCATGTATTTTATGTGATCAAATGTCTCTTTGAACTTCCTCCCGTAACTTGAATGCTTTAAAACATGTTTCTTATTTTGATAAACAAATACTTAATTTTGGATTTGGAGAAAGGGGTGATATTTTGTGACCCACCTACAAATATTTTGGTATTTACTTATTAACAATCATTTTCCTAAATAATGAGCTGGTCCTAGCTCCATTTATTGCAGGATGTGTCGGGCTGGCAACCACAAGGTAGATGGTACAAATGCAGCAGCCAATCCTCAGGAGAAAGGTGAGGCTGTGTGCCGTGGAAACTGCGGCCTTCTGCGGTCTTTACGGGGTCACTGTGAGTCACTGGGACTCACAAGCAGTGGGATTTTTCTTTCCCTAAAAATGTAACCATGTGCACTAAGAAGAAAGACTGTTTCGCGTGAGTTCTGGGAATGAGTCTGGGGGCCATCCAGAGGAAGATTCGTAGCTAGTGGACCCTTCCTCTCCCTCTGCCCCCACACCTTTCTCCTCTGAAGCAGGGAGAAGAAAGTCAGAGCAGCAGTGAATATCTGTAAAGATAAAGGCTACAAGGGTAGGATTTAAAAACAATAGCATGCTTCAAAAAGGAGCCCTCGGGGCACAGTGGGTAAGTAATTCGGCTGCCAACCCGGAGGTCCGTGGTTTGAGCCCACCGGATCCCTGAGGTGGAGAGATGAAGAAGGACGCTCCTGTGAAAGCAGCCTTAGGAGGGCGGCCGTGGGTCCTGGCTTACATCACGTCAGACACCTTCTGATGTCAACACTTTGTCCTTAAAACCATGGTGAGGTGAAGGCAGTTATCAACACGCTGGTTCTAGAAGTGGGAAACCAGCCCAGAGTTGTCACAGTGCAATCCCCAGAGACACTCAAGGGCCCAAACCACTGCCAAGATGTCCACCTGACTCACAGAAAACCAAGCCCCACCACCAAGTCCTCCTTGACTCGCTGTGACCTTGAAGCTACAGAGCAGAGCTCTCTCTGGAGGCTTTTCCCCACCACCAGCTTCATGAGTGCACATCACTCGGCCCTTGTTCCACAGAGCACCAGGCAGGCTTGAACCACTGTCCTCACAGTTAGTGGTTGGGTGCAAACCATTTATGCTACAGCCCCCCAAAGACCCAAACCCCACTCACTGCCATCAAGTGTAATGCATGGAGAATGGCCTCTGCCGGGTTTCTGCTCCTGTGAGCCTTTCCCAAAGGAGACAGCCCAGCTTTCTCTCTCAGTGCAGCTGGTGACCCTTCAGTTAGTGCCCAACTCAAATACTACACCAGGGACCCCAAATATGACTAAACCAGCCCACTAACAAGAGTGTCCGGATTGTGGTTCTCTTTAAACCAAGTGGTGTCAGGGAAGGTGTCCACTGTCAGCATCCGCACCCTGCCAGGGCCCCACAATGGGTGTGCGAAGAGTGTTAACTCGTGGAAAAGACCCAGGGATAGAGACAGGCGGAGCCACAGACACAGGCCTCTGTCCATTTCTGGGTTCTCGTTCAGCTCTTAGAAGCCCCCAGGGCTGTAGTGTTTGTTCACTAAAGGGATGGAGTGTTGAGTTCTCCCAGAGGTAGGTACCTCGGAGAAAAGGCCTGGTCATCCAATTTCTAGAACTCGAGGTGAGAACACCAAGGAGCACAGCCCTGATCTGACACATACGGGGCACCTTGAGAGGACACGAGAGCAGAGCCCCGATCTGACACACACTGGGGAGGCAGTAAGAACACCAGGGAGCAGAGCCCCGATCTGACACACCCGGGGACCCGTGAGAGGACGTCAGGGGCCACTGGGCTTTAGAGATTTTCTGCCAGCATCAAGTGTGTGTGCAGTTTTCTGGAAGTGCACAAGCGGTCGCTAGATAAATGCAAAGTCTTACTCCCGAGTCAGGCGTGGCGGCAGCTGATCTCTGTCCCGATCTTTGTACTAAGTGACGAGATTGAGCGGCCACCTCAGCTGGTCAGCTGGTGCAGGTCAGACACACGGTCCCTCTGCCTTCACGGTCAATCCACTCAGTAGGGAGCTGGCTGCTCGTCCTGGCAGCTCCAACCCCCTCACTGGGGAGAGGGCTGCCTCTGTCAGTTCGAACCACATCCTGTCCGTTTCCACTTTCCATCCAGCAACTCATGACACCCACGGTTTCAAGATCCGTGGCTTCTCGGGGAAGCGACCACGGAGGCCTCTTGACAGAAGTGAGACTGTTCGCCCTGTGGTTAATATGTCAGCACTGAGCAATGAGCTGAGCCTCCTCCGCACCAAACGTGATCTGGGGCCCAATTCCCATCCCACCTCCTAACCCGCCCTTGGCTTATTCCAGGTCAGAAAGAGGGACGGCCGAGGAGAAGGACGTGTATACGCACAGTCCTCGGGTGGACTCTGGCCTGTGGTCCCCTTGTACCAGCAGGACACCGGGACAGCCTTCAGCACACTGCCGTCCCTCATGACCCTCCAGCAGGGCTCTGAGGCTGTAAATCCTGATGGGAGGAGATGGCCAACCTTCCTCCCACAGCCAGTGGTGGACTTGAACCTGTGACCTTCTGGTTAGCAGTGCAACATGTCGCCAGCTACATACCCACTTTACCTTCTGGATTCAGTTTCTAGAACTTTGTGCCAGGACTGTAGTGGCCCTGTGTTCCCATCTCATGGTGACTGGTGTGTGTCAGAGACAAGCTGGGCTCCAGAGGGGCAGTGGGGAGAGGTATCCCTGAAGCAGGCCTGTGCAGGAGTCAGACGTGAGCCCCTTTGGGCCCACAGAAGGTTCTAGATCAACATGTGGGCTCATGTTCACAGGCATGTGACGGGCAGCCCAAGTCAGCACAAGATGCCTTTGTCTTTGGAGTTGAGGTGACCCTGACCATAGAAACTTGGTCTTCCAAACACATCTCCCCAAGACTTCTGACTTGGGCTGTCTCTCACCACGTGGTGGCCCAGAGCTCCAGGAGGGGCTTCAGCTGGGGTTGCGTGTGGAGAGCGTGCACAAGGATGGGGCTGCCTCCCGCGTGGCACCTCAGTGCGCAGCTGCACAGCCAGACAGGGGCCTCCTCATAGTGTGCTGGCCTCAGACAGTGTGTGGGCTCCCACAGCCGGAGTTCTCAGTCGGGCCAGGCAGAAACACAAAGTGGACAGGACTGTGCTCTCCCAGACCCCTCAGAGCAAACCATCAGCCCCTGGATGTCCACCTGCCCTGGCGGTCCTCCTCCTCCTGGAAGCCCTCCTCCCCATGGCTGTCCACCTGCCCCTGGCTGTCCATCTGCACCTGGATGTCCTCATGCCCCTGGATGTCAACCTGTTCCTGGATGTCCACCTGCCCTGGATGTCCTCCTGCCCCTGGCTGTACTCATGCCCATGGCTGTCCACCTGCCCCTGGATGTCCAGCTGCCCCTGGATGTCCACTTGTCCCTGGATGTCCACTTGTCCCTGGATGTCCACCTGTCCCTGGATGTCCACTTGTCCCTGGATGTCCACCTGTCCCTGGATGTCCACCTGTCCCTGGATGTCCACCTGTCCCTGGATGCCCACTTGTTCCTGGATGTCCACCTGCCCCTGGATGTCCACCTGCCCCTGGATGTCCACTTGCCCCAGCTCCATGTGAACCCTCAGGGCGTTCTGTGTGGGGAAGATCCATGTCCGTTAAACCCACAGTGCAGGTTGCACAATAAACCACTGTGCTCCCCCAGCCCGCAGTCAGGGTGCATTTAATTTATGGCTCCTCTCTGTCCCCTATTTTTAGTTTGCAAGATGGCCCGGGCCCATGTGTGTCACTTGTAACTTCCTTTTACGGTTCAGGCTGCACCTGGAGCCATCACCACCGCTGACCAGGATCAGTGTCCACACAATTCAGGGCCCTGGGCCCACGGGGCAGCAGATCGGGTGGACAATCTCCAGTGACTTTGGTGCAACAATTCCACGGATGTGTGAGACCTTCTGCACCTCCAAGAAGGTGACAGCGCAATCCCACAATGACACCCCAACGTCTTGCCAATCAGGCCCCACACAGAGCACCCGAAGACATAGTCACCACCTTCAGGGGGATGAGGCCACCTGCTGACCTCTGCCTGCACAGGGCCCTGGCCACTTCCAGCCACGTCTATTTCACCTCGGTGGTGGTGACTGTGTGACCACAGTGGACTTTCACTGGTGGATTTTTCCTGGTGACAAGCTGATTGGCACTGTGATCCATCCATCAGCACCATGACAGCACCTCCTAGTTGCCACAGAGTTGAATCTGACTCACCGAGACCTGGGTTTGATGTCTCAGTGACTAATGTGTTCAGAGCTGGACTACTGCAGCGGCTTTTGATGACTTTTCAGAAGCAAATCTCCAGGCACCCCTGCCTGGATTTGAACCACCAACCTTTCAGCTCACTGGTTTTTAGCTGGTAGCTGTTTGCACTTATCGGGGACTCCTACTTTCACAGGTGTGAGGTTCAAGGTGAGAAGGCCAGGAGAGACATAAAAAGGGGATGAGTAAAAAAGGGAGTACAGGATAGGAGAGAGGAGACAGAAGGAAGGGCAGGCGGGTCCACACTGACCCCTCAGCACCCAGTCGGGTCCCTCATCCTGTCACACTGTGTGGGGATCCCACAGAACAGCCATGTTCACACCCATGGGGAACTCCACCAGCACCGCAGCACCTGCCGTGTATGCTATCACTCCATCCAGTGCAGGTGTCATCCCTGCCTCAGGAGGCTTGGTCTGAGCCGCTGGGTCCTCAGACCAGAATACCAGTAGCACCCACAGCTGAGGGGTAGCTCGCAGGGAACCCATCATCCACCTCTGGCCCTGGGTTGTCCTGGGTCAGCATTCGAAGGGCAGCTCATAGCCCTGGGCCCAGCTGCTGCTTTTTGAGGCTCAGCTGTGAGGAGACAAGGTCCCACCACCAGGCCCTCCCCAGGGGTGGTGAGGCAGAGGTCCGGCCTGAGCCCTGGACCACCTACCTTCACGCTCAAATGAAGCATCACCCAGAACCAACTGTAGCAAAATGACCTGGCAGGTTCTGCTGCCATTAAAGGAGGTTAAAGCTCTGCATAAGCACAGACTCAGCTTCCAATCAGCCCTAAAGGGTTCAGATCTGTTATTCATAAGGTTGCTACGAGTTGCACATGACTTGACGGCACATAACAACACAACAGAGAGCTTCTGAGTGTGAGAACTAAGCATCCCACACCCCACCTGCTGGATGGCCACAGCCCCTCAAGGGCCATCTCTGATTGTCCTCCCGAGCCTGAGACCCGGGAGGGCCTGTCACAGGACGGAAGAGGTCACCATCGCAGGAGTGAACCAGACTTGGCCGAGGGCAGCAGGGCCCCAGGCTGACCTGAGGCTGGCCGTGCATGCCTAATCTCCAGCCCCATCGATCACCCCCTTGACCCCCAGCCCCCAGGCTGCCTCCAGTTGTTCCCCAATAATTCAAAACTGTCTTTTGTGACTGAGAGCAGAAGGGCAGGCTGTCTATCACGTGATTCTCAGAATTACAGCTGAAACATGAATTGAGGGAGCGAGTGAGGAAGATGAAGGAGGTCGCCAGCGCTCTCAGCACCTTTCTGGAATCCCCTTGAGCCTGGGACTCAGTGGGCGATCAGCCTGGCTGTCGCTTTCCTGTTTCCCGTGGACTCCGTCTGCTCTTGGTTGACATTTCTGTTCATTTCAGAGCTTCGTGTTCTCCTGATTCTCCGTCCCTCCATCTCTGCCGACGCCCCAGGCCACAGGCAAGGCTGGCTCACCTGTACCACCTGGGCAGCCGCAGCCCTTGTTCAAACGCTGTGGGCATAAGGACACACATCTGCTGAGTCAGAAGGATCCCTCGGGCTCAGCCGGTGGGGCCCAGGCACTCCCCCGCTGCAGCGCACCCCACCATAATGAAGAGGTGTTGACAGTCGAGTGGAAGCTGGCCTTCTTGTCCAGTGTCCAACCTTTCCTGGGGGACACCGTCCCCACCGGCAGGGAGGACAGGTCCCAGATGGAGAGGGGATTCGGAGAGAAACAGCGTGTGTATGCACATGTATGTACAGGCACTCATGTGAATGCATGTGCGTGCATGTGCGTGCGGGTGCGTGTGTGTGTGTGCATTCCTCCATGAGTGTGCACAGACTCACACCAGGAACGAGGAGGAAGACACAGAGCCAGACGATGCTCAGCTCTGTTGTGTAGAAGGTGGTCGGGGAGCAGAGCCACCTTATCGGTAGCTGATAACCTGTGCGTGTGTGTGTGTTCATGTATGTGTGTGCAAGTATGCATGTGCATGTGTGTGTACTCCCACAGACCTCAGAGATAGTCTGGGCTCCGTTCCAGACCCCCCCCACAACAAAGCCAGTTGCAGGAATAGTTTGGTTCCCTAGTGTAAATAGACTACAGGCAAGCCGAAGTTTAGTTTGCACTATATTGTAGTCTGCGAAGTGTGCATTAGTATTATCAAAAAAATTTAAAATATTGTGAGAATTACTAAAATGAGATACAGACATGTAGCACATGCTGCTGGAGGGGGGAGAATGATATTAAAAGACTTGTTTAACCAGAGTGACCACCAACTTTCCATTTGTAAAATAAAAAACCCACCATGATATCTGTGAAGTATAATAAACATAAAGCAAAGTACAATAAATGGGGGGGGGTGCACGTGTGTGTGTGTGTGTGTGTGTGTGTGTGTGTGTGATATCAGGGTTAGGAAGTGAGGTAAGGCAGGAAAGTTCTGGACTGAGCCAGAGTGGGACTAGTGCACAGGAGTTACATGGTTCAGTGAGAGACATGGTTCTGTGAGGAACTCAGGTCTTTAAGGGACAAAGGCTTGTGAGGGAATTGGGCCTGTGAGAGTCAAGGGCCTGTGAGGGTCAAGGGCCTGTGAGGGTCGAGGGCTGTGAGGGACTCAAGCCTGGGAGAAACAAGGACCTGTGATGACTGAGGACTCGTGAGGGCTGATGGCCTGCGAGGGAAATGGGCCTGTAAGGAATGAATACCTGGCACCTTGGATGGACTCAAGCCTGTGAGACATGGGCCTGTGAGGGCCAAGGGCTATGAGGGTCGAGGGCTGTGAGGGTCGAGGGCTGTGAGGGTCGAGGGCTGTGAGGGTCGAGGGCTGTGAGGGTCGAGGGCTGTGAGGGTCGAGGGCTGTGAGGGCCGAGGGCTGTGAGGGTCGAGGACTGTGAGGGTCGAGGGCTGTGAGGGTCGAGGGCTGTGAGGGTTGAGGGCTGTGAGGGTCGAGGTCTATGAGGGACTCAGGCCTGTGAGGAACAGGGACCTGTGACGATCGAGGACTCGTGAGGGCCTGTGAGAGACATGTGAGGGGCAAGGGCCTATTGAGGGGCAAAGATCTCTGAGGGATGAGGGCCTATGGGGGACAAGTAACTGTGAGGGACGTGGGCCTGTGATAGATGAGTAACTGTGAGGGACGTGCGTCTGTAAAAGGCAGAAGTTGAGGAGACAGAGGACCAAGACTGTTGCTCAGAGAGGTCTTTTCAGGTTTGCTCAATGGATTCTTTAGGACTCCAGCAACATTTGGAAAGACTTGTTTCTTGAGACAGAGCCTAAAAAGAGATTCTTTTGAGAAGCCAGAAGACCGTGGTGTGTGGTCAGCCCAGAGCCGAAACACCAGCCGTTGAAGCTGCTGAGGAGCTGGAGACGGAGGGTGGAGTCTGTTTCACGCAGGGCAGAGGTGAGAGCAGGAGCGAGAAGAGGCCCTAAAATGAGAACAAATAGGACCTCACCTCCCATCAGTTGGCCCTATGTGATATCAAGTGCTACAGACGAGAAAAACAGGAGATGGCAGGGGTCCTTACCCTTCACTGTTCTCCTGAGGCATGGCCACTAGGTGGCAGCACCAAGAATGTCAGGTTCCTAGAACGCATGTGTGTGTGTGGGTGTGGGTGTGGGTGTAGAATCTCACAATATGGAATTTCCCTACTCCATTGCCATCAGGTGGAATCCATTCATAGGATTCTTGGAGGATACAGGAGAACTGCCCTATAGGAATTCCAAGCCTGTGATGTTTATGGACACCGGCTGGCAAATTTTTCTCCCATAGAGATTTTGATAGGATCCACCGCCAACATTTTAGTTGACAGCTGAGCTCAATCTCTCTGCACCATCCGCTCATCTCTCTCCCACTGCATAACTAGCACCTAAAAAGAATAGATAACATTCGTTGAAGTTCTCAGCTACCAGAGACATAAGGAGCCTGGGTGGTATGACGCTTGAGTGCTCTGCTGCTAATCAAAAGGTTGGCAGTTCAAGGCCATCGTGGGCTCTGTGGAAGACAGACCAAGCTGTCTGCTCCCATAAAGATTACAGCTGAGAAAACCCTCGGGGTGGGTTCCGTGTCACATGGAGTGGCCAGTAGTCATCCAACAGCAGCATATGCTGGACAACATACACACTTACATTATCTAACTCATCATTTCCACAATCCAAGAATTAGGCAGTAGTGCTCCCACTTCCCCGGTGAGGAAGTCAAGACTTAGGCTGAGCCGCATGGCCAGTTAGGGAGGGGAATGAGATTCGGATCCACTTTGATGCTGGTGGTGTAGTGTGGAACGCACTGGGCTGCAGGCTGAAAGGTCAATCGGTGGTCCAGAACCACCAGTCACTGCTCCACAGGAGAAAAGTGGTTTCCAACCAGAAAGATGACAGCCTTGGAGTCCCGGTGCAAGGTCGGTACGAGTCAGAACCAACCCGAGAGCAGTGGGTGGATCTGTCTCTGAGGCCCCTGCTCTCAGTTACAACCCCTTTGGGGATCTACATGGCGGTGGCCAGGGTGGAGAGCTGAGTGGTGAGAATATGGTTGAGTAGAGAGCATGTCGATGCTGGGGATGGAGAGGAGACAGAAGACCCTAGTATCCACCCTAGTATCTCTGCAGGAGGCTGTAGAAAATTGTGGTGTGTCTTCAATCCTGGAAGAGACATGAAAGAAGGGTATTCAGACGATCTGGATATAAGTTTCTGGAAGGCGACAGAGAGAAAGGGGACACTGTAGACCTGGACCAGAGTGAGTAGGGAGCAAGAGAGAGGAAAGGAGAAGCGATAAGATGGGACTCTGCCCTAGAGAGATCTTGGGGTGGTGGAAGGAAGGGAAGGCACCACCACAAGCAGGAAGGAGGTTTGAGGGGTGGGGAGACCACAGAAAGTGAGACTGTGGAGTCCAAAGCTGTGTCTCTCAAGGCGTCTTCTGTATGACAGAACTCTCTGTGTTCCATAGTATGGAGGACATGAGTTGACCAAAGGGTCCTGGTGGCAATGTAGGTAAGTGTTGGACTGCTAACTGAAAGGTTGGCCATTCAAACTCGTAAGTTACCTCTTGGAAGAAAGTAAGACAGTCTCCTTTCAGAAAGAGTTACAGCCTCGGAAACCTGATGGAGATTCACCAGGACTTGGAACGGACTTAAAAGCAGTCGGTTTGTAGATGTATTTCTTTTGATACAAATTGAAAGAGTCCCAAGTCCTAATGGCTAAGCATTCTACTACTAGGTTGGCTTCTAACATTCACCCTGAGGCTCCTCAAAAAAAAAAAAAAAAGGAAAAGAAAAAAAGAAAGAAAAGCCTGATAATCTGCTCCCCAAGGCGACTGGCACGGAAGCCACAGGACGCACAGTTGTGCTCAGAAACACGGGGGTCCGCCATGATTCAGAATGGATTCTAAGGCAACTGTGAGGAAGACTACGATTCTGTGTCTGCAGTAATGGGTTTAAGTGCACCAGCGAGTTGAGCTCAGCCCCGCACCACGATCTCTTCCTATTGTCCAGGAAGGAGCTATGAGTTGAAGCCAACTTGAGGGTCCCTCACATCAATGCCATAAAGATGGACTCTCGGGAGCTTTGGGTTCAACAGAGTTCTTGATGTCAGACCTTTGATATGCCCGCGGGATTGTACCACGTGATGGGCCTCAAACCTCCTGGCCTGTGAGTTACCGTTTCTGCAATGCACCTCCTGGAATGGCTGCACTGGAGGAGACTGTTTGGAAAACCCAGTGGTGGGGCGTCATAAGCCGCAGCACCTCATCCTGCACTCAAGCCCTAGGTAATGTGGGTGATATGCCAAATTAGGGTGCAGAACGAGGTCCTTGTGCTCTGGACCTCCGAGGTTTATCTTCTTAACCCTCCTCTGTTCCTCTCTGGAAGCTGGACTCTCTTCTTGAGTCTGCCTCCGAGGGCAGTCTTGGGATGATTGCTTCATTATGGTTGGTCTTTGGATAAGAGTGAGCTCGTCTTGATGGTGGCCTCTGGTCGCTTGTACACAGTGATGAGCTGGCCCCACTGGGTGGCTTTGTGCCTAGCCTGGGAAGCCACTTTCCCCACTCCTCCAGCCCACATGTGCACAGACACAGCAGAAGAGCCACTCATTCTGCATGACTTTCTGCCTTGGGGACGACAATCACAGGGGCTTGGACAGCCTGGGGGAATGGCCGATTAGTAGTCACATCATAACAAGACTTCACCGGGTTGGGGAAGCCCTGCGTGTGGCAGGTTGTTGAGTGCTGGATTACTAACCACTAAAAGCCTGAAGTTGACAACTATTTTATGTGGATCCACAATCAACTCCCTTGGAAGTCAAGAACTCAAACTACTTATCATGAAGTCACGAAGAACTCAAACAACTCATTGCATTGAGAAGATCAACTGCAAAAGACTTCTTGAAAGCGTCACTTTGAAGACTGTGGTGCACCTGACTCCAACCTTGGTTTTCCCATAGCCTCAGATGCTTGGGAAAGTGGGGCAGCAAATAAGGAAGACCAAAGAATTGGTATGGTTTTTATCTAGTGGTGGTGCTGAGGAATATTGGCTATATGGGCCTCCAGAGAAAAGAGCCAATCTGTCCTGACCTAAGTCCAGCCAGAATGCTGCTTCAAAGCAAGAATGGTGAGACTTTGGGGCATGTCATCAGACGGGGCGAAGCCCTGGAGAAGGATGGCGTGCTTGGTCACGTAGAGGGTTTGTAAAAAAGAGGAATATTCTTGAGAAGGGAGAGGACACATCCAGGAGTGTTTGTAACCATGGGCTCACACAGGCAGTGGTTGTGAGGATGGCACAGGGCAGGGCAGTGTTTCCTCAGAACACAAGCTGTTAGGAGTTGAAACCAACTCTTCAGCGACTAACAACCCCCAGCCGCACAATGACGAGGGGAAGCTTGGCAACGGGAACTGGACGACAAGCCCCTCGGAAGACAGACGAGCCAGTCTGCTTCTCAAGTCAGAGCCAACGAAGCCCTGAGGACGGGGGCCCACTTTGCACACTGAGTGTCACCAGGAGTTGAAAGCAATTCAACCCGTCTGGATTTTTTTTTTCATCTGCTATAGACGTGAATTCAAAACCAGAGGGTCTTGGACCCCACCCAGGAGAGTCACTGGGGGCTCACCGGTGTGGCAGGGGCAAGTCCTCAGGGAGGCCCCATGGGGAACCAGGGAGTGCTTATGGAGAGGACGCGTCTGTTGACATGGTTACCAGTCACACAGTTGCTCCCAGCACGTCTCCACTGGGGACACCCGGCTGGGCTCCAGGGACAGAGGGGCCAGCTGGGAGTCCAGAGGCCCGAACTTTCAGGCCTGGGCCCCGCCACAGCTGGGCTGGCTGACCCCAGGGCAAATCACTTTGTGTGGCTTCTTCATTTGGAAGAAAGAAAGCAAGCGAGGGAGATAAAATCTGATCTACCTCTTAGAGGTTTGGGGAGGTTTCTGTTTTGCTTTTTTTGTGAAGAGCAACTAATAAAAATGATACCAAACCCTTCTGAAAATAAATACAGGCTCTATGCATTGCTAGAAATAATAGCAAGTATTCTCATTGGGATGGGGGCTCAGCTTACCACGATAAAATCACCGATAAATTTCTAAAAAGTTCGCCCTTTGTGCTCATACTTTCTCAGAAGAAAATGGTTTCTATTTGAGGAGGGTTCGAGAACACTCCACGTCAGCTGTTTGGGGCTGTTTTTCCTTGAACAGTTCTCTCCCTCCACGACTCCATTTTGGTCATATTTCAGAAAAGGTTGAACCTTGGAACCTGAACTATTTTCAGACTGAGAGTGAGTTGTGTTTTTTTTTTCTTTAAAAACAAGATTAGCAGATAAGTAAACAAACATTTTAATTGAAGCTCTAACTGGAGAAGTACTTTAGGCAGTGTGGAGTTACACATATCCATAGACTTGGTAGGGTGGGATGAAACCCATACCTGGGAGGTTATATTAAACATAACCACCAAGCTGCCCAGGGCCCTGGAAGGATGTGAATGTGGCCATTTAAAGGCTTGGGGTCGTCAGAACACAACGGCCTGGGTGAGAATTTCTGCGGCTTTTCTTGCAGAGAGGCACTGAGTTTTGGGGGAGCACAGAACCTCTTTTGCATCCTCTTTGGCTTCTCCCCCGAGGAAAAGTCCCTAAGGAGATCCTTACTGATGATTCCTTGCACAATTAGACTCCTATCCCAGCCAGCACGAGGGCGTGATGCAGGTTTGAGGCTGTGAAAACCTGAACTATGGCCCTCAGCAGTGTCTCTAAGTCTGAAATTTCTCTGCATTAATATTTTGGGGGTGGGAAGAGTGTGTGTGTGTGTGTGTGTGTGTGTGTGTGTGTGTGTGTGTAGTCTCCCTGGTTGCACAGTGCTATGTTGCTAACCAAAAGGCCAACAGTTCAAGTCCACCAGGCACTCAGAGAACGACGTGGCAATCTGCTTCTGTGAAGGTGCACTGCTGTAGACATCTCCGGGGCAGTCCTTCTGTCCGGGGCAGTCCTTCTGTCCATTACAGTCACCGTGAGGCAGAGTCAGTTCAATGGCCATGTTTTGTGTTTTGGTATTTAATACATATTTCTTAGACGCCTATCTTCGAGGCTTTCTGGCTAATGGACAGCAGGGAGCCAGTTTCCTTATCTACCTGGACCAAGTTCCCACTTTATCCCAGCTGCTGAGTTGTTGACGCCTGCAGCTGGGCTGGGAGAGAGGAATCTAGAAGGCCAAGCTGTGCAGCAGAAGAGGGTGCTCTGTTCCATCATATCTGATGTCACATGAGAAGGTGCTGGCTCGTGGTCCACAGACCTAGTCTTCTCTGTCTCCTGCTGGTCCCTGTTTCTCTGCCACCTGTGCTGTGCCCATCACAGCCACCTGAGAGGCTGAGTCTGAGTCCCACTGTGTCTCAGTTGGACTCCATCTTGCACAGAGATTTCTGACCAAAGGATACACGTTCTGCTGTTTCTCCCTTGATGTTGGTAAAATTCTCACTTTCCACCTCTTAGTCGGTTCCATTTAAGCATCACAGAAAGGATCAATCTCCATGTTCAATCCCTGCACATCTTATTTCCAAACTTTCACCCAAAAGATGACAATTACCTCATTTATGATATTAGCAAGCTATCCAGTAACCTTGCTGTTGTGTACCGTCAACTTGGAACTGACCCATAGCTGACCCTCCAAGTGGGTTCTTAGAGGCAGTAAGTCACATAGAAGGAGATTGCTCACCCTTCTTCCAAGGAGCAGAGCTGGTGGATTTGAACCTTGTTCCTTTGAGGTTGCAACACAGCTTCATACCACTAAGCCATAAGTCTCCCTATTCAGTCCCTTTAATGTGTCATACTATCTAACATTTGTGTGTTTTACCCAGCCATGTAGTGAGAGTTACACTGATAATGGCTAGAAAAACCATCCTGGATAATTGGCTACAGCACACTTAATTAACACAGCTGTGATTTATTGTAACAGACTAGCTTTCACCTGGCTCCTCCCAGCCTCCATTTGATTCTAAGTGGTCTTGTTAAGGGTAAAGCAGGATATTGCCACTTTGTCCCATAATCTCCCATTTCCTGCCCAATGGTGAGGGTTGTAGAGTGTGCTCTTAGGAAAAGGAGTAGTTTACCCCCAAAACTCATTGCCATTAGGTTGGGAGTGGCTCATAAATAACCCTCCAATGAGTGTCTGAGGCTATAAATCACATGAGATTTCTTGTCTTTCTTCGACAGAGACACGAATGGATTTGAACTACCAGAGAGACATGGCCTTTGGGTTGGCACATCAAGTCCTTATGGACCACCCACCAAGGCACCCAGTTCTTTCTCCAAAATGTAGTCTTTATGGAGTTGTGCTGCCAACCCAAAGGCCATGACTCTCCCCAAGTTCAAATCTACTAGCAGCTCTAAGGAAGAAAGACGGATAATCTCCTCCCATGGGATTCCCAACCTCCCTCACTGGGTGGTCAGCGTGGGAGTAGACTGCCAGCTCTTTCTCCTTGGAATGGCTGGGTTTGACCCCCAGACCTTTTAGTTAACAGTCCACAGTTTAACCCATTGTCGTTCAGAGCTCCTTGCAAAGGCTCAGGAGGGCCAGGGGTTCACAGCAGGTGGGTGAGCTGGAGGAGCCTTGACCAGCTGCAGGAATCAAACACAATTAGCCATCAAGGGTTAATGAGAGGGAAGTCAGAAACGCGACTTTTGGAGAAAGTTTTTCCATCGATGGTTGTTGAGTACAGTTCAAGTGGAATCGTGACTCATGTGATGCAGGTGAGCATTCCCTAGTGGTTCCTGGGATGTAATCCTTATGGAACCTCGTCACCAGACCTCTCTGCAATGGAGCTGCTCGGTGGGTTTGAACCACCAACTGTCAGGGTAGCAGTCGAGCGCTTAGTCATTGTTTTAGTCTTGCTCCTTTCCCCTCACAGAAGGGTCTAGAAACGTCCTATGAGAGGCGCCTTTCCTATTTGACTTTCTGAGTATGATCTGTCCCTGTGGAGACCAAAGGGAGATCTGGGAGATGGTTTTTAGCTATTTATTAAACAAATCCACTTAATTGGCAAGGATTCTAACAGATAACGGAAGAGCTTGTTCCCACTTATCTGGCTGGACACCATGTAATCACAAAATCCTCATAATTTGGACATTGGAGGGTCAGCATGAGAGCCAGAGATGGGATGGGATTAGAATGATGTCAGAAAGGGACCAAAAGCCAAAGAACATTCTAGAAGATGTAAAAGTTAAGGAAATGGATTCTCCCCTAGAGGTTCCAGAAGGAACGCAACTCTGCCAGCCCTTGATTTTAGCCCGGTGAGACACGTCAAAACCCATTTAATTGTGACAAATTAAATATGACAATGTACGTGAAGCTTAACAAGGTGTCTGCTACACACTATAGGCACCATGTACGTGGTTTTGGATCCCTGAGAGTGGCCCCTGGGATGAGCTCATCCCCCCTCCCCCCCCCCCCCAGCACAAAGAGCTGTGAGTTTCTTGGTTCAGATGGTGAAACGGTTAAGCTCCTGGCTGCTGACCAAATGTTGGTATTTCAAACCCACTTGGTATCTCCTTGGGAGGCAGGTCCAGTGATATAATCTGTAAAGATTGACACCCTTTGCTGTGGAGTCCATTCCCACTTCCAGCCTCCACCAGGACAGAGCAGACCTTTCCCAGAGCGTCTCTCAGGGGATGCATCTGTTCAGAAGCACACTGTCTCATCTTTCTCCCTCAGAGCACCTGGAGGGTTTGAACTGCCCTTGACCTCTCTGCTGGTACTCAAGCGCTTAGCCACAGTACCACCAGGACCCCTTCCAGAAATATTACAATGTGGAAAAGGTTATGGGGCAGTTTTACCCTGTCACATGGGGCCACCATGGGTCAAGGTCAACCAGACGACACTTAACAACAGCTCGGCAGAGCATGCCCTGGGTGGTGGGGGCAAGGCTGCCCAGTGGCCTTTGTTGCCATGGAGTTGGAACAACTCATAACTGACCCCCAGTGGGTTTTCAGGGACAGTAAATTGTAAGGGATCGCTCATCTTTCTCCTGATGGACTGGAACCCTGGACCTCCGTGTTTGTAGCACAAATCCTTATCACTAAGCCAGTAGATGAATAGCTCGTGGACTGCCAAAACACCAAACAGGTATGTATTAGAGAAGATGAAGCCAGAGTGCCCCTCGGAGGCGAGGATAGTGAAGCTTCATCTCACATATTTTGAGAATGTTGACAGGAGAAGCTGTTCCTTGGAAAGGAACATTATGCTTGGAAAGATGTAGGGTCATCAAAAGACAGAAAGACCCCCACACACAAGATGGGGTATTTAAACAGTGATGGCTGAAATGGGCTCAAGCGTGTCAGATTGTGAGGATGTCACAGGAGAGGATAGAGTTCAGCTCCATTGCTCAGGGGTCACTATGAGTCATACTCAACTTGACGGCACATAACAAGAACAACAAGAAGGCACCAGAGCGCCCATCTCAATGGCTTAGTGGTAACGAATTACGCTGCCAACACAGAAGTATACAGTTCAAATCCACCAGCAATTCTGTTGGAGAAGGATCTACAGTCTCCTCCTGTGAGATTTTTCTGCCTCTGAAAACCACTGGAGGGCTGAGTTGGTTCAAACTCCAATACATCACAATGACAAACTCGGATAACACGACAGCGAAGACCAAGAGGGCACAGAACTGAGTGGCTTGTGGGGCCGTAGGACCCAAAGGGTGTTGTGAATGAACTTCTGGGTGACTCCCAGCACATCACATGACTCTGGTGGGTTCATCTGGTCGTTCGTCCTGATCATTCATGGTCGTCCTGCCTCAGCCCTGCCGCTGGGGTTGGTTCAGGGAGCAGGATTTTGTTTTGCAGTACCACCCGGCTGTTGAATGTGGATTTGGTGTGAGAACGGCCTCTAAGCTTCTGATCTGAGACAGGCCTGGCCTCCCCTGCTTGATCAGAGAAAAACTGTAGCCTCTCGGTTTGCGTCTGTCATGCCCGAGACACAGGAGGTGAAAGTAATGAACCCGTGACTACCTTTTATGTGAGCTTGAATTAGTTATGGTACAATCGGGTGAACAATAAAGGAAGCAGTTAGTGAAGGCAGGTGGGAAAAGTCCAAAATTGGAGTTTCGTTTTTAAGTAACACTTGGGAGAGAACGATTTAGGGAGGAAGACAGCATGGCTCTCTCTTCCCCTGCACATTGATCTCATTTGAAGGGAAGCAGTGAGGAGGTGCGTGTAAGAGGTGCCGTAGGGGACGTTGGAGGCAATGTTGCTAATCTGAAAGCGATCACTGCCAGGTGAGCATGGGACAGAGCCGTTGAGAGACTCTCTGCAGACGCTGCAAAGTGTCAATCTTGGAAAATAAAGTTCACATGTGGTGCTCCCCGCTGTACCATTGTCAAGGCCATTATGGAGTTTATTGCTTGGCATTATCAAGATGCGTTCCCATGGTGTGCATCAACTTCCTAGGCTCGCAGTCCATCATCACCCGGGGGCCATTTATGTGTGTGTGTGTGTAAAAAATGGAAAGGCAAGGTTTGCCAGTGATTGAGAAAACTGTTGACATTGTGACTAATCACAGGCATTTGCTTCTTTGACTCGGCGTCTTCATGTCAATCTTTTTTTTTCTTCTGTGGACCCTGCAGACATTGTGGGTTTAGTATTTCACTAAATCGGCACCACTTTTAGGTGGCTTGGAACAACTGATAATATTCTTTTTCTTTTTCATTTTCTGTGGCATCACAGCTCTGCCCATTCACCATGCTGACCTCCCTCGTCTGCCCTCGTGGGAGGTTGAGGGGATGGACGGGAGGGCAAGCATGACACCCCACTGAAGAATGAGAACCCCTTTCAGAGGGGCTGCAGACTTTGCCCAGAACATGCTGGGATTCCACCAAGATATCACCCCCAGAGTTCACCGCCCAATAAGAAAAGCTGAAGTCCAATGCAGCTGCCAGTCTCCCGGATTCCACCCTCTGATGATTCCACATGTGCAGGATAAAACCACACGCATCTTTCAGAGGAAATCCTTCCCAGCACCTCTGCATGGGTGAGAGCTACCAACCTTTCCATTAATAGTCAAAGCACTCGCTAGTTTACATCGCCCAGGCCCTCCTTTGGAACTGGTGCCACTGTTTCCAAAGTAAGTATTCCTGGGTAAAATTGGAAATGAGGAGGGGAAAATGCCTCTAGCATGAGCAGCTCAACTGTAAGTGGGGGCAGGGGATGAACAGGTGGGCCACTTAGGGACACATGTGCACAAGAGCTATAACACATCCACACAGTCCAAGTTGGTGCCATCCAACGTGGGAGCCTCTGGCTGGACATTTGAAATGAGTAGCCCACACTGACAGGGACTCAATTGCCACTGAGTTCATGTTGACTCTTAGGGATCCCTGCTATGGTTGTGATGCACCGTCGAGTTGGAATTGACCCACAGCAGACCCTCTGGTGGGTTTTGAAGCAGTTAATTGCGTGGGAGGAGATTGCCCACCCTTCTCTGCAGAGCAGCTGGTGGATTCGAACCATGTATCTTTGTTACTGCTAAGCCACCAGAGCTCCCTAGGACAGAGTGGAAGTTCCCGTGAGGCTTCCAAGGATGCTGTCTTTAGAGGAAAAGCACCCATGTATCTTTCCCTCGTGGAGGGCCTGCTGGTTCCAACTGCTTTTGGTTGGTAGCCTTGTGTTTAACAACTGTGTCTCCAGGACTGCTTTGAGCAGAGAGGCCAGGAAGGCCATGGCCAGGCCCTTGGGAATGAGCCCCTTGTTTCGTAAGAAGATTAAAGAAAGCAGAAAGAAGCCATGTGGCAATTTCAATGGAAACATTTTCATTTCTGAAACTCCACCCAAGGCAAAATGGATTATTGCTTCCTGGAAATGGAACCAAGGGACTTTAAAGTGTTTCATATTAAAAACAGAAGAAAAAAAAAACTCAAGGAGAAAAATAATATTTTTAAGTGCTTTGAGAACAAACGCCTGCTTGTGAGAAAACTATTTTTTCCAATAAATATTTTATTCCTCCTTTCTTTTCTTGTGTTCCTCAGCTGAGTGATTCATGTGGATGGAACAGTGATGTCTCTCAGGAGCCACGATCAAAGCATCCTGGTTTTCTGCATCCTGCTTTACAGTGCCCATTCCACCCGCCTCAGTTCTGTAACATGGTGGGTTCAGAAGTGCAGGAAAGAGACAAAGGATGCAGGGAAAATCCAGAGTCCAAGCTGTGACTGCAAACAAGCTCTGGTGGCTGAACCATTATATGTTACAACATCACTGGTTTGAACCCACTAGCTGCTCAATTATCCAATGGGTACAGAGTGCTGGTGGCCTAGTGGTAAGAAGCTGTGCTGCAACCTCAAAGGCACACAGTTCAAATGCATCAACTATTCTGTGGGAGAAGGACGGGATAATCTCCTACTAATTAACTGCCTCTGAAAACCCACTGGAGGGTTAGCTATAGATCAGTTTCGACTCCATGGCACACAAGAAGAAGTTGCTTTGTAGGAGAAAAACGGAGTCTCCTCGTGTAAGGATTTGAAAACCTGATGAAAGATGGCTATGAGTCAGAACTTATGGAATGACAGTGAATGCCCGTCCGTCCATCCGTCCGTCCACCCATCCATCCATCCATCCATCCATCCATCCATCCATCCATCCATCCATCCATCCATCCAGGGACCTCTAGTGTCTTAGTGGTTAAGGAGTTACAATGCCAATCCAAAAGCAAATGGTCCAAAACTACCAATGGCAGATGGTCCAAACTCACCAGTTGCTCCATGGAAGAAGGATGGGAAGTCTCTTTCCATATCTTTTATCACTCCAAAAATTCTCTGGAGGGTCAGCTCTGAGTCGGTTCCAGCATCACAGTTCCTAACAACAACAACTCTAACTTTTATCTATCTATCTATCTATCTATCTATCTATCTATCTATCTATCTATCATCATCATTCATCATCTATCTTTAACATCTATCACCTATCTCTATTATCTATCATCTATCTTTACCATCTTTCTATCATCTATCTATATCTATCTATCATCTAGCAATCTATCATCTATCTTTACCATCTTTCTATCATCTATCTATATCTATCTATCATCTATCTTTAACATCTTTCTATCATATCTATCAATCACATCTTTCTATCATCTCTCTCATTCACCTATCTCATCTATTTATCTATCTAATCTATCTATATATCTATCTATATCTATCTATCTATCATCTATCTATCATCTATCTATCTATCTATCTATCTATCTATCTATCTATCTATCTATCTATCTATCTATCTATCTCATTCATCCATCTATCTCTCTCTCTCCAGAAGACCAGTGCTGCATCCCCAGTGAGATTCAGAATGCAAGAAATATGGCAGACGACAAGAAAGGTGAGATGGGAGAGCACAGCTGGCCTGTCCCCAGGGAAGATTCCCAAGACCAGTTCATGAGAAATGCTCATGGGCAGTAGGACTTAAGTGCTTTGAATGTCCCATATCTGTGTACTTTTGGGAATGGCTGCGTCTCAAATGTGCAGCAGTTTGAAGAATAAGAATTATAACAATGGTCTATGGGCTTTGCAGGCAAGCTGACCTGTGTTCAAATCCTGCCTCTTGTTACTCATAGTGTTTAAGACTTTAGGTATGTTGTTTAATGTCTCAGCTCTCTCCTCCAAAAAAGACTACTACCTTATAATGTAGTGAGAGGTGGTGGTGCTGGGTGTGCACAATACTGGCATGTAACAGATGTTAATTATGGAGTGCTAATGGCATCGTCAATGCTCTGGTGGCCTAGAGGCAAGAAGCTGTGCTGCTATCCTGAAGGCATGCAGTTTGAGGCCACCAGCTGCTGCATGGGAGGAAGACGGCAGTCTCCTCCCGTGTGATTAACGGACTCTGAAAACCTGCCAGAGGGTCATTTAAGGGTCGGCCCAACTCTACAGTACACAACAACAACAATGGCGTAGTAGAGAGGTCTGATGGCCTATTAACAAGAAGCTGTACTGCAATGCTGAAGGCATGCTGTTCGAATCCACCAGATACTCCACAGAGGATGGGCAATATCCTCCCGTGTGATTAACTGCCTCTGAAAACCTACCAGAGGGTCAGCTATGGGTTGGTTTCCACTCGATGGCACACAACAATGGCATAGTGCATTGTGTGTTGGGCTGTCAATTGAAAAGTCTATGGTTCAAATCCACCAGGCGCTTCTCAAGAGAAAACAGAGACACTCTCCTACTGTAAAATTTTCCAGCCTCCGAAACCCAGCAGAGGGTTGCCATGAGTTGGAATTGGCTTAATGGTAGTGCGCTTTTTGCTTGTTTATTAGAATCCTTTTAATAGAGTATGTCTTAGTTTGCTAGTGCTGCTATATAACACAATGCAATTGGGTGGCTTTAAAGAACAGAAACATATTTTCCCAGTTGTGTAGGTTAAAAGTTCAAATCAGTTCTTACCATTCTGTGGAAATCCTCAAAATGTTTCGCTCTTGCTCTGTGCATGTGTCTCTGAACCTAATCCACTCTTTTTACAACCCAGCAGTGATTAGATTTGGAACTCAGCCTGTTCAGGTATGATCTAATTAACAGAACAAAGAAAACACTTCTTCCAAACAATTAGACGCATGGATAGAAGAGTTAGGATTCCAGTACATAGTTTGGGGGATGCATAATTTAATCTGTTAACAGAGTTTAAGGAAGACAGCTTAGAGGGCTGGTGCTTAGGCTACGAGGGGGTAAACCTAAGAGGGAAATATTTGCTGCCTTTCTACGTATGGTGGACGTGCCCCTTTGGTCATCAGAAAGTGTTGACTTGAAAAGTTGAAATTTAGATTGTCTCTTTGTCAAACGCAGAAGCTGGAGCTCCACTCCATGAGGCAGAGAAGACCCCCAACAGAGCAGTGGTTCTCAGAAGTGTGGGACTCATAGAGTGCCTTATCTTGGACCTAAGCAGGATGGTTGGGTTGTTTTATCTGCAAGGGAACTCCTCTGCCTGCCCCCCCGAGGACTTCATCAGAGTGGGATGGCTGGAGTTTACATAGACTAGTTAAGAAGGCTTTTAGAGGGCTTGTTTTAGTGACAATGAAGGGTAGGATAAAACGATGAGAAGACAGTCTAAACAATTACAAAGCAGAACTAGTATCTTGAATTGTGCTTTATTTTTCTTCACAGTATTAGTTAGGCACAAAAGAAAAATTTAATGGCAAACTGACTTACTCGGAAATCACTTTAGTGATATAAACGAGGCTTAGTTTGTCTTTATGTTCAGGGTTTCAGGGTAAGGAGCCCTGGTGACTCAGTGGTTAAACACATGGTTTGAACTCATCAGCTGTTCTGTGGGAAGAAGATGCAGCCATTTGCTTCAGTAAAGATTTCTAGTCTTGGAAAACCAAGGGGCAGTTCCACTTTCTCTCAGAATCGATGGATGGAAATGGGTCTGGTTTCGGGAAAGAATAACTTTAAAAACAACAAACAAGCAAAACAAAGCCCCCCTACCCCCCAACCCTAATGCTGTTGATTCTGACACAGCAACTCTCATTTGCTAGAGAGTAGAACTGCTCTGAAGGATTTTGTCGGCTTCACCAGGCCAGTCCTTACTCAGAGCCACAGGATGGACTGAAACCGTTAACTTCAGGTTAGTAATCAAGTGCAAACCTGGTGCCACCAGGTTACCCCGGAAAAGTCTTGATTTTAAAAAGAGCTCAAAGAACGCGAAAATATAAAAATCTTGAATAACAGAAGTTTTCAGTACAAAACACTTTTCATATACTTAATTTATTTAAAACACAAATAATGCAAGTAAGCCAAAACAAAAGCAAAACGTCATTGCTTTGAAGACGTAAGAAGACATTATAATGCACACAACCCCCTAAGGTTCCATATAAGAAATCTAATTGGCTACCACTCCTTTAAATGCTACTCTGCGGCGTGGGGACTTAATAAAGCGAGCTTGCTGGACAGTCTACTACAGATTTCCCAGAAGGCTTAGGTACACGGCAGTAGTATCTACACTACAAGGTTTTTTGATTAAGCTACCCTTTCCTTTCTCCACCCATAGGACATAACCTGAAAAACTGCCTTCTCACGTGACTGCTTTGTTCCTCAGTTGTCAGTCTTTTATTTTAGAGCAGTGATGCCAATCTGCTGTTTTTGTCCGTGCAGTCATTGCTGGGCTGACTTTAGCGCACAAAACCAACCACCTTGCCACCAACAGGAGGATGCTGACCCGAAGTTATTTTTCTGGCATGGTGGTGATGAAAACCCCATCTGGTTTTCTTTCTGCATGGTGGGATACATATTCATGATCATCCTAGTCCATCCCAAAGGCAGACCCAGAGTAGAATGATTCTTCAGGACCTATCATGTACCAAATTTCATTTCTCATTTTAAAAAATTATGATGTTGCTTGTTCTTTTATTATTGTGAATAAGAAATACTTGAAAACAAATGTCCTTTCCAATCAGAAAGTTGTTATGAAATACCCCACTGGTTAAAATAGCAAGCTGAATGTTTAAATATCCAGTAGACATTTTCTGGGTTGATGTTTCTACCAGTACTGGAAAATGTGTAGGAAAGGTATAAGCCATTGGCTTTGCCATACAGAGCTGGTGTTGAGCTTTGCTGATGTGTCTACAATCTATCTGTACCACATATGTAAAACGGGCTCGTTTGTCCTTCACTGAGGCATCATGCTGACCCGATGGAAGGTCCCACTTGCCTCCATTTCACAGTCTACAGTTCTGGCTCCTCTGAGAAACCTCCCTCTCTGACCAAACCTTGGGAATGTTTTGTTGCTGTTGTTGTTGATTGCCGTCAAGTCGATCACGACTCAAAGAGACTCTATGAATGTTTTAGTGATTTAAAAATTCTTCCTTCCTATCAGCCCCATAACAAAATGTCTTTTGTCCCATAATAATGTTCAAAAGGATTTCAAAAAGATTAAGTTGACTAACAATAAGGGTCTGATTGGAACGCTCAGGTACCTGACTATGTAGACTTATATTTCTTAAAGCCTGTGCAGCCACATTCATCTGGGCAGCAAAAGACACCACAAAATAAGATCAGAATAGCATTTCAACCGACTCCCTAATTTCCTTAGAATGACTTCTATCTCAAATCCTTCCTGTTTCTTCTGATAGGTGTATGTTACTAAGTGATAAAAAAAGTGTAAAAACAGCCACTATGTGACTGACATTAAATTTATGTTCAAGTTTTAAATTTCACATTTTAGTACAAGTTTAATTATAAACATAATTCTTTTCGATACTGTTAGGTCAGATGAGAATTGGATAGGTGGTAGGCCAGCCTTAATGATGGACATTAATGCTGATTTTATAGTCCTTTCTTTTATTCTTGTATTGGGCCAGGACTAGGACTTTATGTGATAAACAATTTACTTATGAAGTAAAAGTTCCATCTAAACTGAAGGCCATATCTGAAAATGAAGAGGTAAAGAGGCTGGGGCAGAAGGCTGCTGGTGTTTTGAAGTATTTGGTGGTGCTTCTTTGATTCTAAATGTGACTTTCATCTGAACTGCAAGTCTACAAGAATTTTCAGACCCTGTCCAATCCTCTGAGATTTGCCATTTGGTAGCAAATCTGTCTGTTGCCTTCTGATTTCCCTTCCAGAATGCTTTTGCAATGCAAGGTGGAGGGGACTTAGAGGGTTTTGTTGTTCCCCCCACCCCCGCCAGGTTCTTTTTAAAGTGTTATCCAGAATCCTTGAATCCAATTTGGGATGTGTTTGTGTTCTATTTAACCTTGCTCCTGGTTGACATAGTCACTATGTTTATGGTAAAGAGGAGTTAATATTCAGGTGGGAATTCCTTCTTGACATGAAATAGATAGAAATAGTTCTCTGGTTTGTCTGGTAGTAAAATAATCAATACAATGAAAAGAAAGAAGGAGGGAGGAAAGACTAACTGAGGCTTTTATATACATTCATTGCCTCTAACATGTTTATAACGACAAGAAAAATGTAACATCAACTACTCTTAGAGTGAGGGCAGCCACAATACTGTACAGTTCCAGGGTCAGGTGGTTGGCACATAGAGAGTTAAAGCCAGACAGCAAAAGCCCACAGCAAAAGGAAATCAGCTAGAACTTACCCACCATGACCTTTTTTTTTTAATATATATATACATATACATTTTTCAAATACTCTGTGAATCTCACCTTAAAACAATAACAATAGTAACAAAAGACAAACAGGCTTTATATTAAAAATGTCCTTGCTCTTCATTGTTACTTCTAAAGCAGCTTGGAGAAATCTCACCACTTGGAGTGTACTGCAAACTGACTCCATTGAAAGGATCTTGGCAGGATAGCAGCACAGGATTTGAAATTCTATTATTTATCACTTCTGACAATGTAAACCTTTTACAAAATAAGATTTTGCTAAAAAGAGAATTAGGATCATTCAAAGGTCTGATCATCCTGTTCCCTGAGGCCTGCCAGGAGGTCTGACTTTCTAGTAAGGGTTTCCTCCTCTTTTTCAGGGGGGAACCGAAGTGCCATTGCATTCTGAGAAGGGTATGAAGGATGGCCATGGATAAGAACCCTGCAAAACGAAAGCACAGGGCTTCTATTTGAGGTCTAAAGGTCAAACCATTCCTGGGCATATTTGAATCCTCTGGTAGCTCCCATCTGGATTCTCAACTGAATTAATTTTATATATTTAACCAAACATGGATGTGATCCTAAATAGCTCTGAATTCAGCTTTAAATTGTCCAGGGACAGACAAATGAGTTTTCAAGGAACATGGTCAGAGGGACTACAACTGTATCCCTCAAAAGAAGTAACTTTGTTGACGTGGAAATGCACATAACTCAGCTGAAGCAAGGATCCCCAGTGGCCAATGTGATCCAAGGTTTCTCAGTTTGCTGAGCTGAGACCCAGGATTTCTCAGAAATGCTTCTGAAGAATTAAGAAACAAAACTCTCAAATGGGAAATGTTCCTTTCTGCCAACCGATGGGGTAGAGACCACCATCTAATTAAGAAAAATGATGAGATGTATTTTTTTTAAAAAGCAGCTTTTGAAATATCAACCACAGCATTAAACATAAAACGTAAGATATGTCAAAGTTAATACAGATAAATGGTATATAACGCAATAATGCCACAAGTTATTCTGTGTATGTCTCAAACTGATTCTAAATTTAAGAAAAATAGATGCTAATTAACTGCAGATTTTTACCTCTTTTGATCCTTCTCTATTATTTTCCACCATTTATTATTTTTTTTAGGTGCCCTAGGAATTACAGATAGTCTCTAAATTCCACACCTGGAGACGTTTTTTTCTTCTGTCACCCTCTCAAAAAACACACCCCAAAAAAACAAACATAAAAACCCTTAAAAGACAAGATGTTTTACACCGTAACTCCATAGATATAAGTCAATGAAACCTTGACATTTCATTTCTATTCTTCTTTTAGCATTTATGGCCTGCCCCAAGGTCACTGTAGGCCTTTCAGAACACAGCAGCCCCAGGTAGGGAGACCAGGGTGTGTTCCCAGCGTGCACCGCGCCATCCCCTTCCCACTAGTTCCGGTGGCGGCCTTCCCAGCATGCACCGCACTCTGCAGGCCATTTCCGGGAGACTCACTACCCCTTGGTCTCCCTCCACGGTGCTCCCTTTCTCCCAGGCACCTTCACGGGTTACTCCTTCAGAGTCAGTCCTCAGAAGTGGTGCCCACCCAGAGCTGGCGGCGCCCACTTCTAGTGCTCTGGGGGGTGGGGGTGGGGGGAATGGGCCCACCCGAGCGCCGGCCCTGCAGGCGGCCCAAGTGGAGTCCCCCCTATTGCTATTTCTTGACGGGGGCGTTGCGAGCCCCCTGGGGGGGCAACCCTTGGCGGCCGCCCTGCCAGGCTTCAAAGCCCCTTCTGAGGCCAGGCTGGCCTGTGTCCAGGCTCCGATCTGGGACAAGGCCCTCGGGCCACGCCAAGGGACTGCAGGCTGCGGCCTCTCCCGGGAACAGCAGGCACTTAAGGCGGCCAGATGCTTCTGGAAACGTGCCTCCCCAGCCGAGGAGGTCGTTTCCTGGTCGGACAGAGCCAGTCTACGGAGGAGCAGATCCAAGATAGAGGAGTATACATACCAAGGGCTTAAGGTACTGGATGATATTGTAGAAATTGTTAAAATGCTTCTCGGCACAATTGGTAGCTTAAAAAAATACTTTTTGTCACGGTTAAGGGCAGTTTTGTTTTCCCCAGTGTTGACGTTGGGTGTGGGAGGCCCCATGGACATCACGTCCATCCAGAGTCCCCAGATTTCTTCTAACCAGGTTTGTACCATGTGGACCAGAAAGGCCAGTGGGTACAGTCCCCCAAGAGAGGGCTGTCCAGCCCCGTCATAGTCACGGCCCGCCGCGGGGGGACCCATTTCATGAGGACAACACCCACCTCGGGCCTGGCGCAGCCTGACTCTGGCCCTGTGGACCGGCTTGTCTGCTCTTCAAATGGAGAGTTCTCGCAGTCGGCGTGGAGAGAGTGTTTCTAGGCACAGGAGATGCAGGTGGGCCCGCCGGAAGTGGTCCAGCCAGACGGAAGTGGACCCAGACAATGCCTGCTAGGTGTCCAAAACTGGAGGTTCGGGGGGACTGTTTTTAAATAAATAAATCTTTTTGCTAAGAATGTAAAAAATAAACGGTATTTCCCTTTGGCAGTAAATAGCTGATTCGACTTTGCATGTTATTTTTTCTTTTTTTCATTTTAAGAGACCATTGCTTTGCTTCCTGGTACCTCCTGGCCGATGTGTTCTGTTCCTACTGGCCCCGTGAAACTTTTGCATAACTGTTTAGCCACAGGCTGGGTGACTTCACTTGTGCCCCAGGTAGGCACCCAGGGTGATGCAAGCTCCCAACAGGGCCAGACTAAGCAGCGTCTTCAGAGACAGCCAGGAGAAGTCAAAGAGAGGCCGCATGCTGGGGCCGTAGAGCTCCACAAAGGCGTCCTGAGGGCAGAAGAGAGAAGATGGTGTTAGAACACAGAATATCATCCTGTGATATGGGGCCACCACACCTGGGCAGAGGGTGAGAAGGGTACCTGTTGTCAGCCTTTACAAAAAGATTTACTGAGCAAGTCAACACTCAGTGGTTATAAAACTTCTCTTTAGGATCTGGATGGTTTGAAAGTAGATACTGGTTACACCATGACAGTAAAAATTGCCAATGAATTGTCTGGTTAAAATGGCAAATTGTATGCTCCATCTGTCTGTCTTACCACCAATTTATTGAGAGCCTGTTTATGTGCCGGGCAGTAAATATGAGATTGAAGATTCCCACTTCAAGGAGTTCTTACTCTAGTGCGGCAGGAGAGATGATAAAATCAGCAGGGCAGAGTGTGCATTAGAAGGGTAGGCGCTAAAGGGAGTCTCTTCCTGAAGCCAATGTCGGACATGCCCAACTGCTAACTAACCAACAGGACGAAGGTTCGCATCCATCCTCAGGAAAGAAGCCTGGCCGTCTGGTGCAGAAACTCCCGTGAGAAATGCTCAGAGCACAGTCCTTCCCTTCCACACCTGGAGTCACCGCGGTGTGACTGGTTAGTAAACTAAGAAGAAAATGTAAAAGCAAAGCTACTCAGGAAGTACTGATGGCAATTTTAGGTAGAACGAATTTAAATCAAAAGAACAACTGCTAGCTGTTCTCCTTTCCTGGCATGTCGCTAGGCGAGGATATTGCCTGGAAAGTGAGATGATGTTTGATAAGATGGAGGCTAAGTGAAGGGGAGGAAGACCCCCAGAGAGATGGGCTGACACTGTGACTTCAGCAATGGGCTCTCATATGTCGGAGATGAGGGGTGGGGATGGCACAGGACAGGGCAGGGTTCATAGGACAGGGCCGGCTGCAGGCTGCCTCATCCTGGGGTAGCTCTGAGTCATACTCGATGGCACCTAACCACCACCATCCCCACCTTAGGTCAGGCGCCGTATCAGTTTCCTGTTGTGTGCCATCAAGTTGATGCCCGCTTAGAAATATCCCATGTGGCAGAGAAGAAGTGCCTTCAGGGCGCCTCAATCTACAGTGAGCTGTGCTGCTAACACAAAGGCCTCTACCAGCTGCTGTGTGAAATCAAACGAGCAGTTTCCTCCTCCTCGTGTTCACGGCTTTGGGAGCCTGAGAGAGTGTCCCTGTGAGTTGGAATGGATACGATGGCAGTGACGTTGTCTTATTTTGTGTCTTTACTGGATCACATCATCAGGTTTTCTCCTGTGGAGCTTCTGATTGGCTTCAGTCGCTGGCCTCTGGTTAAGCAGTTAACGATCCAGTCATGACTGCATTGAAGGCCTACCTTTATTTATTCTTCATACCAAAATCTCATGAGGGCTTTTACTTTGCTCCCTTGGTGGTGAAGCGGTTGAAGTATTTTCACTCCTAACCAAATAGTCAACAGTGTGGACCCATCAGCTACATGGGAGAATGTTTACAATCTTAGTAACCCTATGGGGCCAGCCTACTATGTCCTTTCTGATCACTATGGCAGTGAGTTTTACTTCTCAGATGGAAAAGCCCAGAGACTCCTGGAGGGTGTAAGAGTCGTCTAGGAAGTGTGAAAGCCAGGACTTGAGCCCAGGCCCACTCCATGTCTGCTGAGTGCTGCCGACACCCTCACATTGCCAGTGACTGCCAGGTGTACTGGGCTTGCCACGATGCCCAGGCTGCTGGCACCATGGACAAAGGAGTGTGCCCTAATGCAAAGGATGCTTAGCCTCTGTGGTCAAGATCGAGGTGTATGCTGGGAAAGAGGCTGCCAAGGACCATGGATTCTCAGAAGTAGCTCAACTGGATGCCCGCAATGCTGCACTCAGGTTATGAACTTCATGCAACCCGTGCTTCCCCCAGAGGTGAAGACCCGTGTGGGCGGGGAGGGATGTCTCTCAGGCCTGCCCAGCATCGAGGCCGATCTGCAGTGGCTGGAGCGATATCCCCACGAGGGGTCTCAGATTGAAGCAGTTACTGAATGCCATTCCCTGGATTCTTGGGAGGGGCTTTAGAAATCACATCTGGACAGTTCCCTGAATGAATGTCTAACTGGTTTAGTAAGTTCGGTGCTTCTGAGTTAGCTCTGACTCACGATAGTGTCCCTATCAAACGGAGCTCCGCCCAGCCCCACACCATGCCTGCCCTCACGGCTGTGCTGGAGCCCACTGTTACCGTCTCTCCGTCCATCTATGGAAGGGCTTCCTCTCCTGTTAACACACCCAAAGCATGTGAGGCAAAGTGTCTTGAGTCTCACGCCTAAGGAGCTTCTTGACTGCACTTGGAAATGCAGGAATAACTCCATGAAATTCCTTCTCACCTGGTGTGGTTTATTTAAGCAAGGAAAACAGGATGGAGTTCCACATTCCTCCCAGCGGCCTTGAACCGAAGCCCATGATTGTATCACAGGAGACGTGAACGTCCATGCTTTCTGGCACAGCTACAGGAGGAGGTTCTAACAGTGGCAGTAGGTTTGGGTTTTGGATCAGCAGAGGGACCGGAATTCATCTTAAGTCTTCCCAGAGCTGTGCATAGCACTCGGTACACTGTCAGAAGTCACTGCTGTCCTGTTGGAACCAACTCTGGCCTCTAGCTGGCCTCCCAGTGGTGTTCAGAGGCTGGAAGTCACACCAGAGGAGACTGTCAGTCTTGCCTACAAAGCAGCTGGTGGATTCCAACTGCCTGCCTTTGGGCTGGCAGCACAACTCTTTACCCTCCAGACCACCAGCACTCCCAGTATATTATAGGGGTGTAATACTTGTTTATTAAAGTTTTCTGAGATCTAGCATAAATTTGAACTCTGCCTTGGTTCTAAAGCTTCACCTCGATGCTTTAATCTACCTGTTTGAAGCTATTTCTCCTTTATGTAACAGCCTTCTAGGAATGCTGGAGTGATGATCATGGACATAACCTTTTCAGGCACTGCTAGGGCAGCTTCTCTTGCCACTAAGTACATTGTTGTGAGGTGCCATCAAGTCAACCGTGACTCGGACACTTCGTGACCAGTGTATCTGAACCTTGCCCTGTCCGGTGCCATCCTCACCATCTCTGATACGCTGGAGCTCATTTTTACATCTGCTGCTGCAGCAGCCCGTTCTGTTTCGGCGTCTTCTCTTTCTCTGACCTCCACTTTTCTCAGCATGGTGTCCTTTTCCAAGGACTGGCCCCTCCTGACAGTTTGCCTGATAACTACTGAACATCCCACAGGCTGCCCAGAGCACACAGAGGTATGTCCGGAGAAGGTGCAGCCAGAGTGCTCCTTGGAGGCAAGGATGACAAAGCTTCATCTCACTTTGAGCATGCTGTGAGGCGAGGCGATCCTTGGAAAAGGACATCATGCTAGGAAATGTGGAAGTCAGTGAGAGAGAGAAGACCCTCAAGCAGAAGGATTGACACAGTGACTGCAACACTGGGCTCAAGAGTGGATGGCACAAGACAGGACAAAGTTTAGATGCACAGAATCGTTCATAAGAGTCATTACAGATTGTACCTGATGGTATGTTAACAACAAAAAATATAGATGTATGCAGTTATTTGTCATGGCTGCATAGTATTCCACTGAATGGAGAGAAAGAATTAATCCCCTCGCGTCCACTACCTAAACCACATGCCTCTAGAAACTCTATGAACTTGGATAAATGACGATAGTTACAGAAAAGCTTCAGGCCTTTTGTTCATAGGGTTGCTATGAGTCATGCTCAACTGGACAGCAATCAACAACACAACAATCCTTTCAAGACCAAAATATTTTCTCCTTTGAATTTTTGGTTGACGTTTTGTGTGTTCACTAGGGAAACGCAGGCTAAAAGCAAGGAAATGTCATTTTTCTTGAGATAATAGGGATTTTGATACAATGAGGGATGGGCAGTCGCCTCCCATGCGGTTAACTGCCGTTGAAAACCCACTAGAGGCTCAACTGTGGTTGGTCCAACTCCATGGTACACACACCACACCAAGGTGGGATACACGCAGTGACACCGATCCCCACCAGGTGGCAGCACCCTCAACTGGGCTGTCTACTTCCCAAAGGCTGAAAATATTGGTGGGTGATTTATGTCCCACAGGTCACAAAAGGGCTAACCAATTCCTTATTTAGGTTGTTTTAGACTCTTGTTACTCTAAATAGTACTGTGGTTCACTTTCAGGCATACACTTTTGTCTACTGCTGTTACCTTAAAAAAAGTCTTTAAATGAACGCAAGTTGACCATTCATCAAACTGCTTTCAGAAGTTTTGAGGAGTTTGTGCTGACCACCCCTTGCTCAGTCCCCCTGTGACCACTGGCAAATTTATGTTTAGTGTCCTGAGCACAAAGCTGAGGTGGCAGTCATGACTGTTTTGTCAACAAGCACTTCCTCTCCTGGTAGAAGGACCAGGAGGACTCAGGGCCAGTTTCAGAGCAGGAGCGGCTCACCGTTTGCAGAGTGCACCCCTGGACCCCACAGGCAGGGCTGCAGACGTCCACAGCCCTCCCTCCTATGAGGGACAGGCAGGCAACACCCCCAACAGCTCTGCATGACAGCCTGATTCTCCGGGACTTGGGCACTGGTCCAAGTGCCACTCACCCTAATTTAGGGGCATTGGGTATTTTCTGTCGCTAAGTCAGAAAACACCAAGCCTCGCCTTCTGAGCGAAGCCCTTTGTGGATGAAGCCCTCCTGGAAAAGGAGAGGCAAGAAGGGACATGTTCCCTTGGCATTCCCTCCCAGTTTGCTGGGTGCAGGGTACTGAGAGGGTGGGGCAGGGCACACCTCCCAACCCTCCTTCTCTCTAGGGCTAATGAAGGTGCCCACCCCTCCTACCAGTAACTCTGCTTCCCAAAGGCCTCTGGAGTTCTTCCCAGTGTGTGTTACAAAGAGAAGAATCCCTCCTCAAGTTGTATCAGCAAGGGCAGCATCTTGACCCAAGGAATAGATGCTGGTCTGGAAAGGACACCAGGCTGCTGGGGAAGGTCTGTGTGAACTTCCTTTATGACCTTGAACCAACTACCCAATTCTGAGCCTCATTTACCTCATCCAGAAATGTGGCTGTTGGCGAGACTAAGGTCACAAAAACATTTGTTGTCCTGGTTCAGAATGTAAAATAAAACAGTGGACGAATGAAGAACTCGCAGGAAGCTTTACCCTATTACAGACCTACTGCATACCAGGTGAAGACGGGAAGTGATGATAAAACATTTGCCACAAAATAAGACCCTCCATCAATTCTCAGTCAGGCTGTGGAGCTTGGGATGAACCATTTAACTCCTCAGGTTCTTTTCTGGTTAAAAGAGAGAGGTTGAAACTGGTCCCTATGCCCTGTCCATCTAAAGTCTCAAAGTGCAAAGTAAATCCTGCGGTTTGAAGAGGGAACATCCTTCAAGGCTACTTTGTCGGAGACTTCGGCTTGTGCTTTCAAACATCCTGATTAGGGGTTTTCTGAAGGTTGTTTGAACAGTCTGTCATTAGTGAAGGCTGAAAGCGTTTTAAATAAACACGTGCTCATTTTATGTATTAAAACAAAGAGGAGAAAAGGAAACCTAGGCCATAGCCATGTGACTGGAACAAAGTCCCAGGCGTGCACCTAGGAGGCCCCACCCCGGGCTCCTGTCAGGACTGGCCGAGGGAGGAACCTGTTTGCATGATGTGATACGCACAGGCCTCAAGGCTTTGCTTGCTGCTTCCCTGGCTCCCTTGTGTCTGTGCAGACATGGACAGAAGCCTCTGAGATGGGCTGCTGGTTTGCTCCCCAAACCTCCCAATTAATTCACAGTCTAGAGCTGATGCTTGTCCCACGCAGGGTGGGCACAAAGTTGCAGGATGGCTGACCTCCCATGCCCTGCTGCAGAGGGGTATGGGCTGAACTGACCAGGTGAAGCCGCCTGCAGGTGTGTCACCAGTGTGGCTGCACCATGACCTGAGAAGGAACTGCCCTCACCCCCTTCTCTCTGTCTCTTTCTTGCTTTTCCACTGCCTGCCCTCCATCACTTCTAGTCTACATTTCAGAGTCTTTTAAGATGTTTTCTTTTGACTTGATTCCAGATAAAAAGGGGTTAAAAAGCAGATGGGTTGGGTTGGTGAACACTGAAGAGAATGTTAACAGTGCTTGCTGAAGCTGAAGACGATGTGGGGGGGGGCTCTGGAAACCCTTCCACAACCTAAGGACGACCCGGCCCAGGCAAAGGTAGAGCCTGGTTCTATTTGGCAATATGCGTAGAAGGCTTCAGAAGCATCCTTTCATTATTAACCCCGTTTCTAGTAATTTATCCTGAAAAATTAATAAAATGCATATGTTGTTGATAATAAACTTGAAGACCACTTCGGGGCTGGACAGCATGGCGCTCTGAACAACTTCCTGTGCGTCCACAGAGTGGAGTACTCCTCAGCCGGTTCAATTAAAAACATACTCTGTATCTACCGATGAGGAAATACACCCCTCAGATACTAGAGGGTGAAGCAAAGGACAAACAGTAAGCAAATTTTAGTTCTTTTTAAAAAATAAAAGCAACCAGCCCTAACATATGTGTATAAGTACAGAAAAGAAAAGAAGAAAACGGAATGGGACTGCTATCTGTGCTTACTGCTAATAAGAGGAGAGGTCATGTGTAGATTCTTTTTTTCCCCCCAGTCTGTCTTTGGTTAGCTGTATTTTCTAATTTTTATACAAATTTAAATATTAAATAAATTTTTAAAATATCTATCTATCTATCTATCTATCTATCTATCTAATCTATGATACATGGCCAGAGTATACTGAATCTGGGGAAAATATTATACTCCATAATATGACAGATAAAAAGCATAGGTCACAGCCAGTCTGGAGGAGCAGTGGCCTCCTGGCTTCCTGGGCAGCAGCCACACGTGACCTGGGTCCACGCAGGATCCCAAGGGAAGGAGAATCCTCCCCGGACCTACTCCCACAACAGTTGTCAGGAGCCCTGCACTTAGAGGCCCAGACCCGTGGGCTCACTTGGTCCATGGGGACATGTAATACGGCTGGGCTGACTGTAAACAAGCTGACTTGCAGTTACAATCCACAGCCTGTGAGCGGACTGTGGCTGGAACCACTATACTACCCAGGAGAGGTGTGAAAGGGGTAAGAGCCATGCTCTCCTCAGAGAACTTACTTTCTAGAGAAAGAGAATGCTTCTCGGTGAGTATCTTCAGTTAAATGAAATGTGCCCTGCCATTCTGAATTCTCCACACAGCAGTAAAAAGAAAGGAAGGAGAAAATCAGGTGGGACCAGCAAGAAACCAAAACACTGCTCTCTAAGGTGGCTTTTGATATTTCCTATGCTTCTTTTTATTATATTAAAGTTTATTACATTAAAAAAGCAAAGTTGGTGGTCACAAGAAATCTGAAGAGTGGGCTTATCAGTCAAGGAAGAACAAACTCATAGCCCTACAAACTCTGAGGTGCGAGGAAGCGCAAAGTAACCTCAGATTGCAGGCACAAGCAGATAGATACATGCACACTCATGTTTACCGCAGCTCTGTTTGCAATAGCAAACAGCTGGAAACAACCCAAGTACCCATCAAAAAATGAATGGATAGAGAAGCTCTAGTATATTCATTCGTACAATGGAATACTATGCAGCATTAAAAAGCAAGGAACTCACGAAATATACAAAATGGGTGACCCTGGAGGACATTATGCTGAGTGAAATATTTCAGTCACAAAAGGACAACTATTGCATAGGGCCACTGTTGTAAAATGGAACTGACATTGGGGTTAAGGGAAGATAGAGAAGGAGGGGATGAATGATGTATACCACACTGAAACAGATGAGGGAGGGAACTGTTTAAAAGGGATATATGATTAGGTATTACTGTCATGAAAGGAGTCCAGAATGAAGGCTGCACAGTGGAGTGGACTTGGGGGGAGGGATTGCATAACAAGGAAAGAGTTTTACTTTTCAAGGAGAAGAGTGAATTGGGGAGGAGGGGGTGGGCAGGGAGAAAAGTACAATAATGAATGACTGGAAACCCTAAGTCTCTGTAAACGTTCATTAAAATTAATTTTAAAAAATGGGGAAAAAAGCCAAGGGAAGTAAACAACCTACACAGATAGATAGATGGTTTACAGTTTGTACTGGTAAGTAAATGCATGGTGTAGAGGTGAAGGCGATAGCCTGAGTTTTAGGTCTTCTGCTTCCAAGAGGCTAGGATATGGGAGAGAGGTTGGACTCTAGAACTCAGTGTGACCCCCACTCCTAACTTCCTCCACTTGCTCTGTCCTGTCTCCAGCTTTCTGTGGCCCCATCTGGGCTCCCAAGTGTGACTGGAGAAGTTGCCCAGCCATGTAGACGGGAGACACTCTAAGCTAAATGCATGGTTTCCAAACTTAAGGGTTCTTGAGGCCACACTTGATCCTTGGCCAGATCTTATCTCAGTTCCTTTCAGAGACTACTCCCAAAGGCCGCCACTCATCTCAAGTGGTGTCGCCTTGAAGAAAACCTGGACCACTGGGCAAGAATTCATCCTGGTTTCTACCCTCATCCATTTGTAATCCACATTTCAGCCTCCTTTCCCTGCTCTTTCCTACACTGGCCTCATTCCACCATTGCCCATCACTTCTGGAACTTTCCTCTATTAACCTAGGCCTTTCTCCTTGGCATGCACATACTCCGACTTCCTCAGAATGCTATGTTCCATCATAACCATCATCTTTTCTATCCTTCTCTCCATGACAGTCTGTAAGTCCATCCTCATTGACTGCTCTCACCCACATTTAACCCACATGATTGGATTTCTCCCTCCGGTTTGCCTCTGAAATCACAGTATCCTTCATCTGGAAAACTGGCTGCTTTTGGTAACATCTTGCTGGAAGCTTTGATTCACTGACAGTCTCCATGACTCTGCTCTCCAGCTTCTCTCCTGTCTTTACGGACACTGTGCAGGCATTCAACTGCATGGATCGTAACCGATGACAGAAGGCATTGTGAAGACTGGTGACTCCAGAACACTGGATTGTGTTCATGTTGAAACTGTACATAGACCAAGAAGCAGCTTTTCAAACAGCACAGGGCGATACTGCAAGGTTTAAAATTTTTAAAAGTGTGGGCCAGTGCTGTTGAGCAAACAATCCGGGAATTGCATTTGCAAAACCAAGCCCAGTGCCAAGCGGCTGATTCCAGCTCGTCACAACACTGAAGGACAGAGCAGAATTGCTTTGCAGCGTTTCCAAGGCTACAGATCTGTACAGAAACAAGACTGTCTCATCTTTCAGAGCCACTGGTGAGCTTGAATCAGTGACCTTCTGCTTAGCACAAAAATGCTTTAACCTCTCCACTACCAGGGCTCCTTCCATTTGTCGAGTAACATTAAAACCCAAGAGTCTTTCGACAGTTGCCCCTCTTACCCTCACACTCGGTCACTGGTAAACCCTGCTGTATTAGGTCCCCTGGAAGCTGACTCTGAGACAAAGATTCGAATGTGATTAGCTCCTTGAGATGTTTCCAGGAAACCCTAGTGGGGAACTGAGGTGGACAGAAATCAGTCGGTTACATGTCACTGTGTCAGGGAAGTCACTCTTTCTGGCCCCTGGAGCTCAGCAGTCCTGCTGTGGAGACCTGGAACGTGCGCCTTGGGTGATCCCACAGAGAAGCCGGGCCGTCCCACACTGATCCCACCACTCACTGCAGAGAGGTTGTATGGGGCAGTCGGCACCCCACCCTCCTGGCCTGGCAGGTGCCCAGTGCTCCAGAATAAACTCAAGCCAGAGATGGACTTGCTGGCACCTGAAGGTCAAGGGCGAGGGGACACTGGCAGGGCAGTCACTACATCTGCCCCACCAGTGTCACCACCTGAGTCTCTCGCTCTGCAGGCTCCCTGCAGTGATCTCCCATCTGTCACCGCCACCTCTATTCTTACGGCCTCAGGTCCCTGCACACCTACAGCGGCTGGAAGGAGAGGTTTCCATTCACGTCTCCACTTCCGCTGTCTCTGCCCTCGCATTAGCTCCCAAGGCTCTGGGCCGGCTCTCGCTTGGCGACTCTGACACTGACACTGGTCACCTGGAGATTCAGGGTGCAAGGTTTCCTCCTGGGAACTCTGCTCAACCCCTGTAGCAAGCAAGACCATCCAAAGCCCATCTGTAAGGTTTCTGTCCTCCCATTAAACTGAGTACCTGGGGGCACAAGGGGTCCCCAGAGCACACAGCAGGCTTTCAGTAAAGGTTTGTGGAACCAAAATCAGTCCATGTCTGTCTTTCTAGCTATACAGGTTTCCCCAACATATCTCGAAGGATATTTTTCTGTTTTTAAAGAAGGGTGTTGGATTGAAAACAATTTTGTTCTGCTAACATTCACCCAAACAATGATGAAAGAAAGAAAAATTAAAGCATGTTCAGAGGTCAAATCAATGACAAAATCAAGGCTTCATCTGCAGCAGGCTCCAGCCTTGTCCTGTGAGGAGCTGGTGCCCGGCCGGTTCCAGCTGCATCACGTCCTTCTCAACGCCCAGTCTCCCTGATCAGGGGTCACACGGTGCTGGCTATCAGGATGCTGGGTGCCATGTATCCATGGGGCGAATCTGCAGAAGGTAGCAGCCTGGCAGTATTTTCCTGACTCATCTGGCACTGACCCTCTGCTGTGAGCAGTGTTGTAAGGATACCTGTGCCCTGTGCCACCTGCCTATGAGAGAGCCGTCCTGGACATGAGCAGGCAGGGCTGTGGGTGGCAGCTGAGCTGGACAGGGAGAGGCCCACAGGCAAAGGCTGTTTACAGACAAGGATGCAAAGGGGGATCCCTCAGCCCGGACACAGATCCACTGAGGGGGAGAAGGAGGTGAGGGACACCAGCGCCACCTGAGCCCATAGCACCTTGCCCTGGAAGAGAACGGTGGGGGGAGAGGGAGGGCAGCAGACTTCAGAGTGGACAGACGAGCCTCCAGGAAGCAGCCCCGTGGCCAGCCCAGGCCAGCACATGCGAGGAAGTGAGAGGGCCTTCGCCCTGAATGGAGCAGCTGGCGAGGAAGTGACTCCGCTTCCCCTGGTCATCGGCTTGGCCGGATTTCCTCCTAGCCACACTGTGCTGAATGAAGACCAAGGGCTCTGTCTGCAGACTGCGTCCACGTGGGACTAAACTCCCTCATCCGCCCTTCCCTCCCCAAACTCCGCTTCTGGGCTTGGGAGGCCAGGAGGAAGGACATCCCTGTACACAGAGCTGAAGGACACAGCCACTGGCCTCCACGCTGTGCCAGCCCAGCACGAGAAGCAGAGTGCCAGGACCTTTGTCTGGTGATGGTGACAGATCTGGGGACATGGGGGGTGGGAGGGGGTGGGCCTGGAGGAGGGGCCTGCTGAGTCTCAGGCCAACAGAAGATGAAACCTAATCTAAGTGTCATCTGGGTGTAACTAGAGACCTGCCAAAAAAATGGCAGGAGATGAAAAACCCAAACAAAACAAAAACAAAACTTCCCCGCCTACTGCACTTGGTCCAGGGAAGTTTGGGTGTATTTTGTTATGCAAATTTTGCTGAGAATGCAAATAAGCGTGGGGCCCTAGGAGCAAGGGAGGCAGAAAAATGAGAAGTCCAAGTGGTTCCTTCCTTTTCTGAGCAAGACAGGGTGTGCAAGAGTGATGCTCTCCCAGGTGAACCTGCCTTGAAGCACCCAGTCCAGAGCCGTTCTGCCCGCCCCCCCCCCCAATACATCACAGAAGAAGATGAGAGCTGGCTGTCCCTGGGCTGAGTGGAGGGACACCCGAGGGGAAGTGTCCCTTGCAACAGGTATGCAAATGTCACAGGGAGAGCCCCACAGACCCACCTGCAGGCTCCAGCAAGGGGCAGCCACCAGCCTGGTTCTCAGAAGCCACGGAGACATGTTAAGACACTCATCCACAGCAATACGTGCTAGAAAAGGTTAGTGCTTCCATGCCATTTGACAGGGCCCCATAACAGATGGAGAAGAAACACCAGAGGCTCAAGCTGCATTAATCACATGGGAGTGAGGGTCACTTCTGACTTAGGGTAGGGCGACCGCATGTGGGAGAGCAGAGCTGCACACCCCTTGGTTTTCAAGGCTCTGGCCTTTGGGAGGCAGGCTGCCTGGCCGTTCTTTTGAGGTGCCTCTGCGTGGTTTCAAACTAACCAACTTTCAGTTAGTCGGGTGTTTAACTGTTTGCACCACCCAAGGACCCCAAGACTGCATCTTCAGCTTCCTGTTTGCTGGGGAGTCCTACAGCACAGTGTGAGGAGCTGGGGTGTCATTAAAGGTGAGAGGGGGCCCTGCCCTACTGAAAGTGCTCGCTGACAGGCTGGCACACCCACAATGCTCACTCCCTCACAACTTTCTCAGCACGGCTGGGGTACTCTGCCCCCTTGGTGGGGAGAGAGGAGACTGCTGTCCCATCCACCCTCATGCGTCCTAACAGGAAGGGACCTTTCTCAAGGTCCCGGGTGCAGCGAGGCCATACTAACCTGCCTCCCACAGTTCTGGCTTTGAAACAAAGCCTGTCCGTTTGGCCCTTACCTTCCTCATTCCACTGCCTTCTCCTGGCTTACACCTCCAGCGTTTTCTGGAGCCCAGCCCTGTCTTGCTTTGAGCTACTGCTATTTTCACTGTTTTGGAGGAAGTGTTATTTATTTATGATATTGTGTTAGACACGAAAGCAATTATCCTGAGCAAAAAAAAAAATTTAAAAAAATCCCCTAAACCAAAATGTCTTCCTCCTTATAACCAACAATAACAATGTTGTTAAGTTCCATCGAGTTGAGCAACGCTATGAACAGCCAACTTGAACCCTGCCCTATCCTGTGCCATCCTCCTCAGCTCTGACACACAAGCCCGTGGCTGAAGGGTACACTCACAGCCTAGAGGTAAGAAGCTGTGCTGCAATCCCAAAGGCATTTGGTTCAAATCCACTAGCTGCTCCATGGGAGAAGGATGGGCAGTCTCTTCCCATGCGAACATTTACTGCCTCAGAAAACTCAATGGCATTATTGATTGTTGTTGTTGTTAAGTGCCATCGAGTCACAGGCGACTCATAGCGACCCTATGAACGAAAGTCCTCAACACCTGTGTGACTGTCATCCTCTCTCCAGGTTCATAGGGTTTCCAGAGGCAAGCTATTATGGAAGTGAATGCCACTCCTGCTTCCAAGCTTGTTTTAATCAGGGAGCTCCACCAAACACTGTCCACTATGAGTGACCATTAACACATTTCAAACCCACAAGCACAGCAAGAATGGGGGGGCGGGGAATGAGAACGTGCAGCGGCTGGAACCTCGGACACTGCCAACGGCACGCAGGATGGAACAGCCACGGGGGAAGACGTGTGGTTGCCCCACGAAAACTTCTACTCACGGTGGTCACACAGCCCAGCAGCTCCACTCCGAGGTCTCCACCCAGGAGCACCGCAAACACGCCCACTCAGAATCTGGACACTGATGTCCCCAACTAGTCACAAAAGCCAAGACGGAGAGCCCCACACAAGCGTCCATCAGCACATAGGCGGGTTAGCAGAACGTAGCTTGTCCAGTGGAGTCAGAAAAAGGACCGAGGCAGTGACTAATAATACTTGATTGGAAAGATTCAATGAGGACCCAAAAAGACAATAGTAGGCATAACAGGGGTAGTAACAGGCGTAGGTCAACAGTAATTAGTTACGTAAAATGCAATGGTATATGAATGATTACACGAAACAGTGCATATGGAGTACTGTATACATGCTGATTTATTAAAACCAGCCTGGGTGCTCCATGAACACGTGCCAGATATAAACTGTAACTATTGTCCACTCTCCTAGTTCCTCCCGTCCCTGTCCCTATCCCCCTGCTTCTACAGCTGCCTGTGCCCCAAATCTACACGTGTCCCAGAACCTCCTGAGGCGACAGCCTCTGCGCCCCTCAGAAGAAGGGCAGGTGCTCGTCATCTTCCATTCCCCCATCTCTTCCCTTTAGCACCAGGTCCACAGGACCCTTGCTTCCCCCTTCATTCTCGCCAGGTCTCTGACTCCCAGAACCCCCTGTGGAAGGAGAGCTGGTGCACCCCATAATGGGGAGTGAGTGGAGCTTTGCTTCTCCCCCTTACCTGTGTGGGCCTGGAAGTCCCAGGCAGATCAGCATTTGGGATCTGAAGCGATAGGTGTGAGACCTTCCTCTCCACCCTCCTCCCCAGGTCCACACCTGTCCTAGGGCATGGAACAAGAGCACAGTCACTGAACGCTCTGTGTGGGTGATGTGTGTGTGTGTGTGTGTACCAGGTCACCAGTGGCCCTGCCTGCGTGGGCATGCCGCCACGGCCACCAGGTCATCTTCCCACTGTAAGAGCTAATTCATGAAAGTATGCAAAGAAGGGAATGGAGAGCAGACGCTTGCACGGCTCTGCAGGTTGGCCTGCCTGTCGGCATTGGGCCTGCTCCCGGGGGCAGGACGGGCCCTTCAGTTATGAACATGGAGTAGGCCTGTTTAAATCAGCAAGTGATGACTGAGGCTGGCTGGGGTGGGAGGACAAAGAACTTGCATTTTCTAATAGGCTCTTGCTGAAAGTTCCCGGAGGCGGCATTCAGGAGGGGACAGAGTGAAGACGACAGCATGGGGGCGGGCAGCGCCGCTCTGGCATCATGATGTCTTGACACTCGCTTGCCAGGCCTGGCTCTGAACCCAGCTTGTATCTCTGCACTGGTCAGAGGGAGAGCCCAGCTCACACTGGCTGCAGGCAGTGACGTCACCGTGAGGACCAGATCTGCTCGCAGCATGCAGCTTCTGTTATTCTCACTAGGTCACTCATGGGCTCTGCATGGACTTCACAGTCCAGGAAGACCCCCCCCCAACACACACACTCCAAAGCACCCTGTGAGGAAAAGTGCATGTCTACATCTATATCTGTTTCTGTATCTGAATCTCTATCTACATCAATCTGTATCTATCTCTAGATCTATCTCTATCAGTATCTCTGTACCTGTATCTATATCATCTATATCTATCTCCTATGGTCCCACTATACCTACCACTGACCAGAGACCGAAGTTTACTAGTGCTGACTTGGGCCCAGGGAGAACAGAAATGGGAGTTAACTGATAGGGGGGACTGGTCTTGGAGTGTGTTATGAGTTGACCTGTGTCTCCCCAAAATATGTGTCAAGTTGTTTAGGTCATGATCTTCAGTCACATGCAATTCCCCTTCATTTTGTGATCTGATGTAATTATCCTGTGTGTTGTAAATCCTCACTTCCAGGATGTTAATGAGGCAGGAGCAGGGCAGTTCTGTTAACGAGAGGCAAAACCCAATCTACACAATGCCTCTGTACTCTGCTCCAATCTCTTTTGAGATCTAGCAATAAAATAACACATCCCTGTGCTTGTGCACACCCCAGGTCCTGACAGCAGTCATGGGGAAGCAAGCCCTGCAGGGGTCCTCTGACCGCTGACTCACCTGCCTGAGGACCCCTGTGTGGGAAGCGAGTGCCAGTGGGCTGCGGAGGGGTCAGAATGCTGTGTGCACTACTCACAGACCCGTCAGAGTTGTTGGTAGTGGTACTTCTTGAGCACAGCTGCCCGAGGGAACCCTACTTCCAAGGCAACCCCTGCCTCCTGGGCCTCTGCTCAGTGCCGGCCACATACATGCAGAGAGCCAGGGCTCCAAGGTGTGTCTCTGCTGGACCGAGGAGGTACGAGGCCACTCAGCCCTGGTCCTCCACGCCTACCTCCTGCTCTGGCTAGGTGGGACCAGACATTTGCAGGTAAGGCCTCTGATGCCCATGGTCTCCTGGCAGTGCCTGGTATAAGTGGAATAAGTGGGCCCAAGGTGGATTCCAGGATGTAGGCATTAACTTCATACTCAGCATCATGCAATGCAATAGAGAGGTGACATATGGGGGCATGCAGGTGACACAGGTGTACTCTGTGGTGCAGGGATGATGCCATGCTTGCCCTGGATCCCAGTGCAAAGCCTCCCACCCCAGGGACTCCACATTCTCCCTAGAAAGCCACTCAGCAGGCATTTATAAAGCCGCAGACATCATCAGCTGACTGAGAACATGAGGGTTGAGGGACTGGTGTGGGGAAGGCTCACGAGGGTCTTCAGGCCAAGCACACTCTTCTTTCTCCCAGACAAGCCCTGTGCCAGTCTCCAATCCATGTGGCCGTGACACGGCTCTCACAACTGCACGTGCACATGCTTTGGGTGGCTCCTCCCTGGATCTCACAGTCCTTGTCACGAGCCTGGCCCAGACTCCCCTCCCTTTGGTCAAGTTTGGACACGTCTGAACCGAACAGTCCTCCCACAGGCAGACCCCTCATGGACTTGTTTATGACTCCCTACTTCTGACCCCAAATCTGGCCTGAGAACTTGCTGTGTTCATTCCGTCACTGGCACTGTCCCATCTAGTGTTCTGTCAAGCCCTGAGAACTCAGAAAGATTTCAGAAGAGACCTCAAAAAGGACACTTCACAGAGGAGTCAGTAGTCAGAGAGGCTGCCCAAGCTGCCCGTGGTCCCACAGGCCGGGGAGGCCAGGCTTGGGTCAGAAGCGGGCACCATGGGGCAGCAAGGCCTATGCTCCTTCACCCACACTTTGCTCCCCACTTGGAAACAGAAATGAAGGACACAGTCCAGTCCTGTGAGACAAGCAATGGGCATGAGAGGTCAAGTCAACCGTCCTGGTAAGCGACAGTCATAAAACTCAATAGACTTATCAAGATTTCAAGGTGGGCTGGGACTTAAGAATGTGACGAAAGGCTAAGCACAAGTTCAAGGCACTCAGGACAAGGAGTGAGGGTGGACGTAGGGGGCTCTCCTGGGCTGTGTACACAGGCAGGGGAGGTGAGAGAGAGAAAAACAGGGCCCCAGCCCTAGCTTCAGCCCTTCCACAGATGTGGTGTCACAGAAAGTGAGTGGTACATTCCAGAATCCCCTCCACTGGGGGCTGATACCACACATTACCTTACCAGGACTTGAAGATACCAAGCAGATAGAGGCACGAGTCCCAAAGGAGAAATCTCCACATCAGTCAGGAAGAAGTAAGCGAACCCAAACCCTGTTGTCATCAAGTCAACATCAGGACCTGCCCCAGGTGTTCACAGCCACCCTCCAGGGTGGATTCACACTGCCCTGTGTCTACACTGCTGTGATCTCCATGGAAGTTGACTGTCTCATCCTTCTCCAGAGGAACGTGTGACTGTGACCTTTCAATTAGCACCCGGACGCTTAACTGCGGAACCACCAGGGTTCATTTCATTCTGGAAAAGCCCTTCTCCAACACACAATTCCCTGCTTTGTGGAGAATTCTAAAAAGTGACAGAGTGCTTTACTGGATTGAGTCACAAATACAAGTGCACCCACATAATGTGCTGTAGAACAGGGAATTCTGAATCACTGTTAGTGACGCACAGTATTCCAGTGGGTGACCGTACCACAATTTCTTCAGTCATTCATCTGCTGATGGACAGCTGGGCTGTTTCCAAGTCTTTCCTACTGTAAATAATGCTGCCATAAACATGAGAGTGCACATCCTGGTTTATGTCCTAGACTTGCACATAGAACCAATCTTGCAAGTTTAACAGAGATGGGAATGGGGGGAGAGGGAGTAAAAAAAAATCAATGGCTAGATGGGTTGGATGTGAGGAAAGCAATACATAATAAGGTGCTGACTATTGTGACTGAGTTCCATCAAGTCAGAACCAACCAGCAGCTGACATTCCAGCAGGCTTCAGAGGCAGGTAATCGCATGGGAGGAGATTGTATTCGCCTGTGGAGCAGCTGGTGGATCTGACCCGTGTGCATCTGAGATTACAGTGAAGCTCCTTTCACGAAGGTCACCAGAGCTCCCTCCCCGAGGTGTAGCTTCTTGTTGTCGTTGTTATGTGCCATCGAGTTGTTTGTGACTCATAGCGACCCTATGTACAAGAGTCCTAACGCTGCTCTATCCTGTGCTGACCTTGCTGTCTCCGACACACTCACTCCCACCACCCCAATCACAGAATCGATCCATCTCATCGA